>NW_006789009.1:117915-162394 GCF_000442215.2 Lipotes vexillifer
GCAGCAGCAGCCTTAGCGTCTCCTGCCCGTCTCTGGTTTCCGAGCTTTTAGCCGCGGCTCCCGCCCGTTTCTGGAGCTCCTTTAGGCAGCGCTTTTAAAACCCCTCTCCTCGCGCCCCAGGAAACACAGAGGCAAGAAAAGGTCTCTTGCCTCTTGGGTAGGTCCAGACTTTCCCCCGGACTCCCTCCCGGCTATCCGTGGCGCACTAACCCCTTCGGGCTGTGTTCAAGCCGCCAACCCCAGTCCTCTCCCTGCGCTCCGACCGAAACCGAAACCGAGCCTCAGCTCGCAGCCCCGCCCGCCCCCGGCGGGTGAGCACACGAGCCTCTCGGGCTGGTGAGCGACGGTCGGTGCCGACCCTCTGTGCGGGAATCTCTCCACTTTGCCCTGCGCGCCCCTGTTGCTGTGCTGTCCTCCGCGGCTCCGAAGCTCCCCGCTCCGCCTCCCGCAATCTCTGCCCGCGAAGGGGCTCCTAGTGTGTGGAGACCTTTCCTCCTTCACGGCTCCCTCCCACTGGTGCAGGTACCGTCCTTATCCTTTTGTCTCTGTTTATTCTTTTTTCTCTTGCCCTACCCAGGTACGTGGGGAGTTTCTTGCCTTTTGGGAGGTCTGAGGTCTCCTGCCAGCGTTCAGTAGGTGTTCTGTAGGAGTTGCTCCACGTGTAGATGTATTTCTGGTGTATCTGTGGGGAGGAAGGTGATCTCTGCGTCTTACTCCTCCGCCATCTTGGAAAGAGTCGCCCATATATATTCTTTAGTGATGCCCTTTTCCATCTTTTCTATGGATGAGTGTTTATACTGCCAAATTCGTTAATGAGAATTTAAATTTAAACTCATTTTAACTACTGAAGTAGGGAATATTGGTTAACAACATAGTACTAATAAAAATATTTTTACCGTGAATTTATGCACTTAATTGTAATGCATTCTTGTCTTATAATTCCCTAGGTGTAATAGAGCAAATGCATTAGTATATAGTGCCCAGGCCAGGCTGTAACCCTGGGAACACCTGGAGTGCACAGGATGGAACATCTGAGGGGTCATCTGGGCTGGCATGGGGGGAGAGCTGCCATGGAACTCAGCCCTGGCACAGCCCTGGGTGGGACTCAGCCACGCCAAGGCCAAAGACAGATGCTCCCTGCAGATGGACCAGCCGTCTGAGGGGCTGGGGGACTTCAGAGTGCAAATGTCAATCCAGATCTGAGTTAAACACATTTTAGATGTAACTGAATATTTATCCCCACACAAGAATGTTTAAGTCAGAGTGCCTGGAAAAGTTAGTTGATCAGTCTTAGTTTATTATTCAATAAAATTTTGTTTTCCCACTGTGGGGTGGAACTAGGACCTTGTCAGAGGACAGTATGTGCTGTTATAACAATAGACTGAACTTCATGCTTAACATATATGACTTGGGTCTCTTAAGTCATGTCTGGGATACATATAACACAGTAAGAAGGCATGCATGTAAACACACATCTTGCTCTTCTTGTTTTGTTTTTAATCTTTTATCCAGATGTTATGTGCTTTTCATAGGGAGCATCCCATTCTTTGCAAAATTCTCATTCCCATTTCTACCACCCCACACTCCCTTACTATGCTGAGTGTCACAGATGACCCTGGGGCCACACCACTGACATTTCCTAGTGCGGTGGTCTCAGCAACTCCTCAGAAATCAAATTTAAAAGCAGACAGCATAGTTTAATTCACACCCAATACCCCCTCTTATTGTTTGTTTTCAAGTTGATTAGTTGTCCTTCAACATTTTTAGGGTCCTTGTGTTCTGTATGTTTTAGGAAATTTGGCTGATTGCAAATAAATTTTTCTAGGTGTGTGACAGATGTCAAAATCTCAGCACATGACATGATGTAATAACACACAAATGTGCCATTTTTGAGATACCCCAGAGTCTCCTCAACTCAATCCATTTCCATTCAAGCCATTCCATGCCTGAGTACAAAGACAACACTAGAATATCTGATTTCAACAAACATAACTTGTATCTGATGGCTCTTAAAAGCTTACCAGTAGCAATATCATCTCTGCAGTAGGGGACAATGGAATTGCCATGGTCTTTATTTTGGGATTTCTTTGCATTCTCTTATTTCTATAAAGGTAATGTCAGTGGTACTCATTTTTTTAAAGAGGACATCCTAATGTGGTGCCCGAATTTTGATGCTGACATTTTGTCATCCTTCCAAGAGATAAAGGAACACCTCCAACCTCAAACTCCACAGCTTGGAGAAGCCTAAAACTTTCACAATTTCCTGAATTCCAGGCATCTCCTGGGAGTCATGGCCCCATGGTTTGGGGTTCTTCTCTTGCACCTTTGTGATCTCTAGGCTGCTCCACAGTGACTCAGACATGAGCCTCTATGCTTCTCTAGATGGACCACCAAGAGCCCCTTCAGCCAGGTGGAGCACAGCTATGGCTCTTTGGGGAGTCTGGAGGGGAGAAGTTACAACAAACCCCACAGCAGACCCACCTGACATTTCTGTGCTGTCTGCTCTCATTCTGACCACCAACCGGTGGGGCTGCTTTTTATCCTTCCTCTTCCATGACAATTGTTAAATAAATGCAAAAATGGATGAGTCTATTATGGGTATTCATGAGGAAGCATGCATGTTGAAACGTTATCCTAACCTGTATACATTTAAAACATGAGGGCTTCCCTGGTGGCGCAGTGGTTGAGAGTCCGCCTGCCGATTCAGGGGACGCGGGTTCGTGCCCCGGTCCGGGAAGATCCCACATGCCGCGGAGCGGCTGTGCCCGTGAGCCATGGCCGCTGAGCCTGCGCGTCCGGAGCCTGTGCTCCGCAACGGGAGAGGCCACAACAGTGAGAGGCCCGCGGAGCAGAAAAAAAAAAAAAACAAACAAAAAAACATGAGATACTGTCAGCTCTATTTGGGCAAAAGTGGAAAAAATAGACTTTTTGAAAAATTCATTCAACCCTAAGTGTTATTTGCTATGATTGCATTATCTAAGGCTGACTTCACTGTTGAACCTACAAACTCTTATGCCGATACAAAGTCAAGAGGTCTTCTATTCGGGCCCTTGTCATGCCTTCCATGTTCACTTAGGCCTTTTTATACAACAGACAAAATACCATGCATTTGAAAAATCTGTCACTAAAAGAGACTGTCCAACTGTGGCTTTACTACTTTTTATATTACTCCAGAGAAGTTTAAAGAAAGACATAGAGAGAAAGAAAAAAGAGCTCACATATATAGTTGTCTCAGTAAAACAGTATTTTTCTAAATATAGACCTTTTTGGGAATATAAAATTCATAGAAAATGTTTACTAAAATATGTATAATCTACTTTAATACTATATGCTGTATATATTTTTTGGCTCTTACATGTTCCTCTAGATATATTTTCTCTTTTAGAAAATGTAATAAAGTGGAAGATTCTATGTGATTCCTGTATGTGAACAACATATTACTGTTGACCCAATTTCCCAATTTAGAAAAACTTCTTTGGATTCTGTACTTTCTTCATCCTAGAAATCTGAGGGGAAGTACAAGTTTGAATATGAATTAACAGAAAGAAAAGCATATATCTACACTTGATTTACTTGTTGGTTTTTCTTTAACCTGCTTGTTCATACCAATGTCTAAGAAACTGTAAAGCTAGCACAAAGCAAAATTCTCTTAAGGAATAGGGAGTTGCAAATGGGTATAAAAAATATATGTTTCATATATTATGAAAAGTTGTTTTTTTCTGTGGGCCCAGGCTAGAGAATGACACACTGATTTCAGTAGAGACATGTAGAAGCCAGGAATGGAGAAAGGATGCCCCTGCCCAGCCTGGGACATGCAGATATGTGGAGGTGTGCACAGAGTGGTCTGTGCTGACTATTGCCCAGTGAGGGGGGGATAAGGAGGGATGAAGTTGAAGGTGAGTTCTATTTTGGAAGTCATTGAATTCTGAGTTTAGGAATTTGAAATTAACTTGCTGATCTGTGGGAAAATAATTAAATATTTGGAGTGGGAAAGTGATATCATCAAAGGAATGCCCTAGAAAAGCTAAGTGGAGTCTGTGGTGTACGTTAAAGCAGGAGAGAAAGTGCAGCAGAGGGAAGGTATGGGGAGGTATTGCAGTAGTTAGCCTAAGCAATGGTCTCCAAATTGGGGTGCATGCACCAATCCATCCAGACGGGGTACATTTTTCCAATGTATGTGCACATTTATTTTCAAATCATCCATATTAATGTCATCCTTTGTACTTGTTTCATAATGTACACAACATAATAGCAGTTGTGTATAATTTTTTGGTAAATCAATGTAGATGCCTTATGAGGGGTTGCCAATAACTGTTTACTGGTGGAGATTATGGTTTGAAGGTGCAGATAGTCTAGTGGGAGGGACAACGGAGAGGAAGGGGTAGATGCAAGAAACCTTCTCAAGGTGGAGTGAGCAACTATTCTAATGATAATTTTTTTGTTTGCTTGTTTTTTGTTTTTTGTTTTCTTTTTTTTTTTACATCTTTATTGGAGTATAATTGCTTTACAATGGTGTGTTAGTTTCTGCTTCTAATGATAATTTTGACAGCTGAGGCGTGGAATGAGATGAATGTAATGAAGTTGAGAATTAATAGCTTCTTAATGGCAGGTGGTCAAGATGCCTTGATCAAGAGATCAGATCCTTCTTCTAGTTTCCTCTTTTACAAAGTGTAACAAAGAGGCCAGAGGATGAGCTTATAAATGGGCCCACCTTTATTTGCACAAGGTAATCAAGGACACATTAATTAGCTTCATCTAACATCTGAAGCTGAACTTAAGTTTTTGTTTTCACATCCCCAAAGTAAGTCAGATGTATTAAACTCTAGGAAAATTCAATTAGGCTGAACTTGGTCTTTATAAGACAACAAATACCATTGGTAGTTAAAAGACAGCCAATTCTTCACTTTCTTAAAGTATTTTGACTTTTGTTTTTTTCATGCAGTGAACTTCCCTACTGCATTAAAAGATGATTCAATTTGAAATATTGTAATTTGCATAAAATTCTTCACAGGCAAACTCCAAGAGATCCTTCACTATTGAGTCTCAAGGTATGAATAAATTTAGGATTCTACTTTAACTACCAGAGGATACTAAAAATTATGCTCACTATAGAGATCAGTCGAATCTACATTTTCCTCTTCTAAGGTATGACATATATTACAAAAAATGGCATAAAAAAGAAAAGCTAACATAGCTATAATATTTAAATTGTCTGTTGAAAGAGCCAAGTGAACACCAATGGTATCAGAAATAAAGTGCATGAATTCTAGAAACAACAGATAATGTTTTTGACAATAGGAGAAAAAGCCTATGCATACACAAAGCCTGCTACACTGTTTTTTTCACTGAACATCAGAACAAGACTTAAGAAATCTACTTTGCTTCCTAATTTCTCCACATCCGAGTATGGTTCCACCTAAAATGTGAAATGTTACAACAAAATTAACAATGGCCTTAAATATTTACTTATCAGCAACCTCATACTTCTCAGCTCATACAATTAAGAGCTTTCTTCATCTGCACCTGAGAATACTAAGTTGGGCTCAGTTGCATGGTTTTAGCACTGACAACAGCTCAGTTATTGGAAGCCTCCACATAACCTCTTTGCATGGAGACATCAGTTACCTACACCTAACACTCAAAGTCCTTCTATAAAATGCTTCATAGGAATACTCCTCCAGAGCTAGTCAGAGGATTTTCCAATTAGGTGTGTGTTTTTTTTTTTTTAATATTTATTTTTTTTATTGGAGTAAAATTGCTTTACAATGTTGTGTGAGTTTCTGTTGTACAATGAAATGAATCAGCTATATGTATACCTATATCCCCTCCCTCTTGGACCTCCCTTCCCGCCCCCCTACCCATCCCACCCATCTAGGTTGTCACAGAGCACTGAGCTGAGCTCTCTGTGCTATGCATCAGGTTCCCACTAGCTATGTATTTTACACGTGGTACTGTATTTATGTCAAACCTAATCTAATTCATCCCACCCTCCCTTTCCCCCAGTGTCCGCATGTCTGTTCTCTATGTCTACGTTTCTATTCCTTCCCTACAAATAGGTTCATCTCTACCAGTTTTCTAGATTCCACATATATGCTTTAATATACGATATTTGTTTTTCTCTTTCTGGCTTACTTCACTCTGTATGACAGACTCTAGGTCCATCTACATCTCTACAAATGACCCAAATTCATTCCTTTTTAAGGCTGAGTAATATTGCAATGTATATTTGTACCACGTCTTCTTTATCCATTCATCTATCATTGGACATTTAGGTTGTTTCCATGTCTTGGCTATTGTAAATAGTGCTGCAATGAACACTGGGGTACATGTGTCCTTTTGAATTATGGTTTTCTCAGGGTATATGCCCAGTAGTGAGATTGCTGGGTCATATTGTAGTTCTATTTTTAGTTTTTTAAGGAACCTCCATAGTGTTCTTCATAGTGGCTCTATCAATTTACGTTCCCACCAATAGTACAGGAGGATTCCCTTTTCACCACACCCTCTCCAGCATTTACTGTTTGTAGATTTTTTGATGGTGACCATTTTTACCAGTGTGAGGTGATACCTCACTGTAGTTTTGATTTGCATTTCTTTAATAATTAGTGACGTTGAGCATCTTTTCATGTGCCTCTTGGCCATCTGTATGTCTTCTTTAGTGAAATGTCTATTTATGTCTTCTGCTCATTTTCTAATTGGGTTGTTTGTTTTTTTTTTTGTTATTGAACTCCGTAATGAAACTTAAAAGCATTTGCACAGCAAAGGAAACCATAAACAAGATGAAAAGACAACCCTCAGAATGGGACAAAAGATTAATCTCCAAAATATACAAGCAGCTCTAATGAGGTTTTAAAAGTCACTGTTACTCAAAAGGCCCTGGAGTCCACCTCCTCTATTTTTCTTATCACAGTGTCAAAGAAGAGTTGCAATGTCATAAAATTGTAGAATAACCCTTTCTCCAGGTTTTTAAACATCTATTACAAAGGCCCTAATCAAGTGTCATAGCAAAGGAAAAGGAAAAAAATCAGAACATGTTCATCCTTAATTTTGTCCAAGAATTATGCCTTTAACAACAATATTTATACCTGTTTTCTACCTGATGTCTTTGACCTTCTTTGAGAAAACTGGGGTCAAACCTGGGGTTAGTCTACTTTTAAGGCTCAGTGGAAAGGGAAGAGTAAAAACAGAGAAGGAGAACCTCAATGTAACAAAAATTTCCTCCCCATTGGAGTCTCCTTACTGAGTTCTCATAGGGACATGTCCTGACTCCCAGGAAATGCAGCTAGGAAGGGAAATAGATGACATTTCTATCCCCTCAGACTTATCCTTGGAACAGGCAGCAAGAGACATTTCCTTCTTTTTTGCTTTGAGACACAATATCCTCACCACTGGTAAACAAACACAATCTTGTTAACAGTAAGTTAACAGTCCCTTTTTATTCCAGGACACAAATAATACAGTATGTAAAGGAAGACTAGCTGCATCCATTCCAATGTTGCCATTCCTGGGGAGTTGAGTGGAAGGCAGTCTCCTATGTAGAAACATGAGAAAAGGGGAATACACTTCCCCCTCATCAATTACATTGCAAAGTTGTATTGAATGGTGCATTGAAGAAAATAAAATATCATGATTAACTGGGATACATTTCAGGAATGTGAGAGTAGGTCAACATGATGAAATCTATTGATATAGTCCATCATATTCATAGAGCTAAAGGAAAGCAATCCTATGATCATCTCCATAGTTTCAGAAAATGTATGTTTGATGATTTTTGAATTTTAGTACACATTTATTTATATATTTTTATATTTTATTGAAGTATAGTTGATTTACGACGTTGAATACATATTTACATTGAAACACTCAATAAAATGGTGATAAACTTACACAGAAGAAAGTACTTAAAGGCTTAGGATTTAGAACAAAACAGGTAAAACCATATATATTTGTAGGTAATCTGATTTTGCATTTTAAAAATTCACAAGAATCAATGGAAGTTACTACACATAATAAGAGAATTTAGTAAAATAGCAGGCTATATAATCAGTAATCAGTAACTACCTATGAAGCAAATAGAAAATAGAACAGACCCATTTATAATATCACAAATTAATATAATCATAAGAAGATAAAATAGCTAGGCATAAAATTAAACTTTTTTTAACATCTTTATTGGAGTATAATTGCTTTAAAATGGTGTGTTAGTTTCTGCTTTATAAAAAAGTGAATCAGCTATACATACACATATATCCCCATATCTCTTCCCTCTTGCATTTCCCTCCCTCCCACTCTCCCTATCCCACCCCTCTAGGTGGTCACAAACCACCAAGCTGATCTCCCTGTGCTATGAGGCTGCTTCCCACTAGTTATCGGTTTTACATTTGGTAGTGTAAAATCTCTTGAAGGATGTGAAGGAGACAAACACAAGTGAAGACATTCCATGTCTAGTTTCCCACTGGCCCACTTCTCATATACCTCTGTCCACTAGGTCTTGGCACAGCTCACTAGAGAACACATTAAGTGCTCCATAAATCTTGTTGAATGAACAGATGACTGGATATTCATGTGTAATTATTTCAGCACTGAATTATTTGGAAAATGTCAAATGATTAAAGTTTCATACACCACAAAAATGCCTGTGTCACAGTGTTTTCCTTGAGACACAGAATTGTTCTTTCAAATCCATACATATATATCCTTACTGGAAAAAGAAGATGATGGAATTTTACAAATTATATATATTTTTCATAATTAGGTCTTCATTATGCCTATTGCACAATAACTTCTCCCCTTATCTAATGGTTTTACTTCAAATTTCCTTTAAATAGTGATTAACTCTAGTAAGTTAAAATATTTCTCAACTGAATAATAAAATTAAACATGGTTTACACCCAACTTTCTGGTTCTGTGATAGAGTGAAGTGCACTCTCTGAGATATATGGAATTCTAAGATACTGAGATCAAATTTTTCAACTTGCCCTGATGAAAACTTTATAGGGGAATTATGATCTGACCAAGATTCATTGTCCTGGAATGTCAAGCTTCTTTAGTGGTTATTTTAAAAGGTAATTAAGGTAAAATGAGGTCATAAGGATGGGACCCTAATTTGATAGGACTGGTGCTCTTAAAAGAGTAGCCACCAGTGATCTCTCTCTTCACGCATGCACTGTGAGAAAGCTCGTGAGAACACAATGGGAAGTCAGTTGTCTGCAAACCAAGCCAACTGGCTTCTTAAACCCATCCTGTTGACACCCTTATTTTGGATTTCCAGCCTCCAGAAATGTGAGACAATAAATGTGTGCTAGTTAAGCTACCCAGCCTGTGGTATCTTGTTATGGCAGGCTAAGCAGAATAATGCAGATTTTGTCTTCCATATTACCAGAAATTTCTTCTTATTAAAAATTAATTTTGACGTTTTTTACCATTTCACAAACATTTGTTCAAAGTGTTAGAGATACAAAGCAGAATGGGCTCTCTGACCTTAAAGAGTGTATAACCTAGACAAGATGACAAATACAGGGCTCTTAAGCTTCCAGCCCTTCCCTTACCCTAACTGCCAAACGATAACAGAAGTATCTCCCAACTGAACATCAGAATCCTACTGAACACAGAATAAGTAACAAATGGTCAAATTAAGAATGCCCCAGGAGAAATGTATTGGTTAGCCTTAGTCCAGTGCTATTGATCTTGGGTGGCCTCAGCCTGCAGTGGCTTGAAGCAGGATTTCAGTTCCCGGCCTGATATTGAAGTCAGGCCACTAGACCAGTGGCCAGTGACAAGGTCCTGGCCCATCAGATTTGCAGAAAAGAATTCCCACAAAGATGGAAAGTAGCAAAACAAGTAAAATGTTTATTAGAAGGAAAAAGATTACCTGTGGATAAATACATGGGCGGGCTCAGAGAGAGAGTCACGCCCTTGCAATAGTTTGAATAATTTATATGGGGAATTTCTTCCAGGTTTCCTTGGGCCAATCATCTTGCTTTTCCTGGTTCTGGGTCTGTATTTGGTGTACCTCAGGGCTTCGCATGTGTTCATGTACATCTCTTAGCCAAGGTGGATTCCAGTGAATAGGCCTATAGGTAGGTTGACATCATCTACTATGGGGTGGTGCACCCTCCATTTTGACATTCAAGGAGCTTTTCTGCACATGCATAGTCAGGTAGGTCTGTCTCCTGGACTTTAAGAATGATGAATATGTGGTCTCTATCTTTTATCTGGGCAGGGTTCAGCCTCTCCTATCTTCATCTTGGAGTAACTGTCCATAGGGAACAACTCCAGCTGTTCAGCCTGGGACCCATCTGTCTCTTGCCTCACTATAAGGAGAGAGGCCTGGAAAGTAAGGAGGCTTGCTAGCACTAACCACACACCTAAACCTAAAGAAAAAACTCTAAAGAAAAAAAATTGCAAAAATCTTGAATAAAAGTCTTCATGTGCACTTGTGTGCACAGAATAATAAAGAAGTTAGGTAGGTCTTAAGAATTGTATTCTAGCTTTTGTATATTTGTGGTGACCACATCAAATTTAAAACATTGACAGCCATCAGATTTTACTGTTTTCAAATTGTGGAATTTTTTCAGATGTTTACTTTATGAACTCATTGATTTCACAGTTATTCAATATTTACCTACATTTAACTCAATGAGGAAAATTCATTTGTGGCCAGATAACATGCATTAAATTTAGTTTTTACCACTTACTCACCCCCTATACTCTCTTCCCAGAAAGTTGCTGAAAATCCAAGGGAACATAAAACTTTGAGTTATATGCTTAGTTAACCAAATTCAGAATGTTTATATTTCCTTCACTAAGTACTCTATTTCTAGGTGACTAAAGATGACCTCTTTATCCTTTCTGCTGTCTTTTTCAAAAATGGTAATTTCTGACATTTTTCAATGAAAAAATATATTTTACCTTATGAAATATGAATAGGATCAGTTAAGCACAATGAAAAATGCCGAGACTATTTACACCTTTTTAAAAAAATTACTATCAATGCTAACATACTGTAGATCTAACTGAATCCAACAATGGATCAAAATTACCATATATTTCTTGGCTCTTGATTTAAACAATGAAAAGTAGTATAAAAACATTACCCTAAATACTTTGTCTGGACAGCTATGAGTTATTTTCCTTTTTTAATTTGTCTGTTATATATGTATTTAGTTTGTTCTACTTAAAGTAGTCAATAAAAAGGCTATATTCCTTTCTGGAAAAAAAAAAAGCTATTGTAAACAACTCCACAGGATTGGCTAGGATAGTTTCATATCAAAAAATAAATTAAAAAACCTTGCTACTTGTATTGTTTGACAACTTCTATTGTATCTCACAGCTTTATCTTTTTACATTTTCGATTTATGTGGGCAATTACTGACTTATGTTTACTTCTTTATTATTAATGAAGAAAATAAAATAAAATAATTCTACCTCTGCTACATAAACAAAGGATGACAATAAAGGATCAATAAAAAACAAATAATAGGCAAAAGAAAACAAATCTAACAATGTTAATATCAGACAGGCCCTAATTTAAGATTGAAAAGAAAAAGTGTAATATTTTATATTAATTAAAATAACATTCCAAGAAGTTATATCAGTCATTACCTTTACTTAGTTAATAGCAAAGGTTTAAAATATTTTTTAAAATATTGAGAGAAATACAAGGAGAATTTGACAAAAGCACAACATATCTATCTTGGAAACCCAGGGAATAAATTAAGCAAACATATTGAGGGTTTGTAAAACACTTTTACATGGACAAGCAAATATCACATATATTATTTTATATTTACTTCAGAACAAAGTGTACTCACATACACATGGATTTGAGGCAGGAGATAGATGGGTCCCCGGGGCAAGCAGTTGGAGTTAGTTCCCTGTGGATCAATACTCCAAAACGAGAATAACAGGACAATTGAGAGAGGAAGCTGGGCCCTGCCCAGATAGAAGATAAGAGACCACATATTCCTCATTCTTGAAGTCAGGAGACTTCCCTGACTACACATGCACAGAAAGTCTCCTTGGAGGTCAAAAGGGGAGTAACGCTAAGTGATGTCAAGTCTACCCATAGGCCTCTTTGGTAGAATCCATCTTGGCTAAGAGATGCTCGCGCACACATGGGGAGATCCTGAGATATATCAAATATGGACTTTGAACCAGGCAAATCACAATGATTAGCCAAAGGAAACCTGGAAGAAATGCCCCATAAAAGTGATTCAAACTGCCATAGGGGTGTGACTCTTTCTCTGAGTCCACCCGTGTGTCTAACCATGTATATTGTACTTCTTTTTCCTAATAAATACTTTACTTATTTCACTACTTTCTGTCTTTGTGGGAATTCTTTTTCTGCAAAGACGTAGAGTCAGAGCCTTGTCACTTACCACTGGTCAAGTGACTAGGATTCAGTGCCCTCACCACCGTGACCTGACCTCCATCACTGACCGGGAACAGAAACCCTGCTTCAAGCCACTACAGGCAGAGGTCACCCGAGATCAGATTGTTGAAAAATGATCACTTATCTTTCCTGAAATCCAAAAAAGCAGAAATTTCCATAGTCTGCCATCACTGTGTCATATGCAATAAAGCTTGAATAAAATAAAAGGGTAGGGAAATAATATCCTAAAATTTATAAACACACATTTCTAAATAGTTCTTTTTTACAAGAGACATTCAAATGAGAAGTTATAAAATTACTTATAAGTGGTCAAAAATTAGAACACTCTTCTCAAAACCTGTAATATGCTGTCAAGCAGAACTCAGTGGAACATTAATGATTACAAACACACTTATAACAAAAAAGGAAGAAAATAAACTAATACAACAACATAAAAACTAGAAATAACATTAAATAAAACAAAATATGCATTTTTTTTGTAGAATTTGATTTTAATTTTATGTGGATATACAATGGGCCTAGGAGAGCTAAGATGTATTTTGACAAATAAAACTTAAATTGCAATACTTAAACAAATATCAAGACATTAAAAGATAGTAAGACAATATGGCATCAATGCAAGCATGGACAAATAGACCAACAGAAGAAAATAGAAACCAAGATATCGCACATATGTACACATGCATCACACTCATACACACACACACACACACACACACACACACAATTTATGACAAAGATGACACTTGAGAGCAATTGATGAAGGATGACTTTTTTAATACATGAGTTTTTTCAATTTTCTCTCCATGTAGGTTAAAAATAAACTGTCTTGGCCTCTATATTATAACATAGAGAAAATCAATTCCAAGTAAATTGTAGGTCTAAAAGTGAAAAGTAAAATAATGAATCTTCTAGAAGATAATGTCAGGGAGGAAGAAATTTTCCTCTGCCCTTCTAGGTTTTTCTGGCTGGTCTAAGAGTTAGGTTGATATGAGACAGATTAACAGGAGAAAATCAAACAAAAGTTTAATAACATATATACATAGGGGAGACCCAGGAAAACTGAGTAACTTGTCAAGATGGCTGAAAACCTCAACTTAAATAGCAGCTTCAGTTAAAAGACAAAAGAGGATGTTGGGGGTAGGAGTTTGGGACTTCAAAGGGGAGGAAGGCAATTCACATGGAGTTGGAAGAGCAAATGTTTGGTAAACAAATGTTTGCTGAGCCAGGAAGAGACAGTGGGACACTGAGTAGACTCTGATCTCTCAGCCCTGCTGAGTTTTACCCAGCACACTTAGCCCATATTTTTTGCAGATATCTCTGGCAATACACCTATTCCAGAAACAAATTCTCTATCTCCTGAGTCTTTTGGTGCTTAATTGTTTTCAGCTCAAAATAATCCACATGCCAAAGAGACATTTTGGGGTGGCAAGTTTTGCTCTCTTACAATAATATAGGAGAATATCCTCATGATTTGGGGCAGCTAAATGTTCTTTAAACAGGTCACAAGAATGAGTAGTCATAAAATATAAAGATAGATAGCATTCAAATTAAGAAGGTGTGTTATTAAAATACACTAGTAGGAGTGTGAAACAGCAAGTTCAGTCTAGAGAAGATATGTCTTTACATACTGACAATGAACTAATACCCCAAATGTGTATTGATCTCTATACACCAATTAGAAAACATATTGCAATGCATTTATAATGTTTGAAACAAAAAGCTCTTTTGTTTCAGTTTGCATATTATGGTCATAAAAGCAAATCAAAACTCACAACCAGGAAGTGTGTACTTGGGTCATCATTGACTAAAAGATAACGACTTCCCAGATGCTTTTTCTAAAAATTGCATGAGAGCTGTAAGTCATCAGTTGACTAAGAGTTGAGATTGTTTGCAATTTTGCAGATGAAATTCTGATTTATGTTCTTTAAAGATCACTCTAGCTGCTCCGTAGGGAGAGGGTCTAGGAGGTCAAGGGCATAGCAGGGAGACTGGCTGGAGGTCATCCAGTGAGAGATGATGTAGCTGGAGGTAGGGTCAGGAAGGGGGAGATCAGAAGTGGTCAGATTTGGTCAGTGTGATACAGGAAGAGTGGACAGAACGGATGAAGCACTGGATGTGGGGATGAATCAGGGAAAACAAAGATTTTTAACACAACACAGGCATTAGAGATAGGTTGGTTTTCTTCCCCTTGCATTCTATTTTGAAAAATGTCATGTATTCAACAAAGTTGAAATAATGTTCCAATGAACCTCCTTAAAGCCTACACCTAGTTTCTGCAATTAATATTTTACTGTACTTATTACTCACACACCTGTACAGGTATCCACCCTCTATCCTTCCATCAAACCGTTTTTATACATTTCAAAGTAAATTGCAGATAGCAGCACACATTCTCCTAGATACTTCTGCATGCATATCATTAGCTAAATTTCAATATTTGTTTATATTTTTATGTAAAATATGTATACAATGAAATGCATAAATCATAAGGGTATGCTTGCTGAATTTTGACAAATGCTTACATCTGAGAAAACATTAATTTTATCCAATAGGATATTGAGATGCTGCAATTCATTATGAGTGCAACAACATACATTAAGTCACAGGTAATTGCTCAAAGGGGTAAAGAAAAGCCAGCAGAGAAAGCTAGAATCAATGTGTGAGAAAAATTCTTCCACAATTTAATCATTTAAATAGCAATCTAACAGTGATATTTTTTTCATCTGTTTCCCTATTAGAATAATAAATGTAATGGCTTTTTTTAAAAAGTAGAATACCATATGAAAAAGATAAGGTTGTTAATTTATATATCAATTACTCAATATGCTTACCCTGTACAAGTATAATTAAAACTCAGGTTAATAAGACTTGCTTTAAAACTTTAAAGAAAGTCAACAGTTTTAGCTAAACTTAATTCCATAAATCATAATTATAATGATAAATCATAATTATAATATTAGCACCATAAAACCACTGTCTGCATATAGGCAAAATATAATTACATTATTCCTAAAGATATAAACAGTTCTCAGTTAAAAAATTCAATTAATTGTATTACACAATATAGGTTTATTTTGGGGGATGCCCTATGTAATTTTGAAAGTTACCTTATTTAAAGTAGCCCTACAAAAAGCACTCAATACAATTTCTCCTCAATAAGCAAGCACCTTAAACATTATTTACGTGACTTAAATACAATCGCTGGTAATTTAATAGCTGGCAGCAATAATCATTTTATCATTGTTCATACATACTAATAAATCAATATCAAAGAAAATAAACCTTTTTTGTTAAAGAGTCAAAATTAATTTGGTCTCCATTTGTCATCAAATCCTAGAGAAAAAATGACCTCATGTTACTTCTTGAAAACATTTTATTGGCCTTGGCTCTATTAAAAGCAGTTAGTTATAAATGGGGTAATTGATTCCAAGTTCAGTGGCTCACCTGAGAAATTTGTCATCAGTAAGTATTGAAAAACAGAGAAGCAAAGAAACAAACAAAAACCCAACTTCCGGGCTTCTCTGGTGGCGCAGTGGTTGAGAGTCCGCCTGTCGATGCAGGGCACGTAGGTTCGTGCCCTGGTCCGGGAAGATCCCACATGCCGCGAAGCAGCTGGGCCCGTGAGCCATGGCCGCTGAGCCTGCGCGTCCGGAGCCTGTGCTCCGCAACGGGAGAGGCCACAACAGTCAGAGGACTGCGAACCGCAAAAAAGAAAAAAAAAAAAACAATTTTCACTTTTCCTCCTGTAGCAGATAATTGTTTAATTTTGACCCAACTAAACCTATAGTTCTTTCTTCATCTGTTCAGAACAAATGGGCTGAGTTCACCCAGCTGCAACTGGACAAAGATGACCTAGAGATAATCAGAGTGCAATTCATGTGTGCATTACTACTGCTAAATCTTTATGATTCTGCTTCCTGTTTCTTTTATGTATATTTTAAATCTATTTTACCATCCAGACTTGAGATTTATTTTAAAAATAGCTTTAAATTTTGTAGGACTGCCATCGTGTTGTGACCCTGTAATAGAAAGTGATAACAATTCAATCAGCTGCCATTAGAGGTATTTTTTTGGAATGCAAGGCTATTTTTAAGTCTAATCTATAGACATACAAAATGATATTTAATATTGTGGTAAGAAGGGCAATATCATCTTATTAGGAAAAATGATGCTGGCAATTTTTAACAGAGAGAGAGCTTTTCCTTCTTCCTGAAATTGAGAAGCAGAGATTATAAAACTTTCTCATGGTTTTACTCAAAACTTATAAACACACAACTTGGGTAAAGAACAAGCCCAAGAGGCTTGTGAAAAGGAGGCCAAAGTTAAGTTCTTCATATTTCAACAGTCTGGAACAAACAAAATTTCTCACATTATTATTTTCATCCTAATTGCCAAAATTCAGAGCCATTAATCATGGTTGGGATTTGGAGAGCAGTCCTGGGGGTTTTGTCATGACGTCATTTTAAATGTCATTCTGGGAGAATTAAGAGTCTGTCTTATCACCATCTCTGAGTGTGAGATAATCAGGAAATGTTGAAAAAAGTCAAAGAAAAGCCAAGAATTGAAAACATAAAGAAGCAGCTTGGGAACATCCTCTGAAAGAGGAAATGATGTGAAAAAATATGAGCAAGATTCCCACAGACCATTCAGCTACTGTATCATTTAGTTTCCAAGATTGTAATTTATTTTCCTGCCTCTTTTGTTCCCTCATTTTTTTCTGCACATTCTTTTCACAGCTTAGAGTAGTTATCTTTTTTCAGCTTTCTTGAAGTATAACTGACAAAACTATAAGAAATTTGAAGTGTACATCATGATGATTTGATATACGTATACATTGTGAAAGATTCCTCACATATAGTTAATTAACACATCTGTTACCTCACATATTTCTCTCTTTTTGTTGAGAACATTTAAGTTCTACTCTCTTAGCAACTTTCAATTATATAATACAATGTTATTAAGTGTAGTCACTATATTACACATTAGATCCTCAGACCTTATTCTTATTCATCTTATAGCTGAAAATGTGTACCCTTTTACCAACTTCTCCATATTTCCCCAACTTCCCAGCCCCTGGTGACCACTTTTCTATTCTGTTTCTATGATATTGGTTTCACTTAGCATAATGCCTTTTAGGTCCATCCATGTTGTTTCAAATGGCAGGATCTCCTTCTTTCTCATGGCTGAATAATATTCCAGTGTGTGTGTGTGTGTGTGTGTGTGTGTGTGTATTGCATATGTTCTTTTCTTCTTTATCTGTTCCTCCACAGATGGACACTTAGGTTGTCTCCACGTCTTGGTGTGATGGTTATTCTGAATAATGCTGAGATAAACATAGGTATGCAGATATCTCTTTGAACTCCTGTTTTCATTCCCTTTAGATACATACCCAGAAGTAGGATTCTGTATCATATGGTAGTTCTACTTTTAATTTTATGAGGAACCTCCATGCTGTTTTCCATAGTGGATGCACCAATTTACATTCCCACCTAGAGGAGTTATTTTTTGACATTTCAACTTAAAACAAATGGTCAGCCAAAAACAAAACAAAAGACAAAGTTTCCACCATGGCTTACTTTATTTCTCTGGCTGTGGGGAGTCCTTTTTTGGGTTTCCTTTATCTTTCCCCTTGAAACCCCTGTGAGGGTCTCACATGGGTCCAATAAATTGTGCATCGCAAGAGAAATCAGTGAACCCACACTAATGGAAAGTAGAGCTTTGCAACTTGGTCTCAGGGTGGAAGAATTGCCAATATGCTGGTGAGAGAGCTAACAAAGAGGCCAAAAGATCCAGACAGGCTGGATGCTTCCCAGCTAACAGATCGTTAGGCAGACGTGCCAACACACAGACACTGATGGAAAATGAACCACACAGAAGACCCCAAATGCCTTGATTTAATGCCTCTGCTTTGTTGTAAATAACAAGGCACCATTTAAGAGAGAGAACTACTGCCAAATCTTCAAACAGGAAGGAAATGGCTTGAAAAGCCAAGCCTGTATTATAGTAGCATTTAGTTATGTGGACTCTTGCTTTAGAACCTGTGGCAGTTGATGAGATGGATAATGAGTCTTGTACTATAATACAAAAATTGTTTGTAATATTTCAACACAAACTATAATTGGTTATTTAAAATAACAGTTTTCAAACACTGTATTCATAAAACAGTCAGTAAAGCTTCCTAAACTAACTTTCCCCAGAAACTATTGTTCCCTGAAGTATTTATTGAGAAGATAAACACACAATGTTTACAATCTCTATTTTTTACAATGTCCTTAAACACTAAACTTTTTATTTCAATGAAAAAAAAGAACTTTTTGACTGTTAAGTAATATGTACTCATAGCTACCCTTTCACATAATATCATAAGGAAAAAGATTTTGCTATGATAACACTGACATCAGTAGGTACTTGTAAAGTCTCAATGGAATTACCATGCTTTGGCGCTTTTCTTCTTGAAGGTAAAGTAACTTCAAATATTACAAATGTCTATCACCTTCCACAAAAATCCGCCCAGGCCCAACAATAACAAACACCCATGCATACCAAGGCTTACCTGTAACTGTCTAGCAAAACCACATGTAATATACGTTTTTAAAAAAATTGAAGTTTAGTTGATTTACAATGTTTCAGGTATACAGCAAAGTGATTCAGTTATACATATGTTTCTCTATTCTTTTTCAGATTCTTTTCCATTACAGGTTATTACAAGATATTGAATACAGTTCCCTGTGCTATACTGTAGGTCCTTGTTGTTTATCTATTTTATACGCTGTAGTGTGTATCTGCTATACTCAATATACTCTTAACTTTACCAGTAAGTATTTTCTCACATCTCCAGAAAGAAATTTAAGAGTCTAATTGGTCATTTTTAAATGTAATTAAGCAAGAGAGAAGCTCTACAAGATGTATTGGTTTGTCTCTGGGTTTCTATTATCTCAACTTGGTTTAAAAATCCAGGCTCCACAAGATTAAATACATAGACCTGAGACTGCAGACTTAATCTTAAATTAAGATGACATCTTACTTTAGCTGAAACCCCGTTCCAATAAAAATGAGAGCAATATTTTTCTAGGTTAGGATACAAAACTCTATGTTGAATGCAGTCATGGATAGATTGTATCAGTCTCAGAATATTAATATTATGAGGATTTCCCAAAGTATTGATGGATGTAATGTGAGATACAGTAAATCTGAGCAGGAAGAGTCAGAAGTAGTTATTAATAGTGGTTTAATGCTTTTTAGAGTTTTTCCCCACAAAATAATCTTTAAACTAAACATTACACTGTTTGATGGGTACATGGATCTGGTAGAGAATCTTAGGAATCTTTTAATGAATCATTTTTACATAGAGTGTTATGAGATTATTTCATTCAAAGCTCATGGCGTCTGGAGATTATGGTGCAAAACTAGGAAACAGAGAGAAGATGAGCTGAACTTCAGTTAATTGTGGTCGGTTGTGATGTACTTTTTACGCTAAATAAGTAAAACTTTTGATATCTAGAATTTAGTGGAAAATAAAGGAGTGCTACCTGAAAGGGTATATTCATGCTGTCCACCAGTGACCCTAGAAGACCTTCACACTTATTTTGTTTTCTGTTGAAACAAAATATCATTCAGGAATCAAAAGCTGAAATTCCCTTGAAGGCCAGAGAGAAACTGGTCCTTGAGGTTCTGAGGCACAGGGAGGGAGAATGATGATGGAGTCCACCTACTCTAATTGGAAGACTAATCTTTGAAGAGTAATTTCTGAAGCTGAAACATCACTGGCAAACTCCCTAATACTGTCTAATATACTAATATGCTGAAATCCACTCTACCCTCTTGAGCATAGAGGTGGACTGCATTTCGCACACTCCCTGCCATTACGTGTCGTGTGACTGGGTCCTCCCAATGGAATGTTGACAGAAATGATATGGGTCCACCGTCTTTAAGGAAATCACCCATGCCAGGTTCTCTATTCTCTTTCTCATTCCAGCTGACTGGCATGGTGAACCCACACACACTTGGAAACCACACATTTAAAGTGGCAGAGCAGTTGGAACAGCCTTAGACTGTTATGCAAGCAAGAAATTAAATCTCCATTGTTCTGGCCTTTGCATTTTGGTTCTCTTATTTTAACAACAGTTTAGAATGCCCTAATGAATACAGCAGATAATAAAAGTTCACTGAAATTGTAACAAGTTGCACTTGGTTTTGTTTAAAATTTTCTGTTTGTGTAGGAAGGAAGTGATCTATCGCTCCTGAAAGTGCACGCCTGTATTTGGCAAAGTGAGTATGATAACTTGCAATGGACCTCTTCTAGGCCACTGCTGGCCCCAAAAATGCCCCTCCAAACAGCAGCCTGAGTGAGACTTCCAAACTGATTCACCATTTACATTAAAATAAAGTTCCAAAGTCCTTAACACAACAACTTTGTCCAGGTTTCTGGCTTTTCCCCATGTCCTCTTCTAACTGTCACACTGATGCTATTTGACTTTGGCAAACTGGCTGAAACTTCTCCTGTTCCAAGACCTCCTTGGATTGTTTTTTCCTGCTTTTCTCTTTGCCTAGCTGACTCTCTCTGAATCCCCACTGTCACCAGGAAATTTCAGTTTCTCCAGGACCCTTTCTCAACCCCTAGACTAGCTGATACCACCCAGATCTCATTGTACCATCATGTGGTAACTGGTTATGTATTTGTGCAATGGTTTAATGTCAACATTTCCCACCTTGGGCTTGAAGTTCTGTGTTTACCTGGTAATTCCCTGCACCTCAAATGCTAATGACAGACCCTGTAGGTCCCCCAAAAGTCCCTTTTAAAACGAGTGTCAGAGTTAGATCCATGGTCTTGTAAGGACCAGCCTTTGCTTTCTGGTAAGCCACAGGCATCAACACCCCTCAGGAAGGTGGAGACAGAGGTTTTAAAGACTCTGTCCTGTTGGCAGTTTCCTCAGCCCAAACGTGTGCACATTTCAACACAACCTGTGAAGCTTGCAGGTCACATCCCTTCCTTTTGGGGAAATTCTTACTATAGAGGATCTTCATGACCATGCAAGCTCTAGGACAAAGAGGAAGCATGGTCTGCAAGCTCACATTCTCCCTACTATCTGAGCATTCTAAGATCTTGTCATTGAGATGAAACATTTTGCTTTATTATGCTTTATTCTTTCTCAATATTCCATTTCTTCCTTGCCCTCATTCTAAACTTGCTGTTTCCAGGAAGGGCATGACAACAAAAAATGAAGGCAAAAATAATATTTTCTGGTATTTTTGTTTTCAATACCTTATCCTCTGAAGAACATGGAAAAGACTCCTGAAATAGACCCAAATAATGGGAGAAGATACCAGACTGGTTTGGAAAACTATCTTCCATGCTGGGGACAGGGAAGAATGAGATGGAAGATATGATAAGAGAATGACCATTGAGTTTCTGGGACCATAGACTGAGTTAGGAAAGGACAACACAGAGGGGAATACTTTCAACAAAGCTGATCTCCACATCCCCAGATTAACTGGAGTAAGTGCCAGCTCCTGAGCACAGAGGCTACACTAGCCATCCTTTCATGGTATCTGAAGAGTTCCTCTTTGACAAAAGTCAGTGTGATGCCAGTTCACGAACCATGAGGAATAAAATCTGAGACTTTGCTCAAATTCACCCCAGGGGTTGGGCAGTGTCTCAAGACACCTGTAACCTTCCAGAGAAGTAGGGTGGAACTCAACACAGCTGGCAGAGTGATAGTCATGCCAGAGGTAAAATTTGAACAAATCTAGCACCAGCATGAGTCAGGATTCCCTATGTACTGTACCTATAAACATTCCCAACTGGACTGCAGGCAGCATGGAAGGAGAGCTTTAGCAGAAAGTTCTTCTTTCAAGAATCCAGATATTGCTTCCAACTTCAGCTTCACACATTCCCATAACTTATTTAGGTGAGGATTGATGGTCTTTTTCTTCTATATCTATGTCACTATCTGAATTTCCTCAGATTTTCATAGCTTATTTGGGTGAAAATTGATGATCTTTTCCTTCTAAAGCTATGTCTGAATTTCCTCTACTATTAGCATGAAAATTTTATAAGCCACTGAACAGGTAAATTGAAAAGGGAAAGAGAATTTCTCCAAAAAGTGATGAAATAGTCATTGTGTTCAGGAACATATGAATTTTCAAGGTGGTTCCCAAAACACTTCTTCTCTGAACATCAGATTGTTTTCTTTGTTTGTTTTTTTTTTTAAGTCCTTTTAGAGTTCTGAGCTAACTCAAGTGAAAAAATACTGGAAATTTGTGGAAGAACATATCCTCTTGTTATAATGAAAGAGGTGTGTCTTCTTCTGCAGGAAGCCGATTGCCTGGTGTGTGTTCTAGAGCCCATTGCCTGGTGTGTGTTCTAGAGCCCATTGCTACTCCTCTAAACAACAACAACAACAACAACACTCTATTCTCTTTTATGTCTTCACTACTTCCCATTACTTCTCCTCTGCTAGCTGGTCCTAACATTCACAGCTAAACTGCAGGAATGAGCTGTTTACACTTTCTGCTTCCATTTCCACACTTTCTATTCCATCCCAATTCATCGCAGTCTGGCTTCTGCCTCCTCCTCCCCCACAGTGGAACTGTCCTAATCAGACCACCTCTGACCCACATGTCATTAAACTTCAGATATTTTCCCTTTTGCAATTTCAGCTACTTGGCCACTTCCTCACTCTCTTCCTTGCATCTTGTGGCACCATCCTTTCTTGGTCTCACACCTACCTTCCCTGTCTCTTCCTTAGTCTCCTTTGCATCTCCCTCTCATCAGATGTTTTCATTCCAAAGGTTCTGATACTGGCCTTTATTCTTCTGTCTCTACTTGCTTTCTTTGTCTTAAGCAACTTTCTAGCTTTACCAGATGACTGTCAAGGTTTCTCAAGTATCCATTGTTATGCAGACCAATATCCTGGGGGCCAGACACATTCATTTTTCTATTGCACATCTCCATTCGAAATCAAATTGTTTGGCACTCTACTGACTTATCATTTCCCCTCAGTACTGCTACCAACTCCCACCCCCTCCATCATGGGTCCTAATTCTCCTCCTACCTTACACTCACAATTTTCCATTTGCCCAGGGTCAAGGCTCGGACACAGTCTTTCATCATTGGACTCTTGAGTTCTGCCATATTGCACAACTTCCTCAAGAGATTCTCATGTAGATGTAATGGCAATGGCACCCTTGGATTGGTTAGTGCACAACTTGCACAGCTGTATGGGGTGTGCTGATATTTTCCTTCTCCCTCATCATCAACATTCAAACAATCACCAAATTTGTTTAGCTCTGCTTCTAAAATAGCTCTTTCCTCTATTTCTTTTTTCCAATTCCACTCCTGATAGAGTCTATAATCATCTTTATCCTTGATTATGAGTCTAGCTCTCTGGCTTCTCTCCTGTACCCATGATACCCCTCCAGTCTCTGCAGTCAGAGGGACATTTAAAAACACAAATATGGAACTTAAACTCTTTAATGGCCTCCCCTGGCCCTGTAGATAACAAACCACGGGCTCTCAAGTCCTCCAAGTTCAGCCCCTCCTCTCTCATTCTCACTGCTCTTCCTCCAGGGTCCAGTCTTGGTGACCTCCTTCGTTTGTCCCAAAGGTGCTGAGCTCTCTCACCCACAGGTCTTTGCCGTGTCCTCTACTCTCTTCCCCACCCTCATCCTTCACCCATTGTTCAGGCCCTACCTTAAATATCACTTTATAAGGAATCCCTCCTGGGACTTCAGACCAGGCTGAATGGGACAGCTACATTACTCAATGACCTGGGCTGCCCTCATTATACCATGACTGAGCATCATGGTGATTAGTTTCCATTGTCTGTCTCCCAGGAAGACAGGATGGCTTCTTCACTAGTGTATCTCTGGCATCTGGTAGGTACTTGAAAGATTGCTAATTGGATCGTTCTATTATTCTCTTAGAATGTCAAATATATATGATAAAAAACACAAAAACATAAAACTCTTATCTTTTACAATACTATGATTTCTGAGACAAGTTAGATGTTTCAGTTTTCTTCTCTCAACTTGATCCTGAAAACAACACATTTCTGAAGAGTAAATAAAGCCTCAGAGTCTTAAAAGTTAAATTTAATGACCTCCAAACTGAAATCTGCACTAAAAATAAGTGTTTTTGCTCATGCAGTGAATGGTGTGACAGCTTTCCTGAGGAAGATAAACTGGTTTATTTTTTTTTAATTTAAATTGTGCTCCTCATTGAAATCCTTAAGATTTAATTTCCATGTGTGGAGAGGGGAACTAAACTAATAAGCAAGAAGACTCATCATTTACCAAGTTTGTGAATTTATCAGAAATAGTCCAGAGACTTAACATTATGGGAAGACATATGGCATATTATCCTATGGCTGTATTGTTTTGTTTTGTTCTGCTCTGTTTTTCTGTCCCAAGGGAATAGTTTATATTTTCCTATTATTTCTTTTTCTCACTTCCCTTCATAAATTATGCCCAGGATCCATAAATGACCAAATATAAAAGTGTGTCCTTGCTGAATACAGGCCATAAAGGAAAAAATATATTCCTACCTTAAAATATAATGAAATACTTCTCGAATGAGAATGCATTATTAGAACTTCTTGGATATTTATTTTGACATGTTATTGTTTGACCCGACATTGGAACCTATAAATTGTTACCTGAAAAAAAAAATAGCTAAAAATGCTTGCATGCTTTTTTTTTTTCTTTTTGCCTTCTGACGTTATTTTATCTTCTAGATTTTGATGAGAGATTTTCAGATTCTCAGGTTATAGAAAATTTTGTATTAAAATACTCCTGGTCATGGATTCTCCAGTGAAGACTACAAGTCCTTGGAAAGTCAGGACTATCCCCAGCTGTGTGCTGAGGGGTCAGATAATCCCAAGAGGCATCTCAGAGCCTGGATTCCCTCTTCCAGAAATGGTCTATCAATTCTATCAGGAAAGACATTGATGGCACAACTAAAAAGCACAATGAATCCTGACAAATATTGCATAAGCTGTATTGCATTGGGTTGAATGTATGTTCTAGAACACTGTACAAAAGAGATATGATGCAACCCACATATATAATTTAAAATTCCTAGAATAAGTAAAACAAAACAGGTGGAATTAGTTTTAATAACATGACATTTATTCTTGTATATCTGGAATATTATCACTTCAACATGTAATAATTTTAAAAAGTATTAAATTATTATATATTTTACATTTTTTCCTAACAAAATCTTCACAATCCAGTGTATATTTTACACTTACAGCTCATCTCAGTTTAGACCAATCACACTTGAAATGCTCAATAGCCACATGTGAATAGTGGATGATGTGTTGGAGAAAACAGATCTAGACATTCAAAAAGGGGGGCATGGTTGGGTCTGGAACAATGAGAAAATGCTCTTAGAAGGAGGAGAGTCCTCCTCCTTATCTTATCTTTACTTTTGCTTTCAACCAGCAAGAAGAATGAGCAGTTCAATTTCAGGGAACTGGTTTGGGGTATGATAGTGGTCAAGCAAAGACCACTGTCTTTCACTGCCAAAGATAGCATCTGAGATGTGATCCCAACTTAGGTATGGAGAATGGAAACAGAATCACTGGAGGGACTTGGAAAGAAGATAGAGGGACTCAAAATTAAAGCTACCTGAGATTGTTGCCTAATGGGGTTGCTCAAAATTTATTCTTCATTTATAACTACCAGACTCTTTATTATAAGAGTATGTTTTTTTTTTAATGAAACCTTTTGTTTTAAAATAGTTTATATTGAAACAAAAGTTGCAAAGATATTACCCACATACCCCTTCCCTCATAGAGTTCCTATTATTAACTTCTTATATTGACTATTTGTCAAAAATTATGGACCAACACAGACAAAATATTAACTAAAGTCTACATTTTATTCAGATTTCCTTAGTTTTTACTTCATGTCCTCTTCTGTTCCAGGATTCCACCAGGACACCACATTACATTTATTTGTCATGTCTCCTTAAATTTCTCTTGGCTGTGACAGTTTCTCAGACTTTCCCTGTTTTTGATGACCTTTACTGTTTTGAGGACTGGGTAAGTACTTGGTAGAATGTCCTTTGATAGGGACTTGTCTGATGTTTTTCTCATTAGTCTGGGGCTATGGGTGTTTTGAAGGAAGACCACAGTAGCAAAGTGCTTTTTTCATTATATCATCAGGGCACCTACCATCAACATGAGTTATCACTGCTGGTGTTAACTTTGATCACTGACTGGGCTGAGCTAGTTTTGGCAGATTTCTCTACTGTATAGCTACTTTGTTTCCTGCTCTTTCCATTTTGTACATTTTGGAAGTCACTGTGTGCAGCCAACACTTATGAAGTGGGGAGTTATGCTTCACCTCTTTGAGGGTGAAGTATCCATAGAAATTATTTGGAATTATTCTTTATGGGAGGTTATCTATGCTCCCCCATTTACTCACTGATTCAATCAGACATTTATTTCTGATTATTTTAATATCTGAGTATAGACTCATGGATATTAGTTTTATACTTTTGGTTAAGTCCACTACTACTTTATTTTTTTGCTCAAATCAGTTCATCTTTGGCCATTGGGACCTCTTTCAATTGGCCCCTGTCTTTTTGACATACCCCATCACTGTGGGGTCATTGAGGACTTTCATACTTTTTGGAACTACAAGATGCTTGAGGCTCATCTTGTATTTATCCTGCCCCAGCCCCCAAATCAGCCATTTCTCCAAAGAGACCTAGTTCCTTTTATTAGAGAATGGCATTAGAAACTAAAATCTGGGAACTAGTTGTGCTCATTGGTTTGAGGTGTCATTGCTTCTAGACTCCCTCAGCTTACAGAGCAAGGAAATAAATGTACTTACGTATACTGACACATGAATATACACACATCTATGAATGTTTCTTTGTGTATCTATCTATATTTATATTAAGTTAAACATTAGTTCACATTGATGTTCAACTCTAATCAACTTCCATATGGATTATTCTAGCCTCCCCAATTCCTTATCTGTAATCTTCCACTTCAACCATGAGAAACCAGGCTTCCACCATCTGCCATGCATTTACTTAATTCTTCAATGCCAATACACATGTACAGTGGTTTTAGAATTTTGTACCTCTATAGGAATAACTTTATCAGATTTAGTGTGGTGTTTATGTATATTTCCTTGTGCTTTTTGTCTTCAAGAATTTACTCATTTTCAAAGTTATATAGGTCAACACCTCTTCCCTTTCCCTCTCTTCAAGGAGATTCTTCTATATTTGTAATGTAGTTAGATTCTTTTGCCATATTCTGCATTTCATCCAGGGATTTTCTGACCTCTTAAATGATTTCTTAATATTTTTCTTAATATTTTCATGCCTTAAGTTTCATTCTTTGTGTGGTAAAGTTCTGTAAGTTTTGGCAAAGGCGTTGTGTTGATTGTCCACCATTACAATATCATGCAGAATAGTTATTGCCCTAAAAAATGCCCTGTGCTTCACATGTTCAATCTTCCTTGATCTCAAGCTCTTGAAAACCACTTATCTGCTTGCCATCTTTATATTTTTGCTTTTTCAAGAATGTAATATAAATGGAGTCATACAGTAGGTCACCTTTCATGCTGTCTTCTTTTACTTAGAAATATGCATTTATGATAAATCCATGTTTTTACATGGTTTTATAGCTCTTTCCTATTTATTCCTGAATATTATTCCATTGTGTGGATATATTACTGCTTGTTTTTTTTTTTTTTTTCTTGCGGTACGTGAGCCTCTCACTGCTGTGGCCTCTCCCGTTGTGGAGTACAGGCTCCGGACGCGCAGGCTCAGCGGCCATGGCTCACGGGCCCAGCCGCTCTGCGGCATGTGGGATCTTCCCGGACCGGGACACGAACCCATGTTCCCTGCATCGGCAGGTGGACTCTCAACCACTGCACCACCAGGGAAGCCCATTACTACTTGTTTATCCATTTACCCATGGAAGGATCTTGGTTGCTTCCAGTTTGTGGTGATTACGGATAACATTGCTATAAACATTCACCTAGAGATTTGGTGTGGACATAAGTTTTCAAATCAGTCCAATTCCTGGATTGGTTGACTATGGTAAGACCATATTTAACTTTGTCAGAAGCTACCAAACTCGCCCAAACTGACTGTATCATTTTGCATTACTATGAGCTATATCTGCGTTAGTAATTGTTATTGTCATTTTTGTGGATTTTAGCCATTCTAATAGGTGAGTAGTGATACCTCATTGTTTTAAATTTTATTTTAAAGTTGAGAAATAATTTTGAGTGTCTTTTCATAGGCTTATTTGCCATCTATATATCTTCATTGATGAGGTGTCTGTTGAGGTCTTTGCTTATTTTTTGATCGAGTTGTTTGTGTTCCTATTTTTAAGTTTTAAGAGTTCTTTGAATATTTTGGATATCAGTCATTATCAGATATGTTTTGCAAATATTTTATCCTAGTCTGTGGCTTGTCTTTTCATTTTTTTAACCAGTATATTTGCAGAGTAGAAGCTTAAAATTTTTTTTTTATAAATGTATTTATTTTCTTTTTGGCTGCGTTGGGTCTTTGTTGCTGCACATGTGCTTTCTCTGGTTGCAGCAAGTGGGAGCTACTCTTTGTTGCAGTGCACAGGCTTCTAATCGTGGTGGTTTCTCTTGCTGCAGAGCACAGGCTCTAGACACGCGGGCTTCAGTAGTTGTGGCACATGGGCTCAGTAGTTGTGGCTCACTGTGGCTTGCTCTAGAACGCAGGCTCAGTAGTTGTGGCACACGGGGCTTAGTTGCTCTGAGGCATGTGGGATCTTCCCGGACCAGGGTTTGAACCTGCGTCCCCTGCATTGGCAGATGGATTCTTAAACACTGCGCCACCAGGGAAGCCCAGAAGTTTTAAATTTTATTAAAGTCCAAAATTATTTTTGTTGTTGTTTCATGAATTTTGCTTTGGTGTTGTATTTAAGAACTGCTCAAAAAAATCTAAGGTCATGTAGATTTTTTCCTATGTTTTCTTGTGGAAATCGTATAGTATTGCATTTTACATTTAGATTTGTGTTCCATTTTGAGTTAATTTGTGTGAAAGGTGTAAGGTCCTTGTCTAGATTCTTCTCCCTCTTCTTCTTTTTCATCTCCTTCTCCTCTCCCTCATCCTCCTCATCCTTCCTTTTTTTTCATAGAGACAACCAATTGTCCCAGCACCACTTATTGAAAAGAATATTGTTTCTCAGTTAATTTGCCTTTGCATATTTTTCAAAAATCAGTTGACTGTATGTGGTTCCATATTTCATCTTCACTGTGTTTCATTGACGTGTCTTGTGTTTCTTACACAGCACTCTATCTTAATTTCCGTAGCTTTAAAATAAGTCTCATATGTGATTCCTCCAACACTGGATTTGTAATGATGTTTTAAGATAGGAAGTTTAAGGCAAGTTTCTTTTAAATTAGGAGGATGTAGGAAACAAACTCTAAAATTCCTAATTCCACAAAGTTCCTAGTTCCCTAATTGTCCACAGTGAATTACAGAAAGAAAATCAGGGCACATGTTTATATAGCTGAGAGCAAACTAATGGGGTTTGTTTTGTTCATTTTTTTGCAAGTCTCAAGTGTAAATATCTCCTAAAAAATTTAAACTAATTTGTGGAATGTGGATTTGTTAACATATACAAAGGGAAGCAGCAGCATTTGGTCTACAAGTGAGTGAAAGTGGCTGTAAAGGTCAACACATAAATTCATAATACTCCAGAAGAAGTAATGAAAAATGTAATAGAAACTGCGATATTATTTGCATTGACATTAATCTATAACCTACCTAGGATTAATTGGAAGTATTACTTATGTATAAACTGAAAAATTCAATTAAATTAGACCAAAGAGTGAATAAATGAGAAACATAACATTGTAAATATGTCCATATTTCCCAAATTGGTTAAAAAAAATACAACCCAGTGATATTTGGGGGTATTGGACAAAATATTTCTAAAATATATATGAAAATAAAAATGCCCCCAAACTTATAAGACAATTCTGGAAGAGACAGTAAGAGACTCATCCAGCCTTATAGAAAGGAATAGTCTGTAGTCATAGCAATGGAACCAGAGCAATAGTCTTAGTTAGAGCAGTGGTTCTCAACCAGAGGCAATTTTGTCCTTCAGTTTGAAGACATTTTTAGTGTTAAAACTGGGGAGAGCGGTGTGCTATTGGCACATAGAGGGTAAAGATTCTATATGGATGCTGCTAAATATTCTACAACACACGGGGCAGTCCCCACAACAAGAATTACCCAGACCAAAATGTTACCCATGTTGAGGTTGAGAAATCCTGCCATAAAGGAATAGAGAAATGGACCCATATCACAAACAGATAATGGAAAATTTGGCTCATTCTATAGAGAAAATAAAGTTATATCCCATTCAGATTAAGTAAAAATATGACTCTCAATGGATTAAAGATCTGAACATAAATGGCAGAAGTATGACATTACTGTAGAAATACAGCAAATATACTTCAGAAATTTGTCCTTAATATGAAGTCAGAACAATTTCTCATAGCAATCATTTGATAGTAAAAATATTAGTATTTATATGGTTGCTTCTTTGATTAAAACCCATCAGAGCTATCTCAACGACTACCAGATAAAGTTAAAAATTTTAGCCTATTTCTCACCGATGAAATATAGTCACACTTTCTAAATGTCTCCATTTTCCCTGCCTCTCTTGTCCCTAGGGGTAGAGTCAGTTGCTCTGATCCAGGCATATTTAATACATAGTGAGCTTTTATTGTACTTATAAATCCCTAATTAACTTTCTTTTAAAGCCCTTCTTTGTTACCTGACCAAGAGATTCTCCTGGGGCAAACTATGCCCTCCACATTTTTACCCTTGCACAGAGTAAAACGCCCACAGCAGCCAGACACATGTTTTTGATTATGTGAATTGATTAACCTCTACTATTGGCATGTAATCATTTTTTCTCATGCTCTTGCAGTCTGCCTTGGATGAATTATGACAATCAATTATATAACTACAAACTCAGATATATTAAATAAAAGTCCATTTCTGCTTCTCAATTATCAGGGGCTATTAAGAACCTCACTAAGAAATGACAAGCAAAACATTCTGAAATAAATGCAGTTTAATAATGCAACTTAAAGACCAATACTCCTATAATCAAATGGACCTCATAATGTAATACTAATATATCATTAAAAATTTTATAAAATAATTAAAATATGACATATGACCAAGCAGAAAGCATTTTGATTTCTTTTGTTCTCATATGGATTGACACATAGATTTTTTTTTTACCATGAACATTGTACATTACATTCCCACATTTATTTTTATTTTAGTCAGAGACGATTTTTTAGAATCTTGCCTATCTTTGAAGCAAAGACATGCAAAAGTAAATATTAGTGATCCGGTTTGCACGCTAAATAATGTACATAGCAAATAAGAATGCATTGAAATACAGAATGGAAGATGTAAGTTAGCTTTACATTTAGAATCCACAGTAGTTCTTGCAAACAAAAACTTAATTTCTAGCACAAGGAAGCTTAAATAGCTTTATCATAGCCATGAGGTAAGACTCCTGTGTTGGTCTAAAGGTAATCTTTGTGACTCAGTTACACAATGATTGGTTTCATTGGTTAATGAGAAAAACTCAAAGGGCTAAAAGTTATACACCAAGTCTTATTTTCAGAATACTAAATTTCTTTTGCAAAAAAACCCCCAAAATTCAGCGAAGTAAATTTGAAGATCTAATTGGCTTTATTCAACAATTCATGAATTGCATAGCATCACATCTAGCAAGTAGAAAGCAGCTCCTCCGAGGAGCTGTACAAAGTGGAAGTCTTTTACAGAAATGGAGCAGGACAAAAAGGTTATTAGCAAAAGAAAAGAGAGGATTGTTTCAGGCAAGATTACCTCACTAGTGCAGACCAGGAAATTCCAGACTGATTGGTATAAAATTCTACTTCTGGGAGAGACTGAAACTGCCATTAGTTGAGGTATTAAGTTTTGATGAGGTTTTGTAGAAGTGACTCCATTTTGGGCTTGTTTCTTTTTAGCACTTTCTGGCAGTAGGTCATTTAGACATGGTGGGTAAGGGAAGTCCACTTGTTCAGGGAGATTCAGGACACACTTCATTGCACTGTTGCAAAATCTACCCTGGCTACTGGGAAAGCAATGTAATAAGTCACAGGAGACAGATTAAAGTGAGGGTGGAATGAAAAGTACAACTAAGCATCTAATTCCCTTTTCATGCCAATTTCCTGTAAAAGTTTTCTTTCCTACTGAGATGCCCTGGGAGTTAACCTTAAGGACTGCATTAGAATTTTCAAGGAAGCTTGTTTTGGCCCTTTAATTGGGATGGGCTAAAGGGCCATGCTGATGGGTTAAAAGGTCATTTTAGCCAATATGAGTTGTGGGATCTTTTCTCAGCAAACTGTGATCAATAATTCAGCTGGGCCACAAAGGGGAGCTTGTGAAAACTTACAGCAGGCAAGACAGAGTAAATTAAGAGGACTCAAAAGGAATGAGATTACCACAGTCATGAAACTGTGAGCCTAGAAGCTTCATTTCCACACCAAAATCAGCTCTTTTCTTTATTCCTTGTACCATATGCTCATTTCTTAGCTGAAATATCCTGTGAGTGGTTGTCAAGAACTAAGATTTGCTAAATTTGTTTATTTTTGCTTTTCTCTTAGCTCAAATTAGAAGCATATGTTCATCACCTCTGCCTGTGAATAGTTCAGCATAGTTCAAAATGTTTTCCTCATTTTATTTAGAGCAGATCAGTCAAAATAGTTATCATTTCAAAGTTGACTTGCAAAAAAATATGGCATGCACAACTTCTTTTATTAATTGTGTTTCTTCGCAAACTAGCAGATAAACTCAGTTAACTGAAATATGGCCATGCATCTTAGTGCCGTAATTAGTGCAGCCTTCATTCAGGTAGGAGATACTGATGGTGTCATTAAGCTGTGGAAACCACATGGAGAGCTGCCAAGTCCCAGCCTTTTTGTTTGAAGTAGGGACTGATCACGGGATCCAGGACTTTTTATCTCTAGAGTTATGTCTTTAATGGGGTCATGGCTGCAGCTGAGAAAAATTACCATCTGAAGATAGCTCCCTGCATGGTCCATATAGGTCTGGAGGAGCTGGGACAAAAATCGCTCCTGGGTCAGTCCAGCATTACCAGGTGCTTTCCTGCAAGAGGGGAAGCTCAGGAGCAGTGAAGGTTATCACAAGGTCAGAAGTCATTTAGGGACATTTAGGAAGGTGCAGGCCACATCCTGGCCCAAAATGGGTGCTGTAGGTTGAGAGGATCCATAAAGAAAGCTGGGACTCAGATGACAAAGTACATAGACAGTAGTATTACTGTGTTATAGTACAGAAGCTGAGAAGAAAGGGAAGACAAATGTATTACATCATGTACAAAGCTCATTCCTCTCTCTCTCTCTCTCTCTCTCTCTCTCTCTCTCTTTCTCTCTAGGGATAGAGAGATATCTGTGTATACATACACTCACATATTATATCTATAAATAGGTATAGATATATTTGAGACTACATATGCATATATTATATATGTATATATACAATTACTTATTTAGTTCTCACAGAAACCCTATAATTTTATCTAAACTGAGGCTTAGATTGTTGCTATAACTTATATAAGATTCCACAGATATTAAGTGGCAGAATGAGAATTAAATCTATCTATCTATCTATCTATCTATCTATCTATATCTATCTATATATCTATAGATAACACACTATTCCATTGGTGTTATCTGTCTTGTTTCCACAGTCCAGAGCAATGCCTGGCACAGACTGGGTACACAATGAATGGTGTTGCCAAACCGCACTTTGACAACCCCACGCCCATATTCTTTCTACAACATCCATAGGCCTCACCAGAAAGGACTGCTCTCAATGTTTCTGCCCGTGTTTCTCATTCTAATGAGATAATTTTCATCTAAAGATGGGAAGTATCAGGGCTGCCATACACCTGCCCCAGAAAAGGCAAGGGCCTGCATAAATAAATTCTTATTTATGACCACTGCTGATCTTGACCTTGAAGGAGCAGAATTAGTGAGAAAGATGGGCAGCAGAAGAATATAATAGAGAAGTACATGATATATAGGGTGTTGAAGATATATGGTTCCCAAAGTATGTGTGAAATAGAACTCAAGGATTAGTGTTAATTAATTCCTTTGTATGACTAGTATTCCACCTGACCTTGAAAATGCAGGGGCTAGTGAGAATGATGTACAGAAGAGGCAATTAATAGTGCCTGTTTTCAAAAAATATATTGTGCTTTAGTTATTCATTCACTCCACACACTTACTCACCTCAACACGTGGCAGACATCCTACTGGGTGCTAGTGACAGGAGAGTGAAGAATAGTCTCACTTAGTTCCAGAAGCTTTCATACTATTGGCCCCTGTTTCCAACCATTTCAGCACAGCCAGCTCTCCCATGTCACACTTGGGTGATGCCAGTAAAAGTCAGACATTTTTGGAATTCTTCAGGGCTTTCCCTAGCTGACTCTTGATCTAAGGCTCTTCACTCTGTTATTAATGTCAGAAGTTAAACTGTAGCAGCTTTCCAAATGCCTCTGTCTTTACATGTATTATCCTGTTACTAATAATATCTCCATTTTATAGATGAAGAAACAGAGGCTCAGAAATAGCTAGTATTTTCTAAAGCATAGTGGTTAAACATGTAAACTATGGCTTTTGCCCACCTGGATTTAAGTGTAGCTTAACACTTACTGATGTAGGATTTATGGAAAATTATTTAACATTTCCACACCTCAGATTCTTTGTTTGTAAAATAGTTCTAATATTGGCACATATGTCAAAGTCCTGTATAAGAAGTAAATAAGTTAATACATGTAAAGTGTTTAGAACAGTGTCTTGAATATAGTAGTTCTATTGGGTTGAATGCTGCCCCCCCACCCCCACCCCGAGAAAAGATAGGTTCAAGCCCTAATCCCCAGAATTTATGGTGGTGAATTTATTTGGAAGAAGGTGTTTTTCTTTGTTTGTTTTCAGATATGATTTTGTTAGGGATCTCAAGGTAAGGTCATACTGGGTTTAGGGTGGTCCTTAAATCCCCTGATAGGTGTCCTTATAAGAAGCTAGAACACAGACTTACCAAGAAGGACATGTAAGGATGGAGGCAGAGATTGGAGTGATGCAGCTATAAGACAAGGAATGACAAGGATTGCCAATGATGCTGAAAACTCGGCCTCTGTGCACCGGTGCTGAATTGAATCTCAGAGACAGAGTTTTGGGTGAAGCAGAAAAGAATAGCTTTATTGCTTTGCCAGGCAAAGGCAGACATGGTAGGCTCGTGCCCTGAAAAACTGTGTGTTCCAACCCGGGAGGATTTGGTGAGGAGTTTTACAGCAATGGTTCAAGGGCGGAGCTGCTGTTAAGGATTGGGGTGAGTGCAGGGCCTGCACTCCTTTAATCTGGCCTCAGGTGGTCTCCTGATGAGCTTCCTGAGGTCATGACACTGTGATCTTCTCTGGAATGAAGAATGCTAACATCTTCCATTTGTTGGGGCTTTTAGTTCTGTAAAGAGCTCAAAGATATTCCTATGTGTATCCCTTGAGGCAGAACCAGAAACCTGCCCCAAGGCTGCACTGTTGTTTCCTGGCTGCTCCTCCCTTGTCTCTGCACCCCCTCCCTTCCCTGATTAGCAATGGTTTGAAAGGCTTCCATGCCAAGGAACCCCACTGGGTCCTGCTTGGTTTCACCAGGAGGCATGGGACAGATTCTCCCTCAGAGCCTCTAGGAGGAATGAACCCTGCTGACACACTGACTGCAGACTTCTGCCTCCAGAACTGTGAGAGAATAAATTGCTGTTGTTTGAAGGCACCAAGTTTGTGGTCATTTATTGTGGCAGCCACAAGAACCTAATACAGCAGTTAACACACACACGCTCTCTCTCTCTCTCACTTGTTTTTGTTAAGTATTTATACAGCAGGTGAGGCCCAAAGAAGTCTCAACCTCAGCCATCTGACTTCAAATCTTTAATCGCATGGCTCTTCCTCACTCACCCCTCGGTTGCTGGTTTTGCATCCAGCTTTTATCCCTCTGTTTGAATGGTCATACTCCTTTCTGTGTCTTACTGAAGTTGGCTTCCCACTTGGGGCTCCATTTCCCATGTACCCCTGCTTTGGACTTTCCCCACGAACATCAGGTGCCAGACTCCTGCTTGCAGACCCTCCCCACTGAGTGGGCTCCTCAACAGAGTGGGAGACTAGCCATTTAGAGCGGGAGCTGCAAGACCTGCACTTAGTACACACGGGCTGAGTAGCTCAAGCAGTTTATAAATTGAAGCTACAGAGAGTATAATGCAGAGTATACGCAGCATATATACATTATTTCCTGCAGCGATCGGATAGCGAGCGCGGTGGAGGAAGAGAACAGGAAGATGTGCAGTGAAGAGCAGAAGCTGAATGAGTTCAGGAAGCACCCCACAGCCCAAGGCAAGTGACACTGAAGGAACGAGTCATCTAAGACAGGTGGAATCGTGAAGGGCTTTCTAGGTAGATTTTCTCAAAACATGGAGTCAAATGGGGGAAAAGTCCAACTTCCTCTACTGTTAAAGTTTATGAAATATGTACATCTGGCAGCCTTCCTTTGATCTCGTGTTTTAAACCACTACATAGAATCATGAGGAATAATTTTAAAGTCCCACATGTATTTATATAGAAATTAATGCTTTAAAGTTTAAATATTTTAGGAAAACATTTTCTTCTAATTTATCAACATGTAAAGCACACAAAGCTTTAAAGAGAATTAGTCCCCCAATTCCCCTTTGTAATAAAGAAGGCGGGCACAAACAATCCTGATGTGACAACTGGTCCCTGACTCTCTGGCTTAGTTATTCGACTTACAGGGCAGTTGAGGAGGTGAGTGGGTAGAGAGAGTCCCAACTCATTCCTCCAAGTGGGACAGATAGAGCAACTGGACCCTGACTCAGTTCACTGTGAGAAATCTCACAAGAAGTGCTTCTGGAAAAAAGAAAATGATACCAGGCAGATGGGTCTACAAAAGGAATGAAGAACACTGGAAATGGTACCCACAGGCGTAAATGAATAAAAGTGTTTTAAAATGTTATTTACATTTCTTTAAAATATAATGAGTTTTTTAAACAACAAGTAACAAAATATAGCATAGAGTTTATAATATAGGTAAAATTTAAAAATATAATGACAAAGGGATAACAGCTGGGAGGAGCAAAATAGAAATATACTATTGTGAGCTTTTTACATATAAAATATAACCTGAAGGATTCCTGTGATATCTACCAAATACCCATTAAGATAACAAAACAAGGAAGATAGTAAGGAAGGGGAAAAAATAAAAAAAAAAATAGATATGGCAAATAGAAAACAAATAGCAAGATGATGGACATAAACTTAACTATATCATTAATCCCATTAAATATAAATAATCTAAACATCCAAATTAAAAGTGAAAGATTTCCAGATTACATAAAAAAGTAAGAGCCAACTATGTGCTGCTGGTGACAGATGTAAATAAAATGATCCAAATAAATGAAAAGGGAAAGGAAAAATATATGCCATGCTAACCTGAATCCAAGGATACCCGGAATGGCTATATTAATTTTAGACAAAGTAGGTTTCAGATAAAAGAATGCTACCAGGAGTAAAGGAAGTCAATTCTCAAAGATAGTGGGGTCAATGCATCAGGCAGACATAACGGTATTCAGCATTTATGATCATTTTATGCTTCAGACAGTGACACCTCCTCCCCTGCCCCCTTGTATACATTTGGTCAGATTTCACAGAGCACATTCCTCCAGTCTCCTTCTACAGGGTGCATTTTGTGTGACTGCAGAATTTGGAGGCTGAGTAGAAAAAGGAGGCTGATGAAGTCAGAATTCAGCTCACATGTTTTGAAATTATTCCCCTGTTTCTAGAGACATATCCTGCCTTCAAATATACCCAAAATTCCCCAGTCCACAGTCCCTCTGTTTTGTCTTTTAAAGAGCACAAACCCCCATTATTTTGCCATGATTGAGAAGGGTCACCTCTCAATGCATGGATTCGGGAAGGGGTATCCAGGGATCTATATGCTCTCAAACAGCTTTCAATTAATCCTCCTTACGTAAGTGCCAGTATCACAATCAGTGTTTAATTAGAGGAGCAGAAACACTATGAGTTATGGGATAAGGTATTTATTATAGAAATCAGCTTTGACACAATTATGAGATAAGCTGGAAAAATGAAGGTCTACAAAAGAGAGCTAGGGCATAAGAGGAGACACCCATCCGACAGTTAGAGAAGCCAAGCTCATCCAGCTGCTGGAGTCGGGCTGCTATGAAATCCACGCCAGAGGTCTGTGCACCCTCAGAAAGGTCTATGCAGGCCCCCGATATCCAGGGGGTGTCCCGGCATTATCAGCTGGGTCTTGATTTTATCACAAGTTGGTCTGGCATCCAGAGCTAGGCTTTGATGTTCTCTTGTTGGATGTAAACACTTTCACAGAACATAAGTATGAGACAAGGCCACTCTGTGACTGATAGATCAAGACAAGAAAAATTTTAAAAGACCATTTTGTAATGTTGCTTAAACACAGAATGTCATCCAAGCCACAGACTATAAACATCTCCCTCTCTCAGCTGATGTGAGTGACTGACTGTTCTTTATCAATTATAGCTTTAGTTTCAATTATAGTTTAGTTTTCAGTCTGCCCTCCTTACAGATAGGATTTATTAAGATACCAGTCATAACATTATTCTCACTTCATGACTGCTTCCAACAGAGAGCAAAGCTCCACTTCCCTAAAGTCTCCCCCAAATCACCAGCCAAAATCCAAATCCTATAATAGTTTATTTCTAATACCTCCTGCTGGGACACCTGCAATTCCCCCTGGGGTGGATGTGCTCCATCATTGCAACAAGCAACAAACTCATCCTGTTCAAATACAGATGAGCTCTTGGTGGCCTCTGGCTGAAGGACATTGACAACCCACAGCCAAGCATGTGGTCATGAGCCTGGGGCCACTGTGTTCAGTGGGGTCAAAAGTCAGGAAGATCTAGATGGAAACAGAAGAGTGTGAAGTACAAGCCAGAACCTTCCCTTCTGGGAACCCTGATGTCTATCTCTCAACCATCTCAATCTTCAGAGATCAGTGGTTGCTGCTTAACTGTTGCCTCCCCTAAATCTCAAGAAAACACCTCTTTTGGCCACTTAATTACCTACTCACTCAGAGCCATATGTGGGAGTCCCAGCTTGACCAAGCCTAAGGAGCACTCCCATGCACAGCCTTTAACCTCTTTCCAGAGGAAATTGATTCCTGCTTTGTTCCAGAAGTCCTCTGTATTCCCACTGTAGGGTTAAGAATTGATTTCCTCATGTTTTAAAGCCAGTTATCATTTAATAAGTTTATTCTGTAAGCTACTCATTTTTGTTGTTCTTTGTCTCTAATTTTCACTGTTTTTGTGTGCTGTTCATTATTATTATTTTTAATCTCTTAACGGGAAGCTGCAGTGGGTACTGGAATAGGGTAACATCACAAGTATTTTCAATCCAATATCTAGGATTAAAAAATCAGGCCCTTTGTCACCTGTGCAGGTGGTGGAGACCACTACATGCCAACCAGGTGTTCATGCCCCACCCCACTGTAGTAAGGAGCTCCCCTAGTGGTCCAACCAGGAACTCCCTTTACTATCACAGCAAGTGTGGTCACATGACTAATTCTTGCCAATATTATGGGGGAGGAAGTGATGTGTGTTACTTTTGGGCAGGCGTGTTTAAAAATGACTTTACCTTCTCTACTCTTTCTTCCTCTCCCCCTTTTTTTTTCAGCTGGAAGTTCAGGACGCAGAGACTCAATGGATGGCTACTTCAAAGATGGTGAGCCAGATCCCTGAGCCCCAAATGGTTGGCCAGAAACACATCCATGTAAGGATGTATGGGACAGCTATGTAAGGGAGAAAATACACTCTATTGTGTCAGTCCACCAAATGTGGAGGTTTACTCCAATTGAGTTATTCCAAGTATGTTACTGGTGTTCCTCTAACTAACAACATGAGTATGTCATTCTTTTTGAAAGAATAGTTCCATCAACATTCAGTCTTTGCTTTAACTGGCAAAGTTAGGATTGTTGGTTTTGCTTTATAATTACCTCAAAGACAAAGTTAACAGCACACGCTCTGTGGGAAGGGGGCAGGGTCAGAATGTGTGATAAACCATTTCTATTTCTAGTTATCCTCTAAGCATCCTCTAAGTCAAAAGTAAGGAAACTTTTCCTGTAAAGGGTAAAAGAGTAAATATTTTCAGCTTTGTGGGTCACATAGATCTCTGTTGCATATCCTTTTGTTTCTTAACAGCACTTTAAAAATGTAAAAACTATTCTTAGCTTATAAGCCGAATAATAACAGACCTTGGGCAGGATCTGGACCATGAGTCCAAGCTTACGAATGTCTGCTCTAAGTGACTGGAAGATGTAGGACTTGAAGGAGGATGTACTGATCAGTAAGACTCCTCTAGGGACCATAGGTGGATGCATTCCACTTTAAGGCTATGAACTCCTTGAAGACTGTTGGAGAAGGTCATTGAGAGGACGTGACCACTGGTTGACACACAAGCTGGACCTCGGCAATTAGAAGCCCCTCACTCTCTCCCCTGTCCTTGGGATGTGATTTCTGCCCACTGTTCCTACAGTCGAGCCATTTTCAAGGATGTAGCACTGAGAGGGCAGTGTGTTGGTGAGACCATATGGGTGATACACATGACTGAACCCACTGAAGGCCTCTATACAAGCTCTTAAGATTCTGGTGGGAAGCAGGGGCAGAGATCTACTCATATTGTGGTTGTCTGAGACAAGCCTCCTTTGTAATCTCTTGCTTATTAAATGTGCCTCCTTCGTTGCTCTCTCTTTGCCCTTCGTGGGGGGGCAGTTTCAGATTTTACCCTGGAAAGCTCCTGAGTCTGCAAACAAACAAAGGCAAGAATCATGTTCTATGTTTTCATCTTAACCATTATTTCACTTAATATAGGGCTTTAAATTTTATTCGGTTTTAACTCTTTTGTTGCTATGTGCAAAGCTCTGTTAGGACTCTAGACTTACACATAAAATATATGCCCCTCCCCAAAATAGAAACACTTGAACTGAATAAAATTTAGCTATTTAATTTGAATTATACTGGAAAATTGTGATCATAATTCCAGAACAGAATACTAAGCATTTTATAACATACAGCTCTGTCATGGTACTCTTTCTAGTAGCCATAGCCTTTGCCATCATTGAATGCCTACATCACTTTCAATTGTTAGTATCTAAATGTGGGAGCTTCAGAGAGAGAAAGTAGTGCTTGCTTTTTACTTTGACTTGATACACTTGGAAACAGTAAAAATATTTGTAAATTTTATATGAGGCTTCTATCTCAATAGAAATAAAAAGTAATATCAGTTCTATCTGATAGGATTATGGTGATCTCACCTAGGGATTTGCAATCATAGGTTATTTTTACTTTCTCCAACTCACTCTGAGGCATATTTGAATATGTAATTATTCTGCACATAAAAATCCCTTCACAAAGGTCAGAGGTTGGGAAAGTCTGGACTCCCAGAGAAAGTTGGGGGTTAAGTAACAGGAGGAGCCATAGTTTCCTTATTCGCTTAAGTTCTTTGCACCTGATGGATGAATATCCCTGCCAGAATGAACATATTGGAATTCCATTCTATGAGCAAAACCAAAGACATCTGGTTTGTGCCCTGCTGAAACTCACTACTCATGCCAACACCCTTTAGTGGGTTTAACAATTGGGAACCCAAAGAACTCATGTGGATTTGTGACACCATAATGGATTTTGAGCCTGTATAATTAATGAATGAATCCCTAGCAGATGTGTTTGCTGAACTAAGATGTGTATGTTATTTTTCTATTTTAATCTCTGCATCATGTATCAGGTTTTTTAGCTCTTGCTCTGGAAGTAACTGCCTTTGAATTGCTACAACTTCCCCTAAGGAGCTTATCTCCCTGAAGTAATACCTCCACTAAATTGAATCTAAATTTTTACTTGAATAAATACAACTGGAGAGACCCATAGTGAAAAAAAAATTATGATTATAGCAAAGAAACCCAGTGTAATGAATTCAACAACAACACTGTAACTTACCTGTTTTTCACAACTCTTCATGATAACAGAATAGGTCCAGAGCACACATTGCAAAGCTCTGTGCTAATGAAGACCGTCTCTAGAACTGGACTTCTTATGTGTCTACTGTGTCCATGATACTCATCTTTTGATGTGGAATTTTCCTTTCTAACTTCTATACCTGATTCTCACAGGATGTACTTTTCATTGAATGCACAGTGGTGAGTGGATAGAGTTTTCTTCATCCTGCTGGGATACCTGAGATTATTATCAGTATGTGGAAGAAAACATCCTGTGTTCAGGAACAGACTCTTAATAGTCCTGACAGCTTCTGCCCAGAGACATTCTCACTATAGACAAATGATCTTTTTTAGAGAGAAATCTTGCTTATTAAGAGCTCCAATACCATAGTGATAACCACAAGTCTGATTAGCATTAGTTATTACGATAATTCTACAAATACAACTCTACCAACATTTGAAGGTGACTTCTGTTATGAAAATGTACGTTAAAATATCACATTTCAAATGACAATTTTTTTGTTTGTTTGTTTTTTTGGTTATTTTTGGCTGCGTTGGGTCTTTGTTGTTGTGCACGGGCTTTCTCTAGTTGCAGCGAGCAGGGGCTACTCTTCATTGCAGTGTGCAGTCTTCTCATTGCAGTGTCTTCTCTTGTTGCAGAACACGGGCTCTAGGCTCGTGAGCTTCAGTAGTTGTGGTGCATAGGCTCAGTAGTTGTGGCTCGTGGGCTCTAGAGCACAGGCTCAGTAGTTGTGGTGCATGGGCTTAGTTGCTCCATGGCATGTGGGATCTTCCCGGGCCAGGGTTTGAACCCATGTCCCCTGCATTGTCAGGCAGATTCTTAACCACTGTCCTCAAATAACAATTGAATATTTATTTATTTATTTATTTATTTTTTGTTGTACGCGGGCCTCTCACTGCTGTGGCCTCTCCCGTTGCGGAGCACAGCCTCCGGACCCGCTGGCTCAGCGGCCATGGCTCACGGGCCCAGCCGCTCCGCAGCATGTGGGATCCTCCCGGACCGGAGCACGAACCCGTGTCCACCGCATCGGCAGGCGGACTCTCAACCACTGAGCCATGAGGGAAGCCCCAGCATGTTCTTAATAAAGATGTCTACACACAAGGAGGGGCTGTGATGACGTTTTCATGGCCAGGAATTGTGATGAAAAGAGATCTTGAAGAGTTTTTGGATTTCGTAGGGCCTCTGCCACTAAGATATCGTGATCAATGACTGTACCTCTTCACTTTGGTAGTGACTTGAGTTGAGACTTATTCACAGGGTTGTTACTCAGAAAAATCTGCAAATACAACCATGAATCTCTATGCAATACTCATATACTGTTTAAATTATTTTGTTTCTCCTCTTTGGAGTCAATAGAGCATCACTTATACTTCTCGATTGCTCAAGGATATTTGAAATATACTCAGGGCATTGAATCTTGACTACTGATCTGTGGTCCTAACTTTATATTATTACTTTAGGGAGTCACACAAGTGGCTACTTAAAAAATACACTTGTCTGAAAGTCACATCTGGGACTTCTTGGCAAAGCAAGGGGGAAGCTGATGTTATTGCTGCAAAAGGATGTTTATTCACAAGTTGTTCTCCATTTAATTGTATTTTCATGTTTTAGCATCAACACTTAGTATTACTGAATGAATGAATTCATTAAATATGAGTAAATAATTGCATACCTTTCCTGGGGCTTTGAGTATACAGTATCTCCATCAAAATTAACTTGGTTGGTTTTCTAAAGGGTTAAGACAAAACTTCTGATAAAATAAGCTTAGTGATTAAAATATATATACACGACTATGGAGTGTGAACATGTTCTTTTATTCTTGCGTCCATTTTTCCACTCTTTTCAGATTAGCTTGGGGTAAATTAATTAAGTCTGCATCCTGCTGGGCAAAGTCCTTTCCTCATTACTGTATTTCTGCTCCCCACTCTTTC
>NW_006789009.1:162408-211977 GCF_000442215.2 Lipotes vexillifer
GACCTCAAGAGAAAATAGATACTAATTATTTTCCACCTTTACCCCTCACTCTTCAAAGCAGTGAGTGATGTTTTGACTGTAACATTAACACAGAGCTCATGAAAGGCACACAAAGTGAATGAACTCACGAAGAAAGATTTTGTTGAGTTAAAGGTACAAACAACACAAGGCACAAACAAGAAAACAAATGTTATATAGAAAATGTTCCCCACTCTATTTTTAACGCCGATGGGTACCATACAGAGGGTAATGCTTGTCCCGGTGGTCACAGGGCATCTCTCCGTTGCTGCCTTTTCACATGAATCAGCACCAGTACTGCCCAGCTCTTGTCCCTCATGCACACTGTCCTGCTTCCAAGGAAACAAAACTAACTTATTGGAGAAATTACATGAAAAACAGATTCTGGATTCAGGGGGCAGCTGTGTTGATGGAACTTTGTGAAGATTTGAGACTCCAGAATCATCTGTTACCTGAACTGCACCCAAGAACAACCTCTTGCCTCCACACTGAGATGTTTAGGAATCTCATTCTGCAGTCACTGAGTGGAAAATTTTTTCCCAAGGAAATTAACACTCTTCACCTTGAGAAAGAAAGAGAAAATAAGAAAATTCGAAGCAAACGAATTATCGGCAATATGTAAAAAAAAATGGCAATCGGTTGACTAGCTCGTTACAAGGAATGTTTTGTGGTCTGAAAACACGACAAAACTATCTTGTCTGTAGGGTATTAACATGCAGATAGTGAACTCATTAGTACAGATCCTGAATGATCAACCTATCATTGTTTCCATAATAGAATTTACAAAGCAAATTTGGATTTACACCCAACCTCTACATAACACCTCCATGGGGTAAAAAAGACAACTATTTTATTCCTTTTAGAGAGGAAGAAACCAGGCCCAGAAACCTTCAGTAATTACATAAAGTCACCAGTTCAAAAATAAAGAAGCTGGAACCAGACCTCAGGTATCCTGATGTTTACCCAGGGCTTTTCCTGATGCCCAGTGGTAAAAATGTGTCAATGTATAATATAGTTAGTATGATGGTTAGTTGTACGTGTTAACCTGACTGGGCCATGAGGTGCCCAGATATTTGGTCAAACATCATTGTAGATGTTTCTCTGAAGGTGTTTTTGGTGTGTTTTGCTTGAGATAAACATTTAAATTGGTAGACTGAGTAAAACAGTCTCAATCTCTCTCTCTTTGTCTCTCTCTATCTCTGTTTATCTCTGTCTCTCTACACACACACACACACACACACACACACACACACCCTATTGGTTCTGTTTCCTCTCTGGAGAACACTGACTAATACAGTTAGCCCCTCTGACTGAGCAAAATTCTGATTCATAGTTGGCACTAAAGTTTCATCATTTGGGGTTCTACGAAGCCAAAAACTAGGTGAACAAATTTAAGTGCACAAATGTCTGGCATTAAAACACAGAAAAGAATTAAATGTATAATTTTTGTATGGCCTCTGTCATTTGTAAAGAAATCGTATTATCTTTTAGTCCAGAGCACTTCAACATTTCTATTTGCACAACCTCTAAACAAATTTTTAAAAACTACTGACCACTCAAACATTTTTATATAAACATCTAAAATTTGTTAACAATACTTTCAAATATCTGTAAAGAATATGTTTTTATTGTATTATGCACTGCATATGAGGATTAAATCTATTTTCACCAAACTGTGAAACTGGAGCTGCAAGTTTACCTCATTCCTTAAAGGAAATGTCCACTGCACAAACAGATTGACATGAAGTCTTCTTTCTCATGTTCACCAAATCAAACTTATATCCTTCCAAAAAATAGTCTGAAATTATGTTTTATTTCTAATAAACATGATAACAGATATCTATACAACAACTTTATCAGTTCTGAGTTCTATTTTCAATGTAGAGGATAGATAGATCATAGATAAATAGGTAGACAGATAGATAGATACATAGATGCATAGATACATAGATTGATCAATCATAGATAGATAGATAGACTGACAGGGCCTTAGTGTACCTGGTCAAATACGGTTTGACACTTCAGTATTTCTTCTTGAAGTTTCTTTTTTTCGCTTTCATGGGACTCTTCCTCAAATGTGGAAATTATAAATCACACCTGGGTTTGGTGCCTGCAGGTTTGCACACCTCAAAGCCAGGCATCATAGGAAGATGGGATGAGTGGGAAGTTTGCCTTCCTTCTGTAGGGTGAGGGAAGCACCATTGTGAAAGGGGAGGAGAGAAAAAAGAAACAGCCAACCACAGGGCACCAGGCACATCAAGCTTAGGAAAGAGCTCATGGGGTTGGAGGATCTGGAAACTGACTCCCTTAAAGCTCAGTCATCCCTCTGCATGCCCAAGAAATTGTATCACTGCAGAGGTTTGGATACCACATTGGGACAACAGCTCTTCTTACTATTGTCAGCAAAGTGTGTGCTCCCTAAATCTGTGAGGTGTTCCACAAAATAAGGGTTCCAAGGCCAATATCAGTCGTATTTTGCAAATAAGCAATTAAAAGGTTCTGTTACATCATGAAGAAGATACCAAATAAAGATTTTTAAGATATTGATACTACACGAAAAAAGACAGTGCTGGAAGTAAAACCACGGGCCAACATCTGCTATGTATGTCAGTAACAAAATCCTAAAGAAAATATTAGCAAAGTGAAGTCAGCAAGTTAAAAGAAAAAGTATAAAGACTTACAACTAAATTAAGTTTATGGTAGGAATTCAAGTTTGGTTTAGCAATCAAGAATCAAAAAATATAATTAAATAACAAATTAAAGGAAAAATATGAGCATCTCAATAGATAAAGAATTTGCATCTTGTACAATTCTTTAACCCATCTTGATAAATGCCTTTGATACTGGGGATAAAAAGAAAAATTTCATAGGAATGTTTATACAATTTAGGAACATATAATTCTTATATAAACAATGTGAAAAAATAGGAAAAGTTACTAAACTCATCTTATGGGGTGTCACTATCATCTTGATAGCAAGAATAAAGTAAAACAATGGGCCACTTTTATGTATAAACATAAGCAAAAATCCTAAATAACATTAGAAAAACAAATCTAGAAATTCTTGTAAAATAAAACTTTGTAATTAGTTAGGGCTTTCTTTAGAAATTATAAAATGTTTTAACATTTAAAAAGTTTAATGTTATTTTTCACATTAACAAATGAGAAAACATACAAGATTATCTGAAAATATGTAGAAAAATAAGATTCAGCAACCATTCAAGATTGCTACATTTCTTAACAAACTAAGAATAGTAAAAAAAAACTTCTTAAGTTGTAACACTACCGAAAACTAAAATGAATAATATTCATAGCATTAAAACATTAAAATTATTCTCATTAAATTTAAAGTAGAACCATCTCTATTATTCAATAATGTACCTGAAGTTCTTAGCCTGTTTAATAAGATTAGAAAAATATATTGATATAAATATATTCATTAATTACAGAAAATATAATTGGCTACATAGAAAATTAAAAAGGAATATTAAGATAAATAGATTTAAGTGGTAATTTCTAGCTGCGTGATTAATATAGAAAAATAAATTAAAAAATAAAACATTTAGAATAGTTACCAAATTCTTTAGTGAAAAGGGGAATACAAGCATGTTTAAGATTTTTATGGATAAAAATTGTAAAGTTTTATAAAGTATTAGAAGTCTTGAAGAAAATTAAGGGAGCCATAGACCATTTCCATGGATGAAAGATTCAGTATTTTAACGTTATTAATTGTCTCCATATAAAATTGAAGAAACATATTGAATACACAAAATTATGTATAAAATTCATTATATAAAGTATAATGAATATGCAAATTAAATGAAAACCAGTGAAATCTTAAAAGAATTTCCTACAGACATGCTCTAAGATTCATGAGATGAAGGAAAGCTTCTAGTTATCAAGTGTATTATAAAGCTATATTATTAGAGGGAGAAAAGTTTGGAAATATTCTATCTATGATGAAAAGTTGGTATATGAGAGAAATTGCATCTTGAATCTGGATAAATGAAGAAATATCGATACTTCATAGATGGTATTAGGTGAATCCACTATGTACATAGGACACAGTACAAACACAAGAAAAATTAAATTGGGTCTATATACCTCATACTATTCTTAAAATTAGCTTCAGCTATATCAAAGTCCTAAATATGAAATAAGTGTAACATTTTACTAGAAAACTAAGATTATCTTTATAACCACAAGAGAATTCTATCTTAAATCGTGACACAAGAGGCACCCATACTAAGGGTAAATTTTAATAGTGTGACTCTTAAAATTAAATCTAGTAACCATGAAAAAAATACAATAGACTGAATTAAAGAGAAAATCACAGACTGAGAGAAGATACTTACAACATAAACAATAGTATATAAGATTAGTATCAAGTACTTATAAAAATTTTAACAATGGAAAAGAAGCCCACGATACAAGCAATTAATTTGCAAAAGGCCATCATTAATTTCTATTAACATGAAAAAATACTCATCCTCACTAGAAATCAGAAAAAAAAAGGTTAACACACTGATGAGCTAGCTCAGATCCATCATATTAGCAAAGTTAAAAAGTCTGATGATACAAATTTTGGCAAAGATATACAGAAAAAATAAATCTTATATGTTATTTGTGAAAGGATCAGTAGGTAGAAACAAGTTTAGGAGCAGTTTGGCAAATAATTCCTAAAGACAATGCTATGGTAAGTATCATCCAAAGCTTTCATTTCTAGAAATGAAGTGAAGCAGGGGGAGTAGATGAAGCAAACACAACAATAGTCACTGTTAGGCTTGTTGTTAAATACATGGGGTTAGTAATACATTCTCTCTGCTCTTTAGTATGGTTATATTTTTCATAATTAAAGCCATTTTAAAAATGAAAAAGGCATTACATTTTACAGTGTTCAGGAAAATCCACCCCCCACCCACCCAACTTTCTGGTAAATCCAAAAGAAAAAGCACAAAGTTATGCAAAACACAAATTCACAGCAATGAATTAATATGCTATTTCTCCCCTCAGTTGCCCTTTCAGTGCTTCAATACATTTGAAAGTTGTATGCCGTACACATCACAGAAACATGTTCCCTTGGAACTGACTTGTTATTTTGCATTGGAATTTGAAAGCTGCAAAGTGTGAGATGGGCCACCCCTTTCCCTAATTAATGTACCCTAGATTGATGAAAAGACATTTTCTGAGTGAAGGGCTTGAGCCAAAAGCTTAATTTCTAAACATCACATATCGTCCTTTGTTAGCTGGATGCAGGGTTTTTGTTTGTTTTGTTTATTGTTGTATCTCTTGTGCCAGGATGGGTGCCTTGAGCACAGTAGGTCCTCAAAAAAGACTCGATAAATGAGAAAAATCACAATATGTGTGATTCGTCTAGCATTTGGAGTGATCTATTTCCCTGTGTATTATGTTTCTTCTGTAAAGAACATGCACCACATGTGCATGAAAAATGGACCTTTTGAGAACACTGTAGTCTTCTTTTTCCTAGCTGCTTCCCGTAGGAATTCACTTCTACTGGAATCTCTTGAGAAGAGGAGATGCCCCCATAAGTTCCTGTCTGAAGGACAGGGGCTGAAGTGACTTTCTTTTGACTCCACGGATCATTAGCTGAAGTTTGCTCCCAGGGGATTTCAGTCCCGGAACTTCTGAACTGCGATTGCACGTGGGCCAACCAGACAAAGTGCCATCAAAGAAGGACGTGGCGTGGAGGTGGAGAGTGGGTGCACAGTTGAGGGGAGGGGCTGTAGGCACAAGCTGAGCCTGAACTTGCATCACACCGCCTGCTCTGGCCTTCATCAAAATCAAAGGTGGGCTGAGGGACGGTGATGCTTGGTGGCGAGGGGACTTGCTACAGGTCAACACTCACACCATTCAGAGCTATGTGCACCAACATTAAGTCACTTTGCCACCTAGTCTTTAAAGCCATAACTGGCTGCAATGTTCATAAAAGAAGAGTTGATGAATATGTGGTATCTGCTGCCTCTGAAGCCTCTGTAAAGCTGCAGTGTCAAGTCTTAGCTTGTTGCAAGTTGCAATAACTAGCTCTTTTGATTAGAGAGGTTTTCCCGAGCCATCACACACAATTGGCCCCTGAATGTATTACCATGCATCCCCATTATTGTCTGGTGTTTTTCTCCCACTGTTTGGCATGTGACTTAGTAGGGCACACAGGGCATCCTGTCCCCCTGTCTGGCCAGCATTATGTGCTCAATCTAGTGACTCAGCCTGGCTCTCCATACAAGGTCAAAGCAATCAAGGTCATTGTCTGTATTTTTACTGAGAAGGTAGTTGAAAAAATGGTAGCATTAACCTAGCCTGGGAGAAGTCAGTGATTATATTTGGCTGGAGTTGCCCAATTTAAATGAGAATGAATTTTGATCCCTTTTATTGATGGGAATTGAAAAGGATGCATTTGTGTATCAGGTATTTTTTTCCTGCATAACAAGCAAACCCAAAATGTAGTGGCTTAAAAGAACTCTTTATTTAACTTATAGGTTCTGTGAGTGAGTGATTTAGCTGAGGTTCTTTGAAGGATTTATTTGATTTATCCAAGGCACACTCAGGTATCTGTGGTCGGCTGCTGGATCTGATGGCCCAAACTAGGTGACTCATCTCTGCTCACCTTTCATGCGAGCTCTTCTAGTGCTGGAGACCCCAGGGCCGGAGGCAAGAGGTACACAAGGCAACTGAACCAGGAACTACCAGACCACCAGGTGAAGCAACGGCCAGAGAGAGAAGGTGGGACTAAAAGATAACCTGCCCAGTGGCTGGAGAGCCATCGGTGCTCCTATAGCTTGAAATAATGCTTCATTTTGAGCTACAAGAATAGTGACATTTTCTCTTTTAAATTTTCTCAGGCCTTAATTGATTTACAGTTTTCAGAATCTCCTCATTTGAAAATAAAAATGGATGAAAATTAGATGAGGAATACAGAAAATGTATAATACTTTCATTAATAAAATTATCAGAAAGTAATACAAATTACAAATATAAGCCCCCCGATAATATTACATTATTGCAAGACATCATGTTAGTGTTACCAGGAGAGGCTCAGGGCTGTGCGAACAGCTCCCAGCTCTTGGATTTAACAATAGAACTCACTTTTCAACCCCAAAGCCATCCCATGTGGTTATAGGGCTGGTGATCCTCCCTGCTGGGATGTAGGGCCCCAGGCCTCCCGCAAGGCCTCCAGGCCCTCTGTTGGGTCCTCTGCAACTTAGGTGCAGAAGAGGGAGAAAAATACCTGGAGGAGCACAGGGGACTTGTCCTGAGCCAAATCTGGAACTGGCTTCCATCCTTTCTGTACACAAACCAGTGGCCAGGTCTCAGACAAAAGACTAATGCAAAACATGTGTCAAAGCTCAAAAGGAGGCAAAATTAGAGGGTTATCTCAGCAGGCAGGACGGTGATTACCTAGGAAGGGAGAGAGAAGACGCTGACCAGGAAGAGCATGCAGGGGACACGGTGCCAGCACAGCTCTGCTCTTAACCTGGGTATGTGGGAGAGATCACTTTGCTGTACGGTTAAGTCCCCACATATGAACCGGTTCTGTTCTGAGAGTGTGTTCGTAAGTCCAAGTTGTTGTAAGTCTAACACAGTTAGCCTAGGTACCCAACTAACACAGACTGTTACATAGTACTGTACTGTAACAGATTTATAATACTTTTCACACAAATAATACATAAAAAACAAACAAAAAATAAAGAAAACATTTTTAATCTTACAGTACAGTACCTTGAAAAGTACAGTAGTACAGTGCAACAGCTGGCATCCAGGGGCTGGCATCGGGTGAACAGGCAAGAAGAGTTACTGACTGGAGAAGGGAGAGGAGATGGGAGATGGTAGAGCTGAAGTATCCTCAGCAATAGGAGACGGAGGGCAAGTTTCAATTTCACTCACGCCTGACATTGATGGCACAGGTTCCGGTTCCTTGCTGGATTCAATTCTATCTACCCTCTTGAAAATACGATCCAGTGAAGTCTGGGTAGCAGCTCGTTTTTTCTCATCATAGATGACAAGGTGGCACTGGATTGCATTCTGAACGACTGCTGCAACCTTTGTGTACCATTCTTGTTTGGGTCCTGTGCCTCAAAAACTAACAGTGCCTTCTCAAATAAAGAAAATCCCCTTGCCATTTCCTGCTTCGTGAATCTCTTCGGTTCTTCAGCAGTACCAGCTACATCACCGCTGCTTTTACGCTTGCTTCAGGACGTCCTGGGCTTGACATAAAGATACTGTACTACTCTACTCTATACAGTACTGTAAAGTACACAAAAGCACAACCACTTGTAGAGGATGCACGCACGTGAAAATGTACACCAGACACGTGAACTAACTTGCAAGGTTGGACTTGTGAACACACGTTTGCATCTTTGAAAGTTCACAACTTGAAGGTTCATATGTAGGGGACTTACTGTAATTCATTGAGCTGTGCAATTATGAGTGATGTAAGTTTCTGTATATGTGTGACACTTCAATTTTAAAAGTTTAAAGTAATTTAAGGTGTTAAAGAGAATGAAAAGGCAAGCCATGGAACAGGAATAATATTTGGAGATCACGTATCTGACAAAGGACTTATACCCAGAATATAAAAGAACTCCCATAAATCTACAATACGAAAGCAAACAACCCAATGAGACAATGGGAAAAGCATTTGAACAGATCTTTCACCAAAGGGAATATAAGGATGACAAAGAAAAGATGCTCAACATCATTAGTCACAAGGGAAATGCAAATTAAAACCACAATGCGATACCACAATACACCTATGAGACGGGCTCAAAACAAACAAACCAGCCTGATCTATTCTTTGTTTTTTAACTTTAAATTTGATGATTACACTTTGCTCTTGGAAATAAAGAAACTGTGACAGATTTCCAGTGCTCTTGTATTTATCTTTGCTACCATTCTACCATTGTGGAGCAAAATATTGATATTTATATGGGATTATTTTACTTGCTTGCAGATTGGCTTCTAAAAAAGTATATTTTGGCATACGTTACAGACTGTATTAAGAAAAACCCAGTGCAACTCATAATTTTATTTGCCAGAGGGATGCTACTGGGAACTTTGTCCACTTCACTTCTAAGGGAAAGATTCTCATGGATCTAAGTAGGAGGACCCTCTGTGTGTGTCTTGAGCAGCACCTCCTTTGCTTGGGAGCAGAGTATCTGGGTTGGCTTGAAGACAGAGCTGGACCAGTGTGGGAGCAGAGTCAAGGGGCATCCCCATGAAAAACTGACATGCTTTGTGTCCATGTCTAATGCCCAGAATCCACATCTCTGAGAAGACACTGTTTCTATGTGCTGGCGTAGCTCCTTACACTAGCTGCTAACTCACTTTAATCTCCCTCTCATTTTGACATGCAGGCATCTGATGGATAACAGATCACTGCCTCTATGGTGTTTATGTTTCTCCTCTCTCTCCTATAATCCCTGCACAACAAAATCAAGACAAAATAAAATAAAATAAATACAAAAGGTACTTCCCTCTTCCTTCCTTATTCCACCAACAGCAAAACATCCCCTTCTGTGTAAACCGTGAGGTAAACCAAGCAGAGAAATGAAAGAGAAATGAATTCGTGAGAAAAATGGTCCTCAGTCTCATCCAGAGCATCCAGGACCATCCAGACAAGATCCCCCCCCCCCATCAATTTCCTCATCTTTCAACCTCTCTCTTTCACATGCACACACATAAACATGCTTTCCGTGAATATTAAAAAGTATATAAGAGACAAAATAACATAACATCAAATGGCTAATTCTACCAGGATAGAGTCCAGAAAACATTTGGGTCACCTAATGGCTTATTTATGACAAAGATTCAGATACAGTCTAAGGGTAGCGTATACTTTAAATAAAGTTGGTATAATTACGTTCTAAAGCGTTGTGAAGAGCTGTGTGCCCATATAATGAGGCCCGGAGAGAGATGAGTATCAGGTATCTTAGTTACTAAACCTCTGTCTTGTCTCCATCTAATAACTGAAGATAATAAAGTCTAGAAAGTTCTCTGTGTTAATTAATGTTCTAGAGAAAATGTTTTTATTCATCAGAAAAATAAGCATCAAAAATGTTCTTAGCTACAGTGAGCAACTCACAAAAAATGCAGATTCTTTGATAGTTACCTGCCCTAAAGTACCTTCCCCTGAGGAATAAAAAACTTTGTCTTTTTATACTGGAGAGCCAGGAAAGGGCAGAGTTTAGATCAGTGAAATGAGAGGTAGGAAGGGCCCCATATGTATATATATCTGAGTATCACTATCTATCATCTATCTATATCTATCTATCATCTATATCTATCTATCTATCTATCTATCTATCTATCTATCTATCATCTTTCTCTGTCTCTCTGTCTCTGTGTCTGTCTCTGTCTCTCCATATAGGGAGGAATAACTCTGCTCTTTGAGAATTACTGACTTTGTAAGAGCTTCATAGGCTCTGTATGAACGAAATATCTCAGGGACCCCTGGACCTAGAAAAGGCAGTCCCTGTAGTTGCGCAAGGCCATCGCCACTAAGGGACGTCAAGCCATATCCTGAGAGCCCAGGACTTGGGGGCCGTCAGTCAAAGCTCCTCCTTCTTCTTGGCTCCACCTCCACCCGGGAAGGTGCAACCCACAGACCCACTCCAGCTTCTCAGCGCTCCTCGGCCACCCCTGAAAAGACAAACCACCTTTAGGAATAAACTCTTACTGGAACGGCTATTCCCAGGAGTTGGGTCCTGATCAGGGACTTACAGAGACAGGTGGAGGGGTCAGAGGTCATACTCGTTCAGTGAGCGATGCGATAAAAGCTGGGACTGAAAGTGGCAGGGTCGGGTCGGTCTTCAAGGCAGGAGCCCAAGTGCAGAAAAATATTGTTACATATACAGTCCATGTTAGAAGTTCCCTGCATGCAGCCCTTCCTCTCCTGGTACTCAGAGATGAAGCACAGGTGTCCTGGGACTCTGGTCCCTGACCTACCCATTTTCCTTGCCTCATCAGGTATCATCAGGTGAGGGCCGTGGGTGGATGTGGCCTATGGCTTGTGTGTCTGGGTCCCTGGGCTGCAGGCACGGGCTCCGCAGGAGCGGTGCTGGGATGTGGACCATCCCTCTGGGTGCATGACCCCCAGGGAAGGTCAGTTCAGAGGAGAGGAGACCGAGACTGCTTCCTGTGGTCTGCACACCTCTGAGCAACCATCCGAGAAGCCAAGACAACCCCACAAGCTTATTTTTTCTGCTCTGAGACCCTGGGCTTCTCCTCAGGAAACTCTCAAGCATCCTTTGCCGTGGCCCTCCCTGAGAACGCAGCTGATCCCAAGGCTCAGATCACAGGCTCCTGCTGGCACAGCGGGGTGGGGGAGTGAGGGGGGCTTCCAGCTGGCCCATCCCCCTGAGACTCACGCAGCTGGAATTGTGCCCCAGTTCACTGGTGGTCCCTTGCCTGTAGGGGATGCAGCTCCAGCGCTGCGCAGGGATTCACTCCCAGGCCCCTCTGCTGATGGAGGTGAGGGTGGAAGCAGGCCACTCTTCCCGCTTGGAGGGCAACCATCCTTGTGAACCCCTCCCTTTATTCTCCAACTTCCAAAGTTGCCCTTGAAAAACACCCTCAGTGTGGGTTTAAGTGTCTTCTAAGTATGTTCAGTAATTCACTTTGAAAATGAGCATTTGGGTTAGGTATCTACCATCTGATAAATTACAGTTTTTAATTCCACTCAAAACATCCATTTTTACTTGCTAGGATTCTACAATCTTATGAAATAGCCAATGAAGAAATTAATTGTGTCAACCTAATTTCCCCACTATTGTATCCTTCCACTGAGGGAAACGATATCTCTTTTGAGACAAGATTTCTCATTTTATTAAGCTTATTTTTAATTCTATACACATGGTAGAGAAATAATGAAAATAAAATTCACAAGAGAGCCAGGAGTGTTGGCAAGATGGAGCCCCATGGAATGTTCTAGAAATGGAGAAGGGAAGTTCGAATAAAGGGATTGAGGTTATGATCTGTTCCCATTGTCTGGAATGCTAATAGTTACAAAAGAAAGATAGTCCCAAATACAGAGACAGTGGAACCAGTAATTATTCCGAGTAGTAAGATAAGGACATTTCTTTGGTACCAGAAGCAGGTGTCCCAGCCAGGAGAAGGGAGTCTGAGAGCATGAGACAAGCCTGGTGAGTCTCTTGCTTGGGTTTCTGCTCCCATCTTGGACATGAAGCAGAGCCTCTGATGAGGACATCCATCTCCAGCAAGGGACCTACAAGCGCAACTGATTGTATCTGAAAATAATTATTTTGCTGTTTGCTATATGCACAAAAGTAAATTGGACATATCTGCTTGTCTCCACACTGAACTGAAACAGAAAATGAGGTGGCGGCCAGTTAGGAGGGCTGGCAGATCCAATTGTAGGCAACCCCTCCATGAAACCAACTCCAGAAACTGGGGCAGCTCTCAGACAATTGGAATGTGTCTGCGCTTCAGATTCCTTTCAAAAGCTGGAGGTTTGGTGGGAAGCAGTAATGCTGGGGAAACATACAAGTGGAGGGGAGAAGCTGAGTGGTCTGGTGGCAGGAAACGGGGGCCCATGTCTCTGGTTCCTTTTGATGCCTGGCCAGGTCTCAGCAGGCCTTCTGCCCAACGGTAAACCTGGCCTTCTAGGTGCAAAAAGATAACAAAGAAGAAAAAATCCTGAGTCCTCCTTCCCCAAACCAGATGTAGTACGATGCCCCCTGTCAAGTCTGCTTGGGGCTTCTGTTAATGTTTAGGGTCTCCGTCTCCAAAAACACTCACAAATTTGTGAGAATTCTCAGGGGTAGGCTAGAGTTTTTACGTGCGTTGGAGAGCTTTGTCAGTATAGTTTGTGACAATTTCTGATTGATAGATGGACTGATTCAGAAGGATTTTAACAAACGTTGGCAGCAGGAAACATCATTTCAGCCTCACACACCTTCACCTGCCGTTCCCAATGCACCTGTTGTATGTACTGCAACCATAGACCTGGGGACAGTACAAACCCACCTCATGCCCTTTCTGTGAATGAGAACATCTAATGATTCAAAATCTCTTCTGCTCTAGACTCCCAGGAGGAGAAAGAGTCCCTGGCTTTGAATGAGCTGTAGAATAATTTTCTTTTTTCCCCAGAGCTGAAAGAGGCAGGTCCTGTTTGTGATGGCTACCTTGCCACCCACCCAGCAGCTGGTTTTGAATCACGGGATGCATCGCATTATTTTAATGCTGCCTTCTGTGTGGTCCTTTGGCCCAAGATGACAATGACGCTCATATCGGGTGAAGTATAAATGTTAGAGGAACCACTGACTTGAAACTGCCTGCCCTGGCCAGGCACAATAGTAACTACTTGCATGAGTTATCTTACAACAGGAGGTCCTCGTAAGGAACTCGGAACTAACCAGCTACCTACCACCATGCAGAAGAATTCGGGAAAGGTCAAAAGGAGAGAGGAAACGCCAGTCCGTATGTCCTAGCAACCTCCCAGGATCCTGTCTCTCTGGAATCCATCTTGGCTGACCGATGCGCACGCCACCAGGAAGGACCCTGAGACAGAATGATTGGCCAGAGACAACAGGGAAACTAACCCCATCACCATAAAACCCGAGACTGCGAGCCACGTGGAGAGTGGTTCTCCTGGGTTCCCTTACCCTGCTGCTCTCTGCCCGGGCTCCCCTTCCCAATAAGGTGTCTTGCTTTGTCAGCACGTGTGTCTCCTCGGACAGTTCATTTCCGAGTGTTAGACAAGAGCCTGCTCTCGGGCCCTGGAAGGGGTCCCCCTACCTGCAACTTAAAGACGGACAACTCCCCTTTCCTGTATGATTGTTTCAAATGTTCACCTGGTCACCTTCTGAACGATGGCAGGTAACAGGTCTGTGGCCTGTGTTTGCAGAGTTGCTGCTACCTTTGAAAAACTTTGAACATTTGAACATAGAGTTCAATAATCTTCAGTTCTCCCTGTCAGGATAAATGTCTCTGAAATTGCTTCTCCAAAGCCTGCTCTCTTTTATCCCTACCTGGGGAAAGCATGAAAATGTTTGATTTCCAGGGGAAAGGAGAGTGCCTTGTAATGTTTTTATAGAACTTAGAGAAAGCAGAAGCAGCATTTATGTGCCCTGAGACACGTTACAATCTCAAAGGGGAAAATTTACCATCACAAAAGCCATTTGTCTTTTTAAGTCAGCGGAGGGAAAAAACCTGAATAGATTTCATTATTTTTTGGTATTACAAAATAGATGCTTTGTTTAAAAAGGATGAAATGTCTGGTTTTGATCAAAATTAATTTTTTTTTCTTCTGTGTAATTTGTGATAATTACTGGTGAGTAACACTCTCTCTAAAATAAATTACTATAGGGCTGTGGAATAGTTCAATGGTAAAAAGTCAACTTGGTCTTTTCTCACTCCTTTCACTGCATCCTTCCATAGAACGTGTGTGGTGTGTGGTGTGTGTTTGGTGTGTGGTGTGGGGTGTGTGTAAGCCTTCCATAGAACGTGTGTGGTGTGTGGTGTGTGTTTGGTGTGTGGTGTGGGGTGTGTGTAAGCACTTTGACCTCTCGCGTAGATGAGCGCCCACAGGGACAGTCCTCCTGCGGGAATTTGCAAGTCAGGCTGCAGAGTCTGCGTTCCGTGCAGCGCAGTGGGAGCTCTGGGAGCCCTGGAGACCCCGCACGCCTTCGCCAGGAGCGCTAATGATTCAAAGACCTGCCCGGAGCGAGACCTGCCCGGCGGCGCCCAGACGGGGCTGCGTGAAGCAGGGTGTGTGGGAGGCGTGGCGACCCCAGAGCGCACGCTGGCCCCCCGCGAGCTCCTCCTCTTGAGCACCCGGGCTGTGAAGGACCCGTGGAGATGTCCTGGGCGCAGGAGGGGGACCTTCCAGCCCAGGGAAGGGGCCTGATTTTACAGCCACTTATGGTGTGATGGGAACGAGGTGTTTTGTCTATTTTTGTTTGTTTGCCTCTGAGTGTTTAAACTTCTTTTGAGAGGAAAGATGAAGTGGTGAGTAGGAAGGCCCGGGGCTGAAGGCAGGCGTGGGCGAGGAGGGGAGGGGCTTTTGACCCTGGAAAGCAACTTTCCCAAACCGTCCATGCGCCGCGTCGTCTGCCTCGGGCTGCCCTTTGAGCTGCACCATCTGTACTTTCACCAAGTCATCAATAACGCTGATTAGGAGGCCTCCGGATACACCATTCTCCACCCAGCACAGGAGGTCCAGGGGCCCAGGGTGCAGAGAACAGCAGGAGGGCTTTGAAGGTCGGTGCAGGTCACTCTTTCCTCATGCGATGCCTTAATTTTGTCAGCAAACAGCAGGATCTGTGCATTTTCCATCAGCGAAATAATGCTGGTAACATCTCTCATCTTGAGAACGTAAAGTCACGTTGTTATCAGTAGTTCTTTGCTGTCCTGCTTGTCATAGAAGATGCCCCCAAACTGCTACATTTGGACACTTCATGAGTAACAAAATGCCAGTGTGGTGTCTATGTTACTTGCATTGCAAGAAACAAATTCTAATTCACGTGACATTTTGAGCTGTTTTTGCCACCATCTTCTCAACTTGGAACCACCTTGTTCTCTACATGATTCATAAGTGCTCACCCAGCTCTATGTTTGCAAACATTTCCGTCTTTGACTGCACTTTGAGAGCTCAGAGAAGTTAGTAATTGATAAAGTAGGAGAGACTGTTCCAGAACAAAGGCTTCTATTGCCAGGATGGTGGGAAAAAAATCTGATGATGCTGCCCAACATAGGGTCTGATGGAGAGAAAGAAAATTGTACTCAGTGTCATCACATAAGCTTCTGACCATTTAAGGGTGTTACCAAATGCAAGTTCATGTGCCAGACACACAGTGAGGCCAAACAATACTGAAATGTCAGAGAAAGGATTATTGCAGGGCCCTCCAAGGAGGCCAGTGGCTCATGCCTCCAAAAGCCCCAAAGTCTCCAAAGGGTTTCAGCAAAGCACTTTTAAAGGCCAGGTGAGGGAGGGGCGTGGTTAGTTGCTGCAAACTTCTTGGTGTCAAGAAGTTTGGAATCCTTGGAATACTTTGTTCCTGCAGCTGTCCAGGTAGGTCAGGTGACGATGTTCCTGTAAACCTCCAGCAAGACAAATGTGATTCTCTGTTCTGCAAATTTTTCTCTATAAGAATGGACTCTTAGAGGTCAGAGCCCTGAGAATAAGCTATTCTGTATATTTCAGGCTACTGGCAACATTCTTTTACAAAAGATACAGAAACAGCATGACTAAGCACAGGCAACAGAGCACAAAGGTCAAAGTAAAAGGAACGGATCTCATATGAAGTCAGATTTGTCCTTCTCTATTGCAAGGGGGCTCCTGTTCTTTTTCTGGGTCTCCGCCTAGTCATGGGGCCCTGCCCTATATACCTGCTGACTTTGCTAGGAGAACAACGGCCCCCAAAATGCCCAAATCCTAATCCCTGGAACCTGCGACTATGTCACATTGCAGAAAGGGGATTAAGGTCACAGATGTGATTATGGTTGCTAGTTATCTGAAGTAAGACAGAGAGGTTATCCTGGATTATCTGGGTGTGCTCAGAGTCAACATGAGGGTCGATAACGGTGGGAGTAGGAGACAGGACGGTGGGGGAGACCGTGACCACAAAAGGTGGTGACAGTGAGAAGGTATGAAAAGGACTTGACAAGCCGTCGCTGGCCTTGAGGAAGGTGGAGGAGGGAGCCAGGAGCCAAGGAGAGTGGCAGCCTCTAGAAGCTGAACGGCACCATGAAACAGATCAGACCTGGCTCAACAGCATGGAACGCAGCCCCGAGAACCTTGATTTCAGTTCCATGAGACCTGTGTGAAGTTCCCGAACTCCTGAACTGTAAGATAATGTTTGTGTTGTTTAAGCCACTAAGTCTGTAGTAATTTGTCACAGCACTTTTGGGAAACTAGTGCACTGGTCTCACTGTCCTGAGAGAATATGCGTTTTTCTTTTGTTTTTGTTTTTTACAATAAGGAGCCTCCCTGGCCCTGGTGACCTGGTCTGCTGCTCTCCTGGCATGGCCGCCACTCCTGCAGCTGTCCTAGTTCCAAGCTCTCCACACTCTCATCTGCTCCTCTCTAAACCAGGGGTTTGCATTTATGGTAGTGGTGACTGGAGCACTCTCTGAGACAAGCTGGAACCTGGGACCCTTTGCTGCCCTGCTATAGTGCTACAGAGCTTGCATCTGGACAAACTTCTCCTAGAGCTGCAAAATTGGGGCAAATTCTGGACAAAAGGTACAAAAAGACCCAAAAACCCCAACTACCACTTCTGAAGAGCAGGGAGCACAAGCAGAGTGGTGGGAGCAATGGCAGGGCACTGTGCATGCCCCCAGCACTCAGCACCAACAAAGGGGTGGGCAAACACCTAAGCCACCCACCCAGCCTGACCCCTGGACACACCCCTGCCCTCACCCCATATAAGGAACAAGTTCGCACCACCGCCCCCAGGAAGCGAGCAAAGGAAACTGTTACTTGTTTTCACTCCTACCTGCAGCTGTAGGAGCCCCAGTAAAGCCTTGCCTGAATTTCTTGTCTGGCCTCTAGTCAATTTCTATGGATTGGGGAAGGCCAAAAACCCTGGTCAGTATCTCGACACTCAGAGTAACAGCTACTGTTTGCAATGGCTGCACATCCTGGGCTGAGAACCCCCTCTGTCTCATACACCTGCAGATGGCATGGGTCAGCATGTCCCCATACCTGTCACCCAACTTGTCCTTCACCTGGTCTGGGGGGAGGAGGTTTCACTCACTTTCCAGCAGGATGGAAGGGGTATACACTCACATAAACACATAAAACTTGTGTTTTATAAAATATGCCTTTGGTGCGTTTCTTTATTCATTAATCCAGAAGTAGCTGTTGCCCCTCTGTTCTATTCTGGGCATGTGGGGATAAATAAATGAGAAGATACAAGTCTAGTCTCAGGAGACAGTGTCCCTACAGGATTTATAAGGTGCTTCGGCATTAATAAATGTGCGTGTTTTCAGTTGTTGAGGGTAACCATTCCTTTAATATGATCCTGAACTCTGTGAATAGAGAACAATTTTCAAATAATTTCAAAGGAGGGCATTTGTTCAGTGGATCTCAGCAGAGATTCTGATTTATCTGTCCTGGAGTGGGGTCTGAGAATCAGCATTTCCTTTCTTTTTTTTTAAAGTTCTCCAAGGGATTCTAATGAGTGGCCTGAATTGGGAACTATTTGGGCTGATTGAGCAATTTCCCACAGAAAACAATAGTGAGGTGCTGGACCAATTAAGGAAGGGCTGCAGGGATGCTGAATCTCTGGGAGTGAGAAGGGGAAGTGTAGGGATCTGCTTGGCTCTGCCAAGCTCTTTGCACCTGGAGACAGAGGCCACCCCAGCATGTGGACCAGGGTACCCTAAGTCAGGAGACATCAGGGCCCAGAGCTCTGCTCATTGGCTCAGCCTTGGCGGTCCTGCTGTAGGTCCTGGTTACCACATATGCCCTGGCCGCTGGGGCTGGTCTCTCTTGTCTGGTCACTAGGCCACTCACTGTCTAATTTGTTTCTCCAGCCATGCCACAGAATATCACAGCCTTCCCTGTCCCCTCCAAAGTCCCCCCATCACCACCCACCTTACACTCTGCCTTCTACCTTAAATTCAGTTGCTCTCTGAAGAAGCCCTGCTTGACCCATGCTGTTCTCTTCATAGAGGTCGGAGTTATGACCTGGAGGTGGAGGCTTAGTTCATTTTGGTAGATGTTTCTCCACCTTTCTGCTGGACTGCTGTCAAAGGACCCTGGACACCGGCCACACTCTCTTTGTCCTTGCTGTCAGATGGACACATTCTCCCCTTTGTCTGGAGCATCTCTCCGGCTCCTGGGCAGTCTTTCCAAGCTGCCTGCTCCTAGAACCTCCCTGGCTGCCCATCCAGGCCCTGACCAACCGGGTCTTTGCACTATGTCCCAGCCATCTCTGATGTGGCCTGCCCCACCAAGGCCCCCAAGGGGTGACAAATCTACATCTTCACTAAGCACAAACTTTACTAAGGCAAAGGGGCAGCTCTGTGAACAGGTCCTGAGTCGGGAAGTATGGCTGAGAATGAAATGGGAAATACTGATTCTCAAGATAGAAAATGTTCTGGTACACATGTGGCTTTCCATTCGTTGGAAGAACAGGAATTCAGCTCTCTAAAGGAAACCTTCAGGAAGACCAATTTAAACACAAAGAAAATCACCAGTACTTATGACAGATGCTTTATAAGCCTGGGATGAAACTTCTAGAAGGAAAGAGGATGCAGTGGCAGTTGAAATCCTCCAGTGCCAACTATGTGAATCCTGTGATCCCAGAGGAGCAGACAGAGGCAGAACTGGTCCTTCTCTGTATCCCAGCAAATATTCCACTCTTCTCAGGGGTCATGCAGGCCTGGTTCAAACTATTCCAAGCACAATTCAGTTCTTAGTTCCCTGAAAGATGCCAGAGGCTCCTGCTCTGTATACAGTTAGGACACTTTATAATAGGCAGCCCTATGTTTCCAGTGAGCTAACACACCTGGGAGCTACTTGAATAACAGAAACATTTAATTTCACAGTTCTCAAAGCCAGAAGCCCAAGATGAAGGTGTCAGCAGTGTGTCTTCCAAGGGCTATGAGAGAGAATCTGGTTCATGACTCTCTCCTGACTTCTGGGGCTTTACTGGGAATCCTTGGCGATCCTTGACATGTAGAAGCATCACCCCATCTCCGCCTTCCTCTTCACATGTGTTTCCCTGTGAGTGTGTCTGTCTCTGTGTCCAGATTTCCCCTTTATTATAAGGCACTAGTCATATTGAATTAGGAGACACCCTAATGTCTTTAATCTTAACTAATCACATCTGCAATGCTCCTATTTCCAAATAAGATCACTTTCTGAGGTACTAGGGATACAACATATGAATATTTGGGGGGACACAATTGAACCCATAACATATGCCATCCTGCCACACTGATCCCCTAGACCCAGTCATTCCCCTAGAGGAAATGACTGAAGAGCCCCTGTCCCCTCCTGGTGACCAGATGTCCACAGTGCTGTTTACAAACCTGAGGACATTCCTGGGTCTCTGCTGAAGATGTCCCTAAAGTAGAGAAAACCAGAGGTGACCTTTGGTTGTTCATCGTTCCAGCAGAAGTGCAAGCTCAGGTTTAATGAACATTTCATCTATGACAGCTTTCCATTTAATTAAACAGGAGCTTTGCTGCTTCTTTGTCTAAATTCAGACATCTCCACAGAAAAAGATTCTTCATAATCAATACTCAAAAGATGTCCCAAATATTAACCCAACTCAAAGATTAATTGCTACACTTCTATCAAAGATTCCTTGAAATAAATTTACCAAACTCTGCTGAAGGGACGCACACAAATGTGTCTTCCTGCCACAGTGGAAGGCACTGTTTGCCAAAATCTATGCAGTAGATGTTCAGCTGTAGAAAACCTGCCTGAGACATGACTGAAGGCTGGGTAAATGTGTACAGAAATGTGTTCTATCTCATAAATACCTGCAATATTGTTTAGCCTCTTTTGATTCTGCATCTGCTTAACAAGGAATAGTGCAGGTGGCAGAAATACCCTGAATGGAGTGAAAACTTGACCAAGTTAATAGAAATATTCACAATAGAAAGCAATTTTATAAAGAACATATCCCAAAGTTATTGCAATCTACTATTTCCCTTGAAGCCAATTATATGATACTCTATCATGGAGACTTTATATTTGCAGAGTTATTCAAACAGAGGTTGGCCTTTCAGCGTTGTACTTGGGTCCAATTTGTTGGTGAAACTGGAAACTCTTTATAGCTGTAATTCAGTACAGGCCAGCTACATGTAATTTTGAAAAAACAAACAAATAAACAAACAACCCCCCTCAATTAAAAACTCTTGTAATTAGAGAATCTAATTGGTATCTAAAAATGCAAGTGTTTTTCCAACCAGCAGGCCTTGAGCAGCAGTAGTGGTGTGGGTGCACCCATGTCAGAGGCAGACCTGCTCCCCAGCACTATCCCTGGGCTGCGTCCTTCTCAGGGGCTCCTCTCCACAGCCCGTCTCCCATCCCCGTGCCCCTGACAGAGCAACACTACCCTGGGCAAGGAGGCCAGTCCTTCAGAATCCCTGCATCCACACCTGCACACGGAGACGATGCAGTCCTGTACCTCATGGGACTCTCATGAGGAACAAACAGGATAACTCGGGAGCAAGCATTCCGTAAGCCCCAAAGTCTCCTCCAGGACCCTCAGCTCCGTGTTCGCCCCTCTGATGCATTACCCGCCCCCATCCCTCCGCCCTGGGACCAGTTTTAGGTGGGAGCAGTGGTGCTGCTTGCAATTTTGGAAGTGCTATGACCTCTTCGTGACCTGCAAGCTTCCTTCCTCTACCATGAATGTATGTGCCACTAAGGAACTGTAGATAGTTCAGACAGACAGAATTAGTAAGACATTTGGTTAAAACCAAACTCCTTTCATCATTCCAATAGATTTGAATTTCAGTGCTTTCAAAACAGTACAGTAGAAACAAAAGACTTATTGAGGATTGGGGGGAAAATTCTACACTTACTCTGCTGATAATCTTTTTCCTTCTTTAATATCTTCCTCAAAGAATTGTTGACCTCTGCTCTAGGATATGTAGCTGAAAGAATAGTCAAAGAGCTCTACCATTTCCTCTCTAACACTGCAGAATCTAAACACTCCATATAAACATGAGTTAAATGTCTGCAGTTTACCTGAAATTTCATATTGAATGAAAATCAGAATGCACACAGTGGGCTCTGGGGTCTACCACGTGCATTCACGTGCAGTATGGATTCCACCTGCACCGCAGATGGGCTGTGTGCACCTGGGCAGGTTCCCGCCCTCTCTGTGCATCCTCATCTGAGGCCGAGGTCACTGGGGTGAGTCCATGGGCCTGGAACTGTGGGGACCGGGTGGCCCACAGAACGCTCCCAGCGCTTATTCCCAGGGGTCAAGGATGAGCTCCGGTGAACTCATCCCACCCACCTTGGGCTCCTGTTCCCGGCTCCTTATTAATCCTTAACTCATGGGACTTTCATTATTTGCCCACCTGTCTGGTCTCCTTTTGAGGACTCAGAGTTTCACGAGGGCGGGAGCCATGACTTTCTCCCGTTTGTCTCCAACATTATGTTGCTGGAGAGGCGGCCGGCAAACAATTGTTGAGTGAATAAATGAGCGAGTGAATGATGTTCTATTCATCAAAACGTCCAGTGGTTCCGTAATTGACCACAAACTCATGGACCTCACACGGAAAATCCCCCACAGTCTGTCTGCACCCCACCTTAATGACCGGGCTCCTCTAGGGATACCTACAGCGGCTTAGTCCTGAGACCACATGGGCTGTTCCTGCCTCCCAAAACAGGCTTTGTGTTTTCCTGCTTTTGATGATTCTTTCTTCTCCATTATCATGTACCTTCATCCAAAGCAGTCACTTAGAGTTGGTAAAACACGTGGAGCAAGCATAACTTAAGACTGGTTAAGTATATTTTGGAGAATTTATTTTAAAATTTATTTACAGTTTCAGGACCCGTAAATTAATGCATATTCCTAATCATGATGAAATAAATATGGTTACATCTTGTTTGTAAGATTTTTAAATAAGTGCTCTAAATTTTGTTTGCCTCTTGTTCAAAATTAGTTGAAAAACTTTAAACACAATATTCACAAAATGGAGAGCCAAAAAGATTTATGTTTTAATTAATTGTACCTACTGAAAGCAAAATTTGCAAACAGAATGACAATGGAGTTTATTCTACAAAACCAAATGAGAAATACAGGCAGACTTTGGAGATATTGTGGGTTCTGTTCCAGATCACCCCAATAAAGTGAATATTGCAATAAAGTGAATAACACAAATTTTTGTTTTTCCCATGCAAAAAAGTTATGTTTACACTATACTGTAGTCTATTGAGTGTACAATAGCATTATATCTAAAAATGTACATACCTTAATTAAAAATTACTTTATTGCTAAAATATGCTAACCATTGTCCAAGGGTTTTGCCTTGATGTTGATGGCTGCTGGCTGATCAGGGTGGTGGTTGCTGAAGGTGGGGTGGCCGTGGGAATATTTTAAAATAAGACAACAGTGGAGTTTGTCTCATTGATTGGCTCTTCCTTTCATAAACAATTTATCTGTAGCACACAATGTTATTTGATAGCCTTTTACTCAGAGTAAAAATTCTTTCAAAATTGAAGTTAATCCTCTCAAACCCTGCTACTGCTGTATCAACTAAGTTTACATAATATTCTGACTCCTTTTTGTCTATTCAACCATCTTAATACAGTAGCATCTTTACCAGGAGTAGATTTGATCTCAAGAAGCAACTTTCTTTGCCCTTCCCCATAAGAAGCGACTCCTTATTGGTTAAAGTTTTATCATGAGATTGCAGCAATTCAGTCACATCTTCAGGCTCCACTTCCAATCTTAGTTCTCTTGCTATTTGCACAACATCTGCAGTTACTTCCCCCACTGAAGTCTTGAACCCTTCAAAATCACCCATGAGGATTGGAAGCAACTTCTTCCAAACTCCTGTTCATGTTGATACTTGAACCTTTTTCTGTGAATCATGAACGTTCTTAATGGCATCTACAATGTTGAGTTCTTTCCAGAAGGTTTTCAACTTACTTTGTCCAGATCAGACCGAAGAATCACTATCTCCACCAGCTACAGCCTTATGGAACGTATTTCTTAATGAATACTTGAATGTCAAAATTCCTTTTTGATCTATGGGCTACCCAATGAATGTTGTGTTGGCAGGCATGAAAGCAAGATTCATCTCATTGTACATCTCCATTCGAGCTCTTTGGTGACCAGGTACATTGTCAATGATCAGTAATATTTTGAAAGGAATCTTTATTTTTCTGAGCAGTAGGTCTCAGCAGTGGGCTTTAAATATTCAGTAACCATGTTATAAACAGATGTAGTATCAACTACGATTTGTTGCTGCATTCATAGGACATAGGCAGAGTAGATTTAGCATAATTCTTTTTTCTTTTTTTTTGAATTTAAGAATTTTATTTACTTTTTTGTACAGCAGGTTCTTATTAGTTATCCATTTTATACATATTAGTGTATGTAAGTCAATCCCAATCTCCCAATTCATCACACCACCACCACCGCACACACACCCCCCGCCACTTTCCCCCCTTGGTGTCCATATGTTTTTTTCTCTACATCTGGGTCTCTATTTCTGCCCTGCCCGCAAACTGGTTCATCTGTACCATTTTTCTGGGTTCCACATATATGCATTAATATACGATATTAGTTTTTCTCTTTCTGACTTACTTCACTCTGTATGACAGTCTCTACATCCATCCACATCTCTACAAATGACCCAATTTCATTCCTTTTTATGGCTGAGTAATATTCCATTGTATATATGTACTACATCTTCTTTATGCATTTGTCTGTCGATGGGCATTTTAGTTGCTTCCATGACCTGGCTATTGTAAATAGTGCTGCAATGAACATTGGGGTGCATGTGTCTTTGTGAATTATGGTTTTCTCTGGGTATATGCCCAGTAGTGGGATTGCTGGGTCATATGGTAATTCTATTTTTAGTCTTTTAAGGAACTTCCATACTGTTCTGCATAGTGGCTATATCAATTTACATTCCCACCAATGGGGCAAGAGTGTTCCCTTTTCTCCACACCCTCTCCAGCATTTGTTGTTTGTAGATTTTCTGATGATGTGCATTATAACTGGTGTGAGGTGATAGCTCATTGTACTTTTGATTTGCATTTCTCTAATAATTAGTGATGTTGAGCAGTTTTTCATGTGCTTCTTGGCCATCTGTATGTCTTCTTTGAAGAAATGTCTATTTAGGTCTTCTGCCCATTTTTGGATTGGGTTGTTTAGTTTTTTAATATTGAGCTGCATGAGCTGTTTATATATTTTGGTGAATTAATTCTTTGTTGGTTGATTTGTTTGCAAATATTTCTCCCATTCTGAGGGTTGTCTTTTCATCTTGTTTGTAGTTTCCTTTGCTTTGTAAAGCTTTAATGTTTCATTAGGCCACATTTGTTTATTTTTGTTTTTATTTCCATTACTGTAGAAGGTGAATCAAAAAAGATCTTACTGTGATTTATGTTATAGAGTGTTCTGCCTATGTTTTCCTCTAAGAGTTTTATAGTGTTCAGTCTTACATTTAGGTCTCTAATTCATTTTGAGTTTATTTTTGTGTATGGCATTGGGGAGTGTACTAAATTCATTATTTTATGTGTAGCTGTCCAGTTTTCCCATCACCACTTATTGAAGAGACTCTCTTCTTTCATTGTGTATCCTTGCCTCCTTTGTCATAGATTAGTTGACCATAGGTGGGTGGGATTAACTCTGGGCTCTCTATCCTGTTCCATTGATCTTTCTGTTTTTGTGGCAGTACCATATTGTCTTGATTACTGTAGCTTTGTAGTATAGTCTGAAGTCAGGGAATCTGGTTCCTCCAGCTAAGTTTTTTTCCCTCAAGACTGCTTTGGCTATTCGGGGTCTTTTGTGTTTCCATACAAATTTTAAGATTTTTTACTCTAGTTCCGTAAAAAATGCCATTGGTAATTTGATAGGGATTGCATTGAATCTGTAGATTGCTTTGAGTAGTAGAGTCATTTTCACAATATTGATTCTTCCAATACAAGAACATGGTATATCTCTCTATCTGTTGGTATCATCTTTAATTTGTTTCATCAGTGCCTTATAGTTTTCTGCATACAGGCCTTTTGTCTCCCTAGATAGGTTTATTCCTATTCTTTTTGTTGCAGTGGTAAATGGGCATGCTTCCTTAATTTCTCTTTCTTATTTTTCATCATTAGTGTATAGGAATGCAAGAGATTTCTTTGCATTAATTTTGTATCCTTCAACTTTACTAAATTCATTGATTAGCTCTAGTAGTTTTCTGGTGGCATCTTTAGGATTCTCTATGTATAGTATCATATCATCTGCAAACCATGACAGTTTTACTTCTTCTTTTCCACTTAGTATTCCTTTTATTTCTTTTTCTTCTCTGATTGCCTTGGTAGGACTTCCAAAACTATGTTGAATAATAGTGGCAAGAATGGACATCCTTGTCTTGTTCCTGATCTTAAAGGAAATGATTTCAGTTTTTCACTATTGAGAATGATGTTTGCTGTGGATTTGTTGTATATGGTCTTTATTATGTTGAGGTAAGTTCCCTCTATGCCCACTTTCTGGAGAGTTTTTATCATAAATTGGTGTTGAATTTTGTCAAAAGCTTTTTCTGCATCTATTGATATGATATGGTTTTTCTCCTTCAATTGGTTAACATGGGTTATCACATTGACTGATTTGCATATATTGAAGAATCCTTGCATTCCTGGGATAAAACCCACTTGATCATGGTGTATGATCCTTTAAATGTGCTGTTGGATTCTGTTTGCTAGTGTTTTGTCAAGGATTTTTGCATCTATGTTCATCAGTGATAATGGCCTCTAGCTTTCTTTCCTTGTGACATCTTTGTCTGGTTTTGTTATTAGGGTGATGGTGGCCTCATAGAATGAGTTTGGGAGTGTTTCTCCCTCTGTTATATTTTGGAAGAGTTTGAGAAGGATAGGTGTTAGGTCTTCTCTAAATGTTTGACAGAATTTACCTGTGAAACCATCTGGTCCTGGGCTTTTGTTTGTTGTAAGATTTTTAATCTCAGTCTCAATTTCAGTGCTTATGATTGGTCTGTTCATATTTTCTATTTCTTCCTGATTCAGTTTCAGAGGTTTGCTTTTCTAAGAATGTGTCCATTTCGTCCAGTTGTCCATTTTATTGGCATATGCTTGCTTGCAGTAATCTCTCATGATCCTTTGTATTTCTGCAGTGTCAGTTGTTACTTCTCCTTTATTTTTTCTAATTCTATTGATTTGAGTCTTCTCCCTATTTTTCTTGATGAGTCTGGCTAATAGTTTATCAATTGTGTTTATCTTCTCAAAGAACCAGCTTTTAGTTTAATTGATCTTTGCTACTGTTTCCTTCATATTTTTTTATTTATTTCTGATCTGATCTTTATGATTCCTTTCCTTTTGCTAACTTTGGGTTTTTTTTTTGTTCTTCTGTCTCTAATTGCTTTAGGTGTCAGATTAAGTTGTTTATTTGAGCTGTTTCTTGTTTCTTGAGGGAGGATTGTATTGCTATAAACTTCCCTCTTAGAACTGCTTTTGCTGCATCCCATAGGTTTTGGATCATTGTGATTTTGTTGTCATTTGTGTCTAGGTAATTTTTGATTTCCTCTTTGATTTCTTCATCGATCTCTTGGTTTTTTAGTAACATATTATTTAGCCTCCATGTGTTTGTGTTTTTTATGTTCTTTTCCCTGTAATTGATTTCTAATCTCATAGCGTTGTAGTGAGAAAAGATGCTTGATATGATTTCAATTTTCTTAAATTTACTGAGGCTTGATTTGTGACCCAAGATGTGATCTGTCCTGGAGAATATTCCATGTGCACGTGAAAAGAAAGTGTAATCTGCTGTTTTTTGACAGAATGTCCTATAAATATCAGTTAAATCTCTGTGGTCTATTGTGTCATTTAAAGCTTGTGTTTCCTTATTAATTTTCATTTTGGATGATCTGTCTATTGGTGTAAGTGAGGTGTTAAAGTCCCCCACTATTTTTGTGTTACTGTTGATTTCATCTTTTATAGCTGTTAAGAGTTGCCTTATGTATTGAGGTGCTCCTATGTTGGGTGCATATATATTTATAATTGCTATCTTCTTCATGGACTGATCAGTTAATCATTATGTAGTGTCCTTCCTTGTGTCTCGTAACATTCTTTATTTTAAAGTCTATCTGATAAAGTTATCTGATATGAGTATTGATACTACAGCTTTCTTTTGATTTCCATTTGCATGGATTATTTTTTTCCATCCCCTCACTTTCAGTCTGTATGTGTCCCTAGGTCTGAAATGGGTCTCTTGTAGACAGCATATAGACGGGTCTTGTTTTTGTATCCATAAAGCAAGCCTGTGTCTTTCGGTTGGAGCATTTAATGCATTCACGTTTAAGGTAATTATCGATATGTATGTTCCTATGACCATTTTCTTAATTGTTCATTCTGGGTTTCTTTTTTGTAGGTCCTTTTCTTCTCTTGTGTTTCCCACTTAGAGAAGTTCCTTTAGCATTTGTTGTAGGGCCGGTTTGGTGGTGCTGAATTCTCTTAGCTTTTGCTTGTCTGTAAAGCTTTTGATTTCTCCATTGAATCTGAATGAGATCCTTGCCAGGTAGAGTAATCTTTGTTGTAGGTTCTTCCCTTTCATCACTTTAAATATATCATGCCACTCCCTTCTGACTTGTAGAGTTTCGGCTGAGAAATCAGCTGTTAACCTTATGGGAGTTCCCTTGTATGTTATTTGTCATTTTTCCCTTGCTGCTTTCAATAAGTTTTCTTTGTCTTTAATTTTTGCCAATTTGATTACTATGTGTCTTGGCATGTTTCTCCTGCCTGGGACTCTGCACTTCCTGGACTTGGGTTGCTATTTCCTTTCCCATGTTAGGGAAGTTTTCAACTATAATCTCTTCAAGTATTTTCTCAGGGCCTTTCTCTCTCTCTTCTCCTTCTGGGACCTCTATAATGTGAATGTTGTTGTGCTTAATGTTGTCCCAGAGGGCTCTTAGGCTGTCTTCATTTCTTTTCCTTCTCTTTTCTTTATTCTGTTCCACGGTAATGAATTCCACCATTCTGTTTTCCAGGTCACTTATCCGTTCTTTTGGCTCAGTTATTCTGCTATTGATTCCTTCTAGTGTATTTTTCATTTCAGTCATTGTATTGTTCATTTCTGTTTGTTTGTTCTTTAATTCTTCTAGGTCTTTGTTAAACGTTTCTTGCATCTTCTCGATCTTTGCCTCCATTCTTTTTCTGAGGTCTGGGATCATCTTCACTATCATTATTCTGAATTTTTTTTCTGGAAAGTTGCCTATCTCCACTTCATTTAGTTGTTTTTCTGGGGTTTTATCTTGTTCCTTCACCTGGTACATAGCTCTCTGCCTCTTCATCTTGTCTATCTTTCTGTGAATGTAGTTTTTGTTCTATTGGCTGCAGGATTGTAGTTCTTCTTGCTTCTGCTGTCTTCTCTCTGGTGGATGAGGCTACCTAAGGGGCTTCTGCAAGTTTCCTAATGGGAAGGACTAGTGATTGGTAGAGCTGTGTGTTGCTCTGGTGGGCAGAGCTCAGTAAAACTTTAATCCGCTTGTCTGCTGATGGATGGGGCTGTGTTCCTTCCCTGGAAGTTGTTTGGCCTGAGGCAACCCAACACTGGAGCCTACCTGGCTCTTTGTTGGGGCTAATGGCAGACTCTGCGAGTGCTCACACCAAGGATTTCTTCCCAGATCTTCTGCTGCCAGTGTCCTTGTCCTCACAGTGAGACACAGCCACTCCCTGCCTCTGCAGGAGACCCTTCAACAGTAGCAAGTAGGTCTGGTTCAGTCTTCTATGGGGTCACTGCTCCTTCTCCTGGGTCATTATGCACACATTACTTTGTGTGTGCCCTCCGAGAGTAAAGTCTCTGTTTCCCTCAGTCCTGTCAAAGTCATGCAATCAAATCCCACTATCCTTCAAAGTCTGATTCTCTAGAAATTCTTCCTCCTGTTATCGGACCTCCAGGTTTGGAAGCCTGACATGGGGCTCAGAACCTTCACTCCAGTGAGTGTACTTCTGTGGTATAATTTTTCTCCAGTTTGTGAGTCACCCACCCAGCGGTTATGGGGTTTGATTTTATTGTGGTAGTGCCCCTCGTACCACCTCATTGTGGCTTCTCCTTTGTCTTTGGATGTGGGGTATCTTTTTTGGTGAGTTCTAGTTTCTTCCTGTCAATGATTGTTCAGCAGTTAGTTGTGATTCTGGTGCTCTTGCAAGAGGGAGTGAACACATGTCCTTCTACTCCGTCATCTTGAACCAATCTCCGATTTAGCATAATTCTTAAAAGTCCCAGGATTTTTCAGAATGGTAAATGAGCAATGGCTTCAAGTTTAAGTCACCTAACAAGAGAGTCAGTCTGTCCTTTGGAGCTTTGAATCCAGGCATTAACTTCTCCTCCCTAGCTATGAAAATCCTAGTTCCATCTTCTTCAAATAAATATTTTTTTGTCTCCATTGAAAATAGGTTGTTTAGTGTAGCCACCTTTGTTATTATCTTTGTGAGATTTTCTGGGTAACTTGCTGCTAATTTTCTGGGTAACTTCTACATTAGCACTTGCTGCTTCATCTTGCACTTTTATGTTGTTGTGGAGATGGTGTGTTTCTTTAAACCTCATGAACCAAACTCTGTTAGCTTCAAACTTTTCTTCTGCAGCTTCTTCACTTTTCTCAGCCTTGATAGAATTGAAGGGAATTTTGGTCTTTTTCTGGACTAGGCTTTGGCTTAAGGAAATGTTGTGGCTGGTTTGATCTTCTATCCAGACCACTCAAACTTTTTCCATGTCAGCAATAGGGCTGTTTTTCTTTCTTATTTTTCATGTGTTCACTAAGTAGCACTTCTAATTTTCTTCAAGAACTTTTCCTTTGCATTCACAACTTGGCTAACTCTTTGTGTAAGAGGCCTAACTTTAGGCCTGTCTCAGATTTCAACATGTCTTCCTCACTAAGCTTCACCGTTTCTAGCTTTTGATTAAAAGTAAGAGACATGCAACTCTTCTTTCACTTGAACACTTAGAGGCCACTGTAGGGTTATTAATTTGCCTAATTTCAATGTTTCTGTAGCTCAGGGCATAGGGAGGACCAAGGAGAGGGAGAGAGATGGAGAAATGGCCTGTTGGTGGAGCAGTCAGAACACACAACGTTTATTAAGTTCATTGTCTTATATGGATGTGGTTTGTGGTGCTCCCCAGAAAATTACAATAGTAACATTAAAGATCACTGATCACAATAACAAGTATAATAATAATTTAAAATTTGAAATATCAGGAGAAGTACCAAAATGTGACACAAAGATAAGAAGTGAGCAAAAGATGTTGGAAAAATAGCACCAATAGACTTGCTTGACACCGAGCTGCCACAAACCTTCATTTAAAAAAGTGCAATATCTGTGAAGGACAATGAAATAAAGCAAGATAAAATGAAGTATGCCTGTATGATTTTAATCCTATAATTGAATTTTTGAACATATCAACTCATATAAAGGAGATTTGGATAGAATTTTTTAGGTAAATTTATATTTTGTACTAGAATATGGTAAAATTTATATGTTTGAGGCTTTCAAGTGATTAAAAATGAATACATTTCCAAATAACTTTACAAGAAGAGTATAATTCAAACCTACACAGTCAGACACACATATAAAATCTCTCTCTCCATGTATATATATGTATATATAAATATATTTATATTATTTTCAGATAAGAGAAAAGGTTCATTTTAAAGCCTTTGCACAGGTGTGACTCATGTCAGGGGTCCTCCTTCCTGTCCCGACCCCTCATTTTCCACACACTCAGGCTCTTGTCATCCCCCAGTGATAAACGTGGTGGCAACTAATTGTGAATAGAAACAATGGATTAATCCTGACTCTCATGTCTTCCAGGGGTCTTTAGTTTCCTCATTTTCTCATGAAAATTGTACTGACCAATGACTATCATAAGTATTTATACATATGAGGTATGTACACAGCACCATAAAAAGTCAGGAAAGAAATAGATTAGGGAAGTAACTGAAGTTTGGTGAACTGTCTGGAGTGGCACCCATCCTGGAAAATCAGAAATAAGTGAAGGAAGGAAGCAGGATCTTGAGAATCGAAAAAGTAGAGCCCATGCTACCAGGGTCTTGTTCAGGTCTCTGTCTCTCTCTGGCATTCAATGTTTTCCTTCAAGCACAGAAAAAATTTGCTAGGGTCAAATGATAAATAACATGTTGTAGGAAAAGTAAAATATGTATAGATGATAATTAATGGCAGGGCAGGCACCAATAAGGCAGAAAAAATGTTGGAGATAAAGAATTTCAAAAATTAGATTTATTTTGATTAAAAAAACCTCGGTTGCCTTAACTAGAAAAATAGGAGTACCAAACAATAGCAAAAAACAAAGCTCGTTTGTTATATTTATTGGCAAAATAAAATATAGCTGGTGTCTCCTTGAGAGCAATTTGTTCCACTGAAGAGAAAGAAATAAGCAGCCGCTAGTGGTCTTTTATTCGCCATCTTCCTCTTACCTCCCTTTTACTTTATTCTTCTAAACTAAATCATAAAGGTTAAGGAAAGGAAGCAAAAGGAAAATTTCTCAATGAAAAACAAGGGTGTGAATTCATTGTGAGTGAATGCAGCATTTTACTTAAAACAAAATCTTTTAGAATTACCGTCCCTTTTCCCTGGTCCCAGGAGGCCTGATGTGGGAACTCCTTGCCTGTGGAAAGGCCATTGGGTTCCAGCCCTGCTGGCCTCACCAGCTTCTCCTGAGGAAGTCAGACAATGGCTTACTACATTGTGAGTTTGTTCCAGCAGCAGAAGAACAAAACTTTTCCAAGTCTGGTGAGGGGTCTTGTGAGTGGAAGTCAGAGGCCCTGAGTTCCCTCAGGCAGGCTCCTAAATTCTCTGGTATGTCTCGTCATCTGAAAACTGGGAGAATAATAAGATCTGCTCTGCATGTGTCCCTGGTGTCCAATAAAACAAGGTAAATGGGAAAAAAAATTGATATGTTTTATGGACAAAATTGTGTCCCCCAAATTTCATATATTAATGCCCTAAACCCCAGTACTGTATTTGTAGACAGGAGCTCACAGAAGGAAATAAGTTTAAATGAGGCTGTTACAGTGGTTCCTGATTCAGTCTCACTGAGCTCCTTATAAGAAGAGGAAATCTAAACAAAGAGGCACCAGGGATGCATGCACAGAGGAAAAACCATGTGCAGACACAGCAAAGAAGCAAACCAAGGAGAAAGGCCAGACGAGAAACTAACCTGACAACACCCTGATCTTGGACTTCCAGCCTCTAGAACTGTGAGAAATAAAGTTCTGTTGTTTAAGCCCCCAGGCTGTGGTATTTTGTCATGGCAGCCCTAGCAACTTAATATAAGATGCAAGGCATTATAAAAATATTAGTGATAACTTGAAAAATATACCTATTGGATGTGTCGTACAACTGTGTAGGGGCTCCAGTGCAGCCTTTCACTTTCTCATCAGCATCCTTTCCCCTTCCCCAAGCATCCCCACTTCAGATCAGTGACATTTCCTTTGAAGAGAAACAGCATCATCTACCTCCCATTCCCTATCCTCCCCACACCCACCCACTAGTAGCATTATCTGGACCCTAATTATCAAAAACCAATTTTACATCCTCTAGCCCTGTGATAGCAAATGTGGAGATGAAAAGGAAATTAATATGTATAAATGAAAAGGACAGGAGTTAACTGTGCAGTAGAATATAATTAAATATCCTTTTCCTTAAAACATTAAATATTTTGTGGGGATTTTATACTTTGTGAAAGTGTTACAAATGTCAATATTTATGCTATGCAATGCTAACAGAGAATGCAAAATATGATGATTTTTCACAGCCTAATACTAATTTAAAAAACAATGTCAAAATGAATTCATAATTATATGGTTATGGAAATGTCTTTGCCCCTTGAACTCCGTAAACCACCAGAATGTGATTTATTTTTCATTTTTCTTGCTGCTTAAAAAGCTTTAAAAATTTAATCTCTGTTGTTTTACACAAGATAGATTACTTGGGCAGTGGATTTGGGCCAGGAAAATGAGCCCCTCATAACTCCTGTCTATATATCCTTTCCACCTGGATTGCCACTGACACCTGCCCCTTTCAACAACCACTGAAAATTAATTATTGGTCCCCCAAAATTAAAAGTTTAAGTTTAAATTCAGAGCTGAGAACAAAATCTCACCAAAGATTCCCTTAATCCTGAGAACTCCCACTGTGCGCAAAGGCAAGTAATTTATTTTTATCCTCTTTCCATATCATCCTTCAAGTGATGTCTTCAGAAATTAATCTAAACTCTATTTCAGAGCCCAATGTCAAAATGCCAAATGTTGCAGGTGTCCAGGGATCCTGGTTTGGCAATTAAAATAAAACAAAGCAAGACTAAAACCTAGATTGGTGCAAAGAGCTAATGGTGACTATAGTTGTCTAGTTGGGCTTCTTTTTCTTCTTTCAAGTCTCCACATCAAGAGGTTTGTATCTCAGTGTCTCAGTGCTGCCTTAACTCAGGGCACTTGTTAAGATTTTTGCTCTGCCTTTGGATGCCAAGATCCTGAAGGGCGTGTACTATCACAAGTATCCCAGGAGTTCCCATCACCACTCCCCAGAGCAGCTCATGGAAGGACAGTGGGCCAGATGGACAGATGGAGATGGAGGTATCAGAACATGGGGAGATACCTCCCTCACAAGGAGACTGGAACTTTGAGCCCATCTTCACAAGATGAAACAGACCTTACTCATGATTTTTATTCCCTGTCCTCTAGGGGACACATCTAAGTTTACACAAAGGAGGTATTACAACTAAGGTAGCTGCCCACCAGCCATCACCCAAGAGACATTTTGTCCCAAGGGACATAATCATTGGCAGGGAAACTGGTGCTTTATTTTTGCAGAAACTTTTGGTAATCTTATAGAAATCAAAAAGTCTACAAACAATAAATGCTGGAGAGGGTGTGGGGAAGAGAACCCTTTTACATTGTTGGTGGGAATGTAAATTGGTGCAGCCACTATGGAGAACAGTATGGATGTTCCTTAAAAAACTAAAAAGAGAGATACCATATGATCCTGCAATCACACTCCTGGGCATATACTGAGATGAAACCATAATTTGAAAAGATACATGTACCCCAATGCTCACTGCAGCACTATTTACAATAGCAAAGAATGAATAAAGAGGATGTGGTATATTTATACAATGGAATATTACTCGGCCGTAAAAAGAATGAAATTATGCCATTTGTAGCCACATGGATGGACTTAGAGCAGAGGCAGCACTTTGGTTTGGGAGCCCATGGAGATCTGTTCCCCATGAGGTTCACATCCCCTGCCCTCAGCAAGTGCTCATGTCTCCTCCTTTGCTCTGTGGTTTCAAGTATTTGAGGAAGCTATGCATTCAGAAGCTACAGGAGAGGCTCCTTTGGCTGGCTATGCCTGGCTTGTTGTGACAACCTGTTGTGACAGACAGCACCAGGTATGGGAACTTTCTTCACTTGTGCCCACCCAGCATTGGAGAGGCCATTACTCCAGCTCAGCCCAGAGTTCCAGCAAATGACAGACAAGTACAAAGCTCACAGTTGAGGAACCCCCTTGCTGGGGGGTCAGACCGACCTGGAGGACTCTCACCATCAGAGATGACATTTCACACATGGGGTGAATAATAATCGAATTATTATTCACAATAAAATACAGTAATGGAAATGTGTGTTTTACTTATTTATTTTTAAAAATTTATCTTTTTTCTTATTAGTCATCCATTTTATATACATCAGTGTATACATGTCAATCCCAATCTCCCAATTCATCCCACCACAAACACCACTACTTGCCGCTTTCCCCCCATTGGTGTCCCTACGTTTTTCTCTACTTCTGTGTCTCAATTTCTACTCTGCAAACTGGGTTCGTCTGTACCCTTTTTCTAGGTTCCACATAAATGCATTAATATACGATATTTGTTTTTCTCTTTCTGACTTACTTCACTCTTTATGACAGTCTCTAGATGCATCCACATCTCTACAAATGACACAATTTTGTTCCTATTTATGGCTGAGTAATATTGCATTGTATATATGTACCACATCATCTTTATCCATTCGTCTGTTGATGGGAATTTAGGTTGCTTCCATGACCTGGCTATTGTAAATAGTGCTACAATGAACATTGGGGTGCATGTGTCTTTGTGAATTATGGTTTTCTCTGGGTACAGGCCAAGTAGTGGGATTCCTGGGTCATATGGTAATTCTATTTTTAGTTTTTTAAGGAACCTCCATACTGTTCTCCACAGTGGCTGTATCAATTTACATTCCCACCAACAGTGCAAGAGGTTTTCCTTTTCTCCACACCCTCTCCAGCATTTTTTGTTTTTAGATTTTCTGATGATGCCCATTCTAACTGGTGTGAGGTGATACATCATTGTAGCTTTGATTTGCATTTCTCTAATAATTAGTGATGTTGAGCAGTTTTTCATTTGCTTCTTGGCCATCTATATGTCTTCTTTGGAGAAATGTCTATTTAGGTCTTCTGCCCATTTTTGGATTGGGTTTTTGTCTTTTTAATATGGAGCTGCATGAGCTGTTTATATATTTTGAGATTAATCCTTTGTCTGATGATTCATTTGAAAATATTTTCTCCCATTCTGAGGGTTGTCTTTTCATCTTGTTTGTAGTTTCCTTTGCTTTGTAAAGGCTTTTAAGTTTCATTACATCCCATTTGTTTATTTTTGTTTTTACTTCCATTACTGTAGGAGGTGGATCAAAAAAAGATCTTGATATGATTTTTGTCAAAGAGTGTTCTTCCTATGTTTTCCTCTAAGAGTTTTATAGTGCCTGGTCTTACATTTAGGTCTCTAATCCATTTTGAGTTTATTTTTTTGTATGGTGTTAGGAAGTGTTCTAATTTCATTCATTTACATGTAGCTGTCCAGTCTTCACAGTACCACTTATTAAAGAGACCATCTTTTTTCCATTGTATATCCTTGCCTCCTTTGTCATAGATTAGTTGACCATAGGTACATGGGTTTATCTCTTGGATTTCTATATTTTTGCATTGATTTATGTTTCTGTTTTTGTGTCAGTACCATGTTGTCTTGATTACTGTAGCTTTGTATTATAGTCTGAAGTCAGGGAGTCTGATTCCTCCAGCTCTGGTTTTTTCCCTCAAGACTGCTTTGGCTATTTGGGGTCTTTTGTGTCTCCATACAAGTTTTAAGATTTTTTGTTCTAGTTCCATAAAAAATGCCACTGGTAATTTGATAGGCATTGCATTGAATCTGTAGATTGATTTGGGTAGTATAGTCATTTTCACAGTTTTGATTCTTCAAATCCAAGAACATGGTATATCTGTCCACCTCTTGGTATCATCTTTAATTTCTTTCATCAGTGTCATATGGTTTTCTGCATACAGGTCTTTTGTCTACCTAAGTAGGTTTATTCCTAGGTATTATATTCTCTTTGTTGCAATAGTAAATGGGAGTGTTTCCATAATTTCTCTTTCAGATTTTTCATCATTAGTGTATAGGAATGCAAGAGATTTCTGTGCATTAATTTTGTATCCTTCAAGTTTACCAAATTCATTGATTAGCTCTAGTAGTTTTCTGGTGGCATCTTTAGGATTCTCTATGTACAGTATCATGTCATCTGCAAGCAGTGACAGTTTTACTTCTTCTTTTCCAATTTTCATTCCTTTTATTTCTTTTTCTTCTCTGATTGTCATGGCTAGGACTTCCAAAACTATGTTGAATAAAAGTGGTGAGAGTGGACATCCATGTCCTGATAGACATCCATCAGGACATTCCTGATCTCAGAGGAAATGCTTTCAGTTTTTCATCATTGAGAATGATGTTTGCTGTGGGTTTGTCATGTATGGTCTTTCTTATGTTGAGGTAGGTTCCCTCTATGCCAACTTTCTGGAGAGTTTTTATCATAAATGGGTGTTGACTTTTGTCAAAAGCTTTTTCTGTATCTGTGGAGATGATCATATGTTTTTTATTCTTCAATTTGTTAATATGGTGTATCACATTGATTGATTTGCATATATTGAAGAATACTTGCATCCCTGCAATAAATCCCACTTGATCATGTTGTATGATCTTTTAATGTGTTGTTGGATTCTGTTTGCTAGTATTTTGTTGAGGATTTTTGCATGTATATTCATCAGTGATATTGGCCTGTCATTTTCTTTTATTGTAGTATCTTTCTCTGGTTTTAGTATCAGGGTGATGGTGGCCTCATAGAATGAGTTTGGGAGTGTTCCTTCCTCTGCAATTTTTTGGAAGAGTTTGAGAAGAATGGGCGTTAGCTCATCTTTAAATGTTTGATAGAATTCACCTATGAAGCCATCTGGTCCTGGACTTTTGTTTTTTGGAAGATTTTTAATCACAGTTTCCATTTCATTACTTGTGATTGGTCTGTTCATATTTTCTATTTCTTCCTGGTTCTGTGTTGGAAGGTTATACCTTTCTAAGAATTTGTCCATTTCTTCCAGGCTGTTCATTTTATTGACATATAGTTCCTTGTAGTAGTTTGTTAGGATGCTTTGTATTTCTGTGGTGTTTGTTGTAACTTCTCCTTTTTCATTTCTAATTTTATTCATTTGAGTCCTCTCTCTTTTTCTTGATGAGTCTGACTAATGGTTTATCAATTTTCTTTATCTTCTCAAAGAACCTGCTTTTAGTTTTATTGATCTCTGCTATTGTTTTCTTTGTTTCTATTTCATTTATTTCTGCTCTGATCTTTATTATTTTTTTCCTTCTGCTAACTTTGGGTTTTCTTTGTTCTTCTTTCTCTATTTCCTTTAGGTGTAAGGTTAGATTGTTTATTTGAAAATTTTCTTGTATGTTGAGGTAGGCTTGTATAGCTATAAACTTCCCTCTTAGAACTGCTTTTGCTGCATCCCATAGATTTTGGATTGCTTTGTTTTTGTTGTCATTTGTCCCTAGGTAGTTTTTGATTTCCTCTTTGATTTCTTAGGTGATCTCTTGGTTTTTAGTAAGGTATTGTTTAGCCTCCATATGTTTGTGTTTTTTGCATTTTTTTCCCATAATTGATTTCTAATCTCATAGTGTTGTGGTCAGAAAAGATGCTTGATATGATTTCAATCTTCTTAAATTTACTGATGCTTGATTTTTGACTCAAGATATGATCTATCCTGGAGAATGTTGCATGTGCACTTGAGAAGAAAGTGTAATCTGCTGTTTGTGGATGGAATATCCTATAAATATCCATTAAATCTCTCTGGTCTATTGTGTCATTTAAAGTTTCTGTTTCCTTACTTATTTTCATTTTGGACCATCTGTCCATTGGTGTAAGTGAGGTGTTAAAGTCCCCCACTATTATTGTGTTACTGTCGATTTCCTCTTTTATAGCTGTTAGCAGTTGCCTTATGTAATGTGGTGCTCCTATGTTGGGTGCATATATATTTATAATTGTTATATCTTCTTCTTGGTTTGATCGCTTGATCATTATGTAGTGTCCTGCCTTGTCTCTTGTAACATTCTTTATTTTAAAATCTATTTTATCTGATATGAGTATTGATACTACAGCTTTCTTTTGATTTCCATTTGCATGGAATATCTTTTTCCATCCCCTCACTTTCAGTCTGTATGTGTCCCTAGGTCTGAAATGGGTCTCTTGTAGACAGCATATATATGGGTCTTCTGTTTGTATCCATTCAGCAAGTCTGAGTCTTTTGGTTGGAACATTTAATCCATTCACATTTAAGGTAATTATCGATATGTATGTTCCTATGACAATTTTCTTAATTGTTTTGGGTTTGTTTTTGTAGGTCCTTTTCTTCTCTTGTGTTTCCCACTTAGAGAAGTTCCTTTAGCATTTGTTGTAGAGCTGGTTAGGTGGTGCTGAATTCTCTTAGCTTTTGCTTGTCTGTAAAGCTTTTGATTCCTCCATGAAATCTGAGTGAGATCCTTGCCAGGTAGAGTAATCTTTGTTGTAGGTTCTTCCCTTTCATCACTTTAAATATATCATGCCACTCCCTTCTGACTTGTAGAGTTTCTGCTGAGAAATCAGCGGTTAACCTTATGGAAGTTCCCTTGTATGTTATTTGTCATTTTTCCCTTGCTGCTTTCAATAAGTTTTCTTTGTCTTTAATTTTTGTCAATTTGATTACTATGTGTCTTGGCATGTTTCTCCTTGGGTTTATCCTGCCTGGGACTCTGCACTTCCTGGACTTGGGTTGCTATTTCCTTTCCCATGTTAGGGAAGTTTTCAACTATAATCTCTTCAAGTATTTTCTCAGGGCCTTTCTCTCTCTCTTCTCCTTCTGGGACCTCTATAATGTGAATGTTGTTGTGCTTAATGTTGTCCCAGAGGTCTCTTAGGCTGTCTTCATTTCTTTTCATTCTCTTTTCTTTATTCTGTTCCATGGTAGTGAATTCCACCATTCTGTTTTCCAGGTCACTTATCCGTTCTTTTGGCTCAGTTATTCTGCTATTGATTCCTTCTAGTGTATTTTTCATTTCAGTTATTGTATTGTTCATCTCTGTTTGTTTTTTCTGTAGTTCTTCCAGGTGTTTGTTCTTTAATTCTTCTAGGTCTTTGTTAAATATTTCTTGCATCTTCTCGATCTTTGCCTCCATTCTTTTTCTGAGCTCCAGGATCATCTTCACTATCATTATTCTGAATTATCTTTTGAAAGGTTCCCTATCTCCACTTCATTTAGTTGTTTTTCTGGGGTTTTATCTTGTTCCTTCACCTGGTACATAGCCCTCTGCCTCTTCATCTTGTCTATCTTTCTGTGAATGTGGTTTTTGTTCCACAGGCTGCAGGATTGTAGTTTTTCTTGCTTCTGCTGTCTTCTTTCTGGTGGATGAGGCTATCTAAGAGGCTTCTGAAAGTTTCCTGATGGGAAGGACTGGTGGTTGGTAGAGCTGTGTGTTGCTCTGGTGGGCAGAGCTCAGTAAAACCTTAATCTGCTTGTCTGCTGATGGATGGATAGGGCTGGGTTCCCTCCCTGTTGGTTGTTTGGCCTGAGGCGACCCAACACTGGAGCCTACCTGGGCTCTTTGGTGTGGCTAATGGTGGACTCTGGGAGGGCTCACACCAGGAGTACCTCCCAGAGCTTCTGATGTCAGGGTCCTCATCTCTTGGTGAGCCACAGCTGCCTCCCACCTCTGCAGGTGACCCTTCAACACTAGCAGGTAGGTCTGGTTCAATCTCCTATGTGGTCACTGCTCCTTCCCCTGTGTTCCGATGTGCACAGTACTTTGTGTGTGCCCTCCAAGAGTGGAGTCTCTGTTTTCCGCAGTCCTGCTGAAGTACTGCAATCAAACCCTACCAGCCTTCAAAGCCTGATTCTCTAGAAAGTCCTCCTCCCATTGCCAGACCCCTTGGTTGGGAAGCCTGACATGGGGCTCAGAACCTTCACTCCAGTGAGTGGACTTCTGTGGTATAAGTTTTGTCCAGCTTGTGAGTCACCCACCTAGCAGTTATGGGATTAGATTTTATTGTGATTGCGCCCCTCCTACTGTCTCATTGTGGCTTCTCTTTTGTCTTTGGATGTGGGGTATCTTTTTTGGTGAGTTCCAGTGTCTTCCTGTCAATGATTGTTCAGCAGTTAGTTGTGATTCTGGTGCTCTTGAAAGAGGGAGTGAGAGCACATCCTTCTACTCTGCCATCTTGAACCAGTCTCAGAGATGTGTGTGTTTTAGAGAATTTAAGTATGTCTACTGAATCAAACTGTCTTCATGTGCACCCAAATCACACTGAAGCACATCTCAACTAAGATTAAACCAAAACTTCTGTTTGTCTGGAAACAGAGCCAATTTTTCTAGATTCCCAATGTGCTACAGAGTCCCAGCCTCTAGTTTTGCACCTGGATAAACCATGCCCATTCTGTACATTTCCTTGGACTAGCATTTCAAGTTTTTAATGAGTGTTGGGGCTTTGAAAACTTGCAGTCATCCATGGGTGATTAGAATTGACATATATACACTACCATGTGTAAAATAGATAGCTAGTGGGAAGCTGCTGTATAGCACAGGGAGCTCAGCTTGGTGCTCTGTGGTGACCTAAATGGGTGAGATGGGGGAGGGGAGTGGGAGGGAGGTCCAAGAGAGAGGGGATATATGTATACATACAGCTGATTCACTTCGTTGTACAGCAGAAACTAACACAACATTGTAATGCAGCTATACTCCAATTAAGAACAAAACAAAACAAAACAAAACAATGGGTGATGGTAAGCAACACAAGTGACACCACTGGTCAGTGAGGACTGGGCTGTCGGCCTCTTGAGCACCACTCTACACAACATCAAATATTTATTCCCGTTTTCTCTAACCATCCTCTAGTACTTCAAGGTTAGGTTTGCAAAATAATTTTTATTTAGTTTCTCAACCATCAGAGTGTTTAATTCCCACAAAACAAGCAAAATAATGGGCAAACAGTCTACCTCAGTCACCCATTCATACTTTCTGTACTGGGGATGAAGATAGAGTGAGGTGCAGCCATAGGGGAGGAGAGAATGAGGAAAGAGCAGATGCTTACTGGGCAGAGATGCAAAGAAACTGCAAATTCAACGAGAGGCCTTTCCTTTTCCTAAGTGTCCTCATAGCACAGGTGATTCCCTCTCACCTTCCCCCACATAACAATCCAATCACCCCTCAACCAGAGGGAATTCTCCTTCCTTTTCATGTTGTTGGGGAACATTTCACTCATCCCCCTTTTATAAACAAGATTCGCTGAACAGTTAATCTTGCTTCATCTTTTTTTTCACAACCATGCTGGTTTCAACACACCAAGATGTTCTGCAGAACAAAGAGAGGTTCCTTTACTGAGATACCTTCCTTCTCTTGGTCACAGAATATACTTGCCTTTGTTGTCCTTACAACGTGGTAAGCAACCTAAGAGACAGATGTCTTTAACTTCTGAGCCCCACCAGACACATTTCTGCAGAAATAGAGCCATGCCCTGTCTACTGAGTGCAAGACATCTGATGAAGACATTCAGTGGCCCTTCCAAGGAGCAGTACTGGCCTCCAGGGCAACCTTCTCCAAGGTCACAGTTTGCCCAGCAGCTGAAAGATGAGGCTGGAGCTTGAACTCACTTTCCAGTTGGGAGGAATGGGCAGGATTCCTGGAGCACAGCTCTGCCCTGTGACCACTCTGTTAGAAACCTTATCTCAAAGGGATTCCAGGGATTTGGAGGAGAAATGTGCTTTCAAGTGCAGTCTTTATGATCAGTGCTTAATCAAAGAACAGCTGTATTTAACAAAATGGTTGTGACATACTGGCTTCCAAATATACATGAGTGTTTTTGTCACAGTTCCTATTGAGGAAATAGTTTTCTCATAGCTCTCTGTAATTAATTACAAACCTTGCATTTCAAGTTTTAAAAGACAAACTGATCTACTAGGAAAGCAATTCAGCCAGTAGAATTTTAATTTTATATGAAATCAAATTTCTAGCACAATCAGTATGTTGACTTTTACCTTGTACTGAAAGAAAATAAAGAATAATTTTACTGTTCACTGTTAAAGTGATTATCCCCAATGGCAGCTGGTCACTCATAATGTTGGGACGGTGGTTACACTTAGATGTTGCTCTGTTAACTTTTTTACCCTAAGGAAGTTCCATTTGTTTGAGGTGGACTCTAGTTTAGTGAGGCTCATCCCCTTTGTCTTAAACAACTTTTGTCTTTCATCTCTCTGTGCCCAGCAAATGTTTGTGAGGGAATTTTGTGAATTTATCACTTAGCATAAGAATCCATGTAGTGAATTAATATGTACTATTTGCCAAAAACCTAGAGGTGATTCTCAGTGGAAGAGGACTGAGTTCTCTATACCATGGTCTGAGAACTCCATAAACAAAAATCAACATGAAACACACCTGGCATTTTCTTGATAACTTGACTGGCTATGCATTCTGCCCAGTGATTTTTAAACTAAACAACCAGTACGTATTGAGTAACACTTGTGTGTAAGTTTCTGTGCTTTAAAGACTTCTGCCTAACAAGGGAACTTGGAGAAATGGGATAGCAATCACTGAAATCAGCACAATTGTTTTGTAGTTAGAAAATATTTCATAGGATTATACATTGGATGGTAGGACACAACACAAAGATACTCAGGTAGATGAAAGGTAGAGCTCTCATTACTTCTGGCTCCAAAGGAGAGAAGGCTGCCACCAGGGCCACATCTGGGGATAGGGTACCAGAAAGCTGGAGCCAGAGCCACAGCTTGGTATGGCAAGCAGGGTGGACTTAGCTAGGCTTTATAGCTGTCTGTGAACTGGCTATCTTGAATAAATCCTTGGTCCCTGGGACACAGAGCTGACCGTAATTGATTGATACCTGTCCCAGGGCAGTTTGGGTGGCTTCATAGTACCTTGGAGTGTCAGAGTCCCACAAGGGAAGTAGCTAGGGCATGGACTTTACCAATTGCTTGAGAAGAAGAGCTGACAGGCTTTTTGTCAGTGTCTCAAAACTGGGTCAAGACAACGTTTCAAAAATCCCTGCAACACCCTATGTTATAATAATGTAATAATGTGTCTTCAGGTGAACGTCAGATGGCACCAATGCCATTCCTTTCCCAACGAGAACTTTAATAAATGTCTAATACCACTAAGTCTTTATGTCTTTTTGTGTCACATGGAAATGCATGAATTACAATATTTTTGTGACTGGGTTGCAAGAGAACATAATCACAGGTGCTCTTTACAGATATTTTAAACTGTTACTGGCATAAAAACTAAAGTCATGTTCAGAGTTGGCACCAGGCAAAGAAAATATGTTGAGTTTTGCATATTCCAAAGGCATCTGTTGACAAATTGATACTGTGACCTAGTCAGGGTTTAAAGAAGTGAGAATTTAAATGCCTCCTTGCATGCCACTGGCCCTCAGTGTCACCGTCACCAAATGCCAAAGGGCACAGCCAGAATTTGACAGTCCATGTGCTTGGGGCAGATGGTGCTTTGCAATGGAACCATGGGGGTGGGGTTATCACCCTGATTGGCAAGTGCAGCTTGACACCTGCCCTAACTCCCATGTCGGAAGTTTGGATTGATCAGCTGTCTATAAACTCATTAGGATTTTGTGTAAAACTTGATTGGTTATTAAGAGTACTGGCACCACAAATTTGATATTATTTATTTATTGTTAATTACTATTCACTTTTTAAAATGTGCATTTAATTAGAGGCATGAAAATATTATTTTTTGGTCATAGAAATCTTATAACTTTTCTTCTCTTAGTCTTTAGGAAAGTGTACATCACCTTCCAGATTTCATTATACTTTTTACCTTGTGTCACACCAAATAAATATAGGATTATTTAGGAAAGAATGATAACTCTCAGTTTACACACACACATATGTATATGTTTTATATATATACGTGTGTATACACATATATGTATGCCTATATGTATGTATATATGGTATATTTATAGCCTTGTTATGCTAAAAGGAAAAGAAAAAGAGGAAAGGAGTTTAATACCTGATGGTTACAGAATATCTGTACTTATTACATTTTAATTTGCTCAAAGGAAGACACGGTAGTTGATTTCATGTCCTTGCTAATTTCTTCAGAGCTCATAATTTAATATATTAGCATAAAATTAGGTGGGAAAGCTGGCTCTCCACCAGGTGGGGCTCACCAGGTAAGCTCCCTCCTCCCCCTCCTCCTCCTCCCCCTCCTCCTCCTCGTTGCTCTCATCATCTTCGCTGTCCTCAGAGGCAGACTCTTCCGTATAATTCCTGTGGGGGGAAAGACACTTGTAGAGAACACGGATCTAGGCCAAAGGGGTCCTAAGAAAGGTAAAGTCCCACATAAATTGCGGCAACTTCTCCCTCTTCACAGACTAGACAGATTTCATGCTAAGGGGAGGGAACCTGAATCTAGGCCAGGACACAGGAAGCAGAATGAAAACCTAAGCTTTAACAGAGTGTCTCCTCTATCAGGCCCCAAACCCTCTGGCTACGATACTAATGGCAGCAAAAACCAAGACCAAAATGCAACCCCCACCCCTCAACATACAAAACAAAACTCTGTTCCTTCTGTCTCATAAAAACAGCCAGATAATGTAACATTTCAGGTATTAAAAGTTGTCCCCAGTGCTGGGGTGGACTGAAAGCCTCCTCCCCCTCCTCCCTTTGCCTGTAGCATACCTTAAGGGAATTTTTTATTAATCTACAAGCTCCCAGGGCACATGATAATAATACATAATGAGAGTATATGAGAGAATGACAGATTCATTGGTGGTCTACCAGTCCCAACCCCCAGCGGAAAAAAAGAAATAAAAGAATCCATGCAATAATTTTAAAACAATCCCTAAAGGTGTCAGAATGTCTTAATTCTCACACTATTTAATTTATCTTTAAAATCTCTTTCCAATTATACATACTGACACTTGGAATTAATAAAAGCCTTGGAGGGTAGGCGGTACCTTTGCTTTTAACATAATTGAAAATGTAGACATCTCAGATTTACCAGTGGCAACTGAAGATTTTCTAAGATCAAATACTCATTTATTTGAAAGAAAGAGATGTAATTCCACAAAGTTCTTGTATAAGACTCACCATCAATCTATTATCAAAGTGAAAAGAGATAAAATATTTTGCAGAGGGTGTGGAGAAAAGGGAATCCTTATAACATGTTGATGGGAATGTAAATTGGTGTAGCCACTATGGAGAATAGTATGAAGTTTTCTCAAATAATTAAAAATATAACTACCATATGATCCAGCAATTCCACATCTGGGTACGTATCTAAAATAGTCAAAATCAGTATCTTGAAGAAATATGTATACTTCCATGTTCACTGCAGCATTATTCACAGTACCCGAGGCATGAAAACAACTTAAATGTCCTTCAATGGATGAAGGTATAAAGAAAATACACACAATGGAATATTATTCAAGCCAGAAAAAGGAGGAAATCCTGCTGTTTGTGATGACATGGATGAAACTGGATGGCATTATGCTAAGTGAAATAAGCCAGACAGAGAAAGAAAAATATTATATGGTATCATTTATATACAAAATCTTTTAAAAAGCTGATTACAGAAACAGAGAAAATAATGATAGAATGGTGGATACCAGGGGCTGGGAGGAGGGGAAAACGAAGTGATGTAGGTCAAAGCTTACACATTTTCAGTTATAAGAATAAGTTCTGAGGATCTAAAATACAGCATTGTGCCTTGGTTAAGAACACAATATCAATATTATGTATGTACTTTAAAGTTGCTGAGACTAGATCTTAAGCATTCTCATCAAAAGAAGAAGAAGGAGGAGGAGGAGGAGGGGGGGGAGGAGCTGAGGCAGTGCGTGCAGATGCACGGTCAGGCCCAGGCTGGGGAATAGGCAGCATGTGCTCAGAGTCAGTCCTATTAGATACGGAAGAGACCCAAGTTGGCTCAGGGCCCGACTTTGGGGTGGGGGGCAGAAAATGAGCAGTGGCATGCCTATTTCATGGGAGGGGCCAGGGTGGAGTCAGCAACCCCCCTCGGGGCACGGGGCTCCTATCCCGGGGCCCTGCCCCCTGTCCAGCCTGCCTCTCCCAGTGTAGTTCGTCGTTCCCAAGGTGAGTATGCCCACACTGACTGGCCAGGCCACTCCATTTCCCACCCCTCCTCTCTTCTTCCTTCTCCTCCTCCTCCTCTTTGAAGCTGACTTGGCTGTTGACACCTCAGAGATATTTGTAGATCACTATCTCAGGAGGCCGTTGGCCTGACTCATCCCTGAGCCAAGCCCTGTCTGCTGGCTCCTTTAATCTCCCCCTTTCAGCCAATCCCTCTGCTCCCTTAATCATTTTCTCTCTCCCCGTAAGTGCCCTCCAGTGAATCTGGCTCCCTCGCTCCTCTACCTTGCCTGTTCCTCACTTGAGAACTCTTCAGGGGAACTCCATGCCACTGTCTCCCAGAGTGGACCAAGGGCAAAGTGGCAAAGGCCACCAGAAGCTTGCTCAAGGCCTTGGGTTGGCCTCTGGATCCCTGCACCAGAGTTTGGACAAATGGCTTTGCTCTGCTGCGCGCTCAGTTTCCTCTTCTGGCAAGTGCTAAACTAGCCCCTAATAATTCCCCTCTTCCCCTGGGGGCATGCCTTGAGGTGGCCTGGACTCATTCCCCCTCTCTGAGCTGTGTCCCTGTCTATGCCGTGAAAGGGGCTGGACTAGGACAAGGGCAAGGACCTTCCCATCTCAGACTCTCTGTGTCACCTGACAAGTGCCATCTTGTCAGCCATGTCCCCCCAGAGGCCCTGGGGGTTTCTGTCCTGGAGGCAAGCTCAGGGTGGCTTCAACTGTGATAGCCTGAACCTCAGCAGCCCTGCTTTCCAGTAGGTCTTCAAATGGGTCCCTTACTAGGAAAGCCCAAGGCCAGCATCCCAGAGAAGAACTGTCAACAGAGGCAGGCATGGGCTTGCTTGAGAGATGGCCTCGGGACAGCCAAAGAACAGGCCCTCTCCCCGTAGGCGATGCAGGCAGAAAGCCCTGCGTTCAAATTCTAGCAACTCTGCCACTGACACACTGTGTGATCTTGGACAAGTCACTTCCCTCCCTGAGTCTAAGTGTCTTCACCCGGAAAATGAGGATAAAAGAGTCCTTCCATCACGGGATAAAGGAAGGGAGTTATGAAAGCACTTGGTACCATGCCTGGCTCATCAGACGCACAGAAGTTTGCTTTCTTCCTTCCCCAGTCTTTCCTGGGCAAACCTTCCCTGATACCCTCCTCCTGCTCTCTCTCCCTCCTTCTCTGTGCTGGGAAAGGCAGCCACAGGCCCGGCTACTCTCAGAAGCAGAGCCGACCAGCCCAGTGGGGGGACGGGGTTCACCCTTGATGCTTCAGGAGCTGCCAGAAGCCTCTTGGGAGCCACACAGGGGAGAAAGAGGGAGAGTTGGCAGGGGAGGGGGCAAGACAGAGACAGAGAGAGATAGAAAGAGACAGTTGGGGACAGAGACAGAGAGAGGCAGAGGGACAAAGAGAGAGACAGAGACAAAGAAATGAGATACAGGAAGACATGCAGGGACATGGAGAGATGGCCAAAGCTAGAGAAAGAGACAGGTTGGGCGAAAGGCAAACAAAGAGAAAGAAAGGCCCAAGCAGAGGAATAAAGTAGAGAGGGCAACAGGCCGCACAGAGGGAGAAAGGGGCAGGGAGGCGGACAGAGTGAGCTGGAAAGAGAAACAGAGGCCGCCAGAAAGAGTCAGAGACAAAGAGAAGGAGACAAAGACAGAAAGCGCAATGGAGACCTCGAATGGGAAGGAAAGGAGGAAGGAGGGAAGGGGGAGGGGGAGGGGGAGGAGGGGGAGGGGAGGAGGAGAACTGATTTCAAGAAATATAGACTTCAGACCAGACAGACAGCAGTAAAGCACACAGAAGACTTCTGGCTTTGGGGACTACAGGAGATTTCAAAGTAACATATACAGAAATAATGAATTAGGATTTCCATCCTTAATCTGCTAGCCTATAGAAATGTTTCTTGCATGAATATAAGAGCTGAAAACTTAAATTTACATAACAATCTTCTACTAGCTTTTATCATTAGAAACCTGCATCTTTATGAAATATTCTTTGGCCCTCAGAAGAGATTTACAATTCAAACATTATTTTGAAGCACACCATTCTGGCAGGTGAGCAAGACCTTGCTTTTTAGAGGCTCTATCTACTATCAATTCTAGCTCTGCTAAAACATCCAAATAGTGTACATGTTTCTCCAGAAAAGCAGCCACATTTACTTAACTTTTGCATCCCTAGAAATAACCCAGTACCTCATACAGAGCTGGGTGTATGATCCACAAATCTCTGTGTGATGGTTGTCCTTGAAGATAAAACATGTGTTTCATACTTTTGTTGTATTGTCTTTGCAACCAGCAGTGTACCAAACACCTACGTGGTTCACAGGAAATGTAATGGTCAATTTCTGGATTTGTACACTTTTCTTAAATTATGATTCTTTTTCATCAAAGCACAAAGAAAACAGCATATGTCATCCACATTCCTGC
>NW_006789009.1:211987-232525 GCF_000442215.2 Lipotes vexillifer
GTTCATCAAACTCTCTTTCTATTTGTGCGTTCAGGTAGAGAGAAGCTTGCCTCTCCTGTCTTAGTTTATTAGGAGTGACATACGTAAAGTATCATAACATTTACCAAAACAAAAGTGGGACAGTTATACAACAAATCAGCATTGTGCCATTTCCAGATACAAGAGGATGCCCATGAGATCTGTTTATAATGCTGATCATTGTAATATCTCTTTCATTTTGTTGACTCAGAAAATGAAAGAATAAGTTGGAACATCTCCTGAAAATTTGAGATGGGTATGGCTTTTGAATTCAGAGTATAATGTTATCATAAAATATAAAGATCTATTTCTCAGCAATTTTGAAGCATCAGTATTAAGCTAACCAAAAACAGAACAAACCAAACCAATCAATCAGCCAAACAAACAAACAAACAAAAACCAGGCCCTACTTAAAGAAAAAGTGAGTAAATTCTCTTGTCTAAAATAGAAAGTTCTAGCTCATCTATTCCCAAACCACCTCCTCAGAGTAGAAGAAGTATAAGTTACTTTTCAAGGGACACTTTTTTTTTCTGTCCTCAGAGAACAACAGACAAAGGAGGGGATTCCAGTGGGCAAAGTGGCCACCTTGGAGTCCACTCCTCTGCCAGGGAGTGGACATTGCTCAGGACCCATCATTGCCACCTTGCTCTGCAGGCTGCATCTTTTTCTTCCATTCCCAGGGACATTAAACACCAGGTCAATGATACCTACTGCCTCTCAGGGGAGGACAAGGCAGGGAGAAACCTGGGAGAGGGTTCCAAGACTTTTTGACAAAATGTCATCATTTGTTCACTATTTGTGGCTGATTCATAGAGGGGTTATCAATATCACTTGTGAATGTAGATTCCCAATTCATAAATAAAATCCTGGCAGATCTAATTTGAGAGGATAATAAAATGAATGAGAATAATATGTTTACGATGCAGAGATATTTCACAATTGGAAAAACTCATTAATATAATTCATCTAGTTAATAGTTTTTACACAAGTGGTTCCTTAAAAAAACAGTTGATCTGTACAAGGCTGTTTTAATATCCAATTTATAGATGGTTTGTATCCTTATGTTTTTACTAACAGCATTTGTTTAGATTTGTGTGTTTACCTCTGTTCTCTATGATGGAAATTGCTCATGGATTCTTCTTTTCCAGGGCTACACTTCAGTGTACTTTACATTTAGAACTTTTGATGGTTAAGTTCCTCATATGGTAGATTTGGCATACTTTCTTCATTTCAGAGTGTCATAAATAGAAAAGTAAGAATTACCCCAATTCCATCTCCTAGAGATAATACTTTTTCTATGTAGTTACACTCACATTATTTCAAACGGGATTTTTACTTGGATTTGCACTTTTCATCTAATAATCAACACCTACCCATGCCAGTTATTAGAGAAATGCATCTACATTAGTAAGCTCAATGTATAGAGGCCTCTCCCAAGTGGTGAACTAAATAAGGAATTTGCAGAATGTGTCTTGAAATAAATGAACTTCCTCAGGAAATATATGTTTTGGCTGAAAAATTATTGATTATCTGATACAGTGTCAAAGAGGAGAATCCCAGAGTTTTGGAAGCACTGTCAAATGCAAATTAGCTTGGTAGATGGCATCTTCTGAAATACATCTATCACATTAAGGAAGAGAAGCAACACAAAATTGGAATTTACATACAGGCACAGAGTAGGTGTTTTAAACACATTATCTAGTTTAATGCAAGGAGACAATGTTTACCCAGCATGAATACTGAACAATACTATAAAATGAAGCCTCTGTGGACTGTGGTCAGGAAGGACCAGCATGGGAGTCTGGTCCAGTTCTAAACTAAGACCTTGAGAGATACTGGAGCTCCAGCTGCCTTTCCCAGACACTGAAATGGAGAGAGTAAAACATAATTTAGTAAAGGAGATAGACTATATAAAGAACTTGGCACAAACAAGACACTAAGTGGTAGATACAACCAAAATTATTAGTAGAGGTTGGAGTGAAATTTCTACCAGACAACATTCGAAAGATGCCTACTATAAAATAAGGGATTTTTACTAGAAATTCCATTTGATGCTGTGACCACTAATAACTAATCTCAGAACTGATAATGATATTGCACCTAAAGAGGAGAAAATATGAAATATGTTATCTACATTTTCAAATAGTGTAAAGTAAAGCCTGAAGGCCTTACTTGAAAATACCTGTGACTCTATTTAGGCTTTTACTTTTTGGGATAGAGAATTCTGCAAGCATCTTAGTGCATTTTTAATCTCATAGAAGAGTTATGCAAAGAATAAAAAGCACAGTTTCTACAGAAATAATTTTCTTTCAAGTAGTCATAGGAATAGAACAATAAAGTGTAATTATGTGAAATCGATTATGTGTAACTTTAAAGAGGACTGTGGAAGACATCATGTGATATGATTTTTCAATAGTTCATAGATATTACTTTGCTCAATTTATTCAGTGCTCCTACTCCCTCCAAGTTTGGAACAAATGATGAAGAAGCATAAGTCACTGGCATTAAAACCAAGCAATTTCAAAGACTAAAGGCAAGCCCATTCAGTTTGCACAGAAATACTTAAAGAGGTGTTATATGGATACAGTACCACAATCCAGCTGTTCTGATATGCCAACTTTCAATTTTCACTCTTCTTAACCACCCTATATATTTTCAAAGAGTGATTAGAGTGAGCTCCTGCTCTTTTCTATGAACTTAGTGAAAAATCTAAAACACATACAACCTAGCATCAAAATATTGGTTACTAAAAAATAATCTCTGTTGAAAGGAGCCAGGACTCCTTGGAAAGATGGCTGATTCCAGAGTTGGGCCAGGAAAAGCACAAGATGAGTCTGGAACATCTTATTGTACCAGAAAATAAATAAGTCTTTAAAGAGTCATAGGAACATATCAAAGGCAGCCAGGAACCAGCTGGAAGAGCTGTCTTGGGTCCAATCTCTGAAAATTTTAGCATCAAAATAGACATCTACTGTAATAGGCAATGCATATTGAATATCATAATGCATTGCAGCCAATCCTATGCCAAGGGATTAAAACAATGGTAATGCATTCCTAAGAGCCAAACTCATTCCAAAACATGACCTTTGAAAGTTTGGAAAAGCCCTCCAAGGCCCTGGGCACATTCAGTGATAACTCCAGAGTGATTATCAATGTACAATGAATACAGTGTAACCCATTGTATAAAATAAAAATACATAAGTCTACCATGAAAAAAACAAACACATAAGTAGGAGGATGGAAAGCTCTCTCTTACAGTGTGACGACAATTAGTAAAATATAGAATGATAGAGTTAGAAAATCATCAGTGGATGCTAAAATTGTTAAGTAGATGAAAGCCTGATAAAAAGCAGGGCAGTTTTATACCCTCAAATCATCTACCCATGAATTATCTACAAAGGGAAAATTATGATTCTACAGTGGAGAACTTTGGCTGACAAATAAAAGTTATTAAAATTTAACCTTTGGAAGCAACCAATATGTCCTTCAGTAGATGAAGGGATAAATAAACTCTGGTACATCCAGACAGTACAAATGAGCTGTTAAGTCATGAAAAGACATGGGGAAATTTTAAATGCATATTACTTAGTGAAAAAAACAATCTGAAAAGGCTAAATATTTTATGATTCCACCCATATGACATTCTGGAAAAGGAAAAATCACGGAGAGAGTAAAAGGATCAGTGGTTGGCAGAGTTTTGGAAAAGGGGGAGTGATGAACAGGCAGAGCACAAAGGATTCTTAGGGCAGTGAAAATGTCCTGTGTGATACAATAATTATAGATACAAGATACTATGCGTTTGTCCAAACCCAGAGATGGTACACCACCAAGAGAGAACCATAATGTAAACTATGAACTTCGGGTAATCATGATGTGTCCCTGTAGGTTCATCAGTTACAACAAAGGTACCACTCTGGAGGAGTGGAGGTCATGCATGTGTGGAGACAGAGAGTGTATGCAAAATCCCTGTACTTTCCATTCGATTTTGCTGCAAACCTAAAACTTCTCTAAAAAACTAAAGTCTAAAGGAAAAAATAAAAACCTTACCTTCCCCACTTTGGGGACAAATGGATATTAAGTGCCTCCTTAAATGATATTGTACTAAGAAGTCAGCAGTTCCAGAACATATAAAATCAGATATATCAAACATATAAAAAATAAATTGGAATAAACACTTTCATCACTTGGTTGTTACAGAGCTGTTTTGTCAGTTGTGTATACCCAATCATACTGAGCATGGTGGCCTAAAAGGCATATTAGCATTTCTAATGGTGGCTTCTCAGAGATGAACTGGTTTTTAAGGCTGGTGTTATTGACATCAAAAAAAAGTCTTTATGTAGAGAAGTAGCTATAAGGTACTGAGACTAGTTTCCCTGAGTAGTTGTGGGAGTGGAGGAGGGGTTATAACAAGGATAGTTGGCAAAGATATAAGCCATCACCTTGAATATCAAGACTAGTCCGGCTTATGATAACAGCCATGAAGACCACAAATGTGCAGGGCTTCACGTTGTCACAAAATGTATTTGTTTAGAGCAAAGGGTATTATAAGATTTCACATGAGGTCAAACCATTTTGCAGTTGAGCCACATGGTGGGGAAATGGTATCAACAGGGCAAGTACTTTGTGGTGACCAGGGAGCCAGGTAGTCTAATGGTGCATGTGCACGCTCAGCCAGGCTTCCTGGCTGTGGGTTTCTAGGAACAGGGAAGAGGAGGAACAGAGTTTAATTCCCTGGGGTGGAAACCTATCACGCCTGTCTGGATTGGCTTCATGGGACTAGCTCTTCCAGCCTATATGGTGGTTAGCCCTCATCACTGAGCTCATATAGCAGAGTCTCTGGATGCTTGAGAAGCACAGTGTTAGCTCAGGAGTAGACCTTGGTGATCAGAGGTGCAATCCCTCTGTTTATCCATCAAGATCTAGGAAGGACAAGGACCCTCCTCTGTGTTCTCAGTGTCACCAGGTTTCCTAATGCCAGAGCCCAGCTGAGAAAGCCCTTTATGACTCCAAGTCCAGGGCTCTTTTTATATTTCCTGATTATTACTTTGCTGCACTGGTATTTTCAAAGGTTCAAAGCTTTCTATCTGATTAAAACATCAAGTAAACCATGTTTTTTTTGCTGTTGGCATCAAAGTATTTCAAGTGTTGATAATCACCCTGGAATGATCACTGAATGTATCCAGGGCCTTGGAAGCCCTTTCTAAACCCTTGAAGGTCATGTTTTGGAGTGAGTTGGACTCTTAGAAATGTGTTGCCATTGTTTTAATCCCTTGGGATAGTTCTGGCTGCAGTGAGACACGATATTCAACATTTGCATTTTCTGTTCCTGAACTAGAAGATTTTTCCCTCAACTTTTCACATTGCTGACTTCACCTTTCAGGCCAGCTTTAATGCCCCCTCCTGAGAGCCAAGATCCATGTAATTAGGACTTCCTCAGTCACTCTTTCTCTCTGTCTATTTCCTTCAGAAAACTTACCACATTTGCAAATACACTGTTTGCTATTTGTTTTCTTGTTTGTGACTTGCTCCCTCCCTTCACTGCTGTGTTGCTCTGTAAACGTTTCCAGAAAGAAGAAAGGTAGTGATGAGAGCCTGTTGTGCTTCTCTCTCTCTTTCTCTCTCATGTGTTCAGTTTCGGAGAGTTTTGAATGAATTACTTCAAGGAGACTTGATTTTCAGAAGATGGATGTGATTCTGCACTTGTCAGTATGGGGCTCAGCAAGACGCTGAGCTTCCTATTGGAAACATCCCTGGGATTGGTGATGAGTCAGCTGTGGGTGAGGCATGGGGAGTGCTCCCAATGGGGGCACGATGAAATGAGCTGAGTCTGCAGCATCACGGAGAAGGTCAGCCCCAAGCCCAGCTGCTGCCGAGAACCACCCTGGGGCCATTGGCCACAGCTCTCTGAGGTTCCAGAGGTTTCCCCCAGGGTGGGCTGCCCTCAGGGGAAAGAGGTCTGAGCTGGTTATCTACTTAACAGAGAGAATGGCCATAAAGAAGAAATTCAGGGAAAGAATTCATACTAAAACTTTAAGGATACTGTATTTCTGCATGGGAGAAACTCATTGGCTATCTTTAGTTTCAGCTTTCTTGTCTGATAAATATAGGAGTAGATGGATTTCACAGGTCTCTTTCCACTGTAGAATTGTAGAATCTAAGGCCTAGGTCATAAATGGATCTCTGGTCACCTAGAAAATCAACTATTTTAAAGTCAGAGTATAAAGTCATCTCTGGTATGTTGGTGTCCATACAACAGGGTGAGAAGCGGGAGAGGCTGACTAGTTGGTCCCATGAAGTGTAAAGAGGAAAACATAGGTACTGAATTACTGGTTTAAAAGTTATTTAGACAAAAACAGGATTAATATTACAATCTAATAAATACAACAGTGCACTCTGGTAGAAATACTAATGTTCATCTATGTCCCATGGTAAAGAGACGCTTACATGGTAGAGATTTGACATAATTTGAGTGAAAATTCAGCTGCTCCTAAACAGGAAGATTATTTTTACATATATTTAATGTGATCTTACATTCCTTGATAATGAATTTAAATTACAAAATGTCCTGTGCTGAGAAAGGAAGTGTATTTTCTCTCTGGCAATTTATACTCAGCATTTGTCAGATAGCCTCTTAGGGGCAAAGAAAAATAGATCCAGGCAATCCAAATCACATCATATAATTCCATTATATAATTGCAATGGGTATGTAGTAGATTAGAATTAAGCAGCATATGAGCAGATGCTGATTCAATTTTATCTAATATTCACTTTTTTTTTAATGTGTTGTAGAAACAGTCTCAAAATAAATGAGCTTGGCTGGAATACAATTCCAGTGATACACAGAAATAAAAATCTCTGTTCTTATTATTTCCATTTAAATATATATTAATTTCCAGTTGACCTGCTCTATCAATAAATGCATATATCTGGGGAGATATTTCCCATGGGAAGCCATTAGGTTAGAGTCTTTTCTAATGTAAAGCATATTAAGAAGTGAGGTAAACAGGGCAAGAAGGGAAGAAGAGAATAATTATGATTATTCCTCAAAGGGAATACAAAGGGACACAGCAGAGTAAATGGGTCCCAGATGAAGGCAGCCAAGGCCACGTTGCCATGTTATGTAAGGTTAAGGCACGAGCACACAAGTCTTGCCTTGTGTATTAGGTAAATTTTAAGTTTTATTCCCTGATTCTTTGGTCTTTGCAGTGAATACAATCTTGGTCCATATCCTCAAACACACAGAGCTCAAACCACCTGGCTCCTTAAATCTGGCCCTGGTCAAAATTTTATAGCAAATTGGTTACTGAATGAATAAAATACTTGCCAAGGAAGTAACTGAATTTGGCCAAACAACATATTAAGGGATACGCCACAAACCAAACTAAGCATTCAATTCAATAGACTTTAAAGACAGAAAAAAAGCTGGAGAAGAGACAGGGGGATCCTTTCTGTGTTAGACACTTGCCGTGAAGGCATCTGGTGCTGTTTAATATTCCCATGTAATCCTTTGTTAGTTGTTCTTCATATTATACCAGAAGTTGAATATTATTTTACGTATAGAGCTGGTTCTGGATATTACAGGGCAGTGAATTGTGCTTCCTTGACTTTGAAGAGTTGGTGATTCTCTATCAACTATTCTACGTTCAAACGGGCGCTCCATTCTGGGAAGCTTTGCATTCATGGACTTGGTGGAGAGACCCTGGTTGATCTGGAGGCAGACTGCACCCAGGAGTCAGGAGATAAAAATAAAGTTCCCAGGTCTGTCACTAAGTGGTTATGTGATCTTAGGAAAGCCACTTCCAATGTTTCATGTTTAATGTCTCAGGTTTCCCACCCCAAAAAGGGAGCTCGTGTGTCCATTTTCCTAGAATTAGCCATTATCAGATGAATTTTAACTATGAGTGGACATGGGAAAGGAAGTGCCGGGCTGAGGAAGCTGGAGATGGGAGACAGACGACGAGTCCAGAGTGGCAAACTGAAGAGACAAAATAAGAGCTGAGACGTTGAAAATAGGCAGGAAGCAGGCAGAAGCCAAGAGAAGATTTGTAAGTGTAAGTTACCTGCCCACCTCCTCCCTGGCCACCAGACACACAGAAACCAGTATGAAAGGGAGCAGGAGGGTGTGATGAGGTGTAATTGCTCCCTGAATGGGCGGAAATGTCTTGCTCAGTTGGTTACAGGGGCCGGTCAGTTTGAGGCCAGTTATCTGCAATCAATTCTATTATAGCCAAATGGACTATTTAACTACAATTTAGGGCACAGATATTAAGAACTTTTATAAATGTCTTTATTTAAACCAAACACGTGCGACTACCTGTAAGAGAATTGGTTAAAACCAAATAAAAGTAGACTTCCCTTAGACCACAACATTCTTGTCATATAAAGAGCCAGCAAGGGTTTTCTAACCCAGAGTAGCCTGTGAAATTGGCCACTCCCTCGTCCAAGAAATGGCTTGGGTTCTTCTGATCCATCTGGTGTTTTCCATGTTATTTTTTCCTAACTGAAGGGGCTATTATTGCTGCCAGAAGAAGGGACTTGAAGATTCCCACTGCAGTGTTCTCAGGCATCAACCCTCAATGATCCCTAATCTGGAAGCTCATTTTGTTACCACACCTTTTCTTTATTTCCTTATTTCTGTCTTTTTTCTATATTTTATCCTCACTGATTCACTGGTCAAACACTGAATGAGGGTCTGTGATAGAGTGAGTCTACACAATTTCAAAGGTAAATAAAACAAGGTTTCCTTGGTGGAGGTGACCACCATCAACTGTGGGGTGGGAAACAGGACTGGTCAGTACTCAGCACAACTGCGGGGGACAGACTGGTAAATAGGTTTTCACGTCACTGGGACCATGTGATGATAGTCACACAGATTGTGCTGTGGTGAAACATGAGCGGCCCCATCTAAGTCTGCCATGGTCAGGGGCAGCTCTCTGAGTTCTGTCTTGATGTATCTTAAGGGTAAGGAGAGGTTGTCCAGGTGATGGGAGGGGTATCGCCAGGTAAAGGGAGCAGCCACCCTTGTACACAAGGGAAGAAGGAGATCGTCTTATGTCACAGAAACTGGAAATCCTTCCTTCTTCTTTCTAAAGCTCTCTTTATCTTTCTCTCTCAATCTCTTTCTTCCTGCCTTTTTAAAAAAGGTACTTTAGATTTATATTAATTAACTATTGCTTTCATCAAAAACATTATTATATGATTACTGTATAAGTGATTACAAGTATACCGATATTTTTATTACTAGTAGTATGATGGAAATGCTTCCTTAATTTTCAAGTCTTGGTTCTGGTTCAGCTTTTTTTTTTTTTTTTTTTTTTAGCGGTATGCGGGCCTCTCACTGTTGTGGCCTCTCCTGTTGTGGAGCACAGGCTCCGGACATGCAGGCTCTGGACTCGCAGGCTCAGCGGCCACGGCTCACGGGCCCAGCTGCTCTGCAGCTTGTGGGATCTTCTCGGACCGGGGCACGAACCCGTGTCCCCTGCATCGGCAGGCGGACTCTCAACCACTGCGCCACCAGGGAAGCCCCTGGTTTAGCTTATTTTGATCCTTGGTTTTAATGGTGCCATAGCTAGGAAAACGCCTAACAAAGAAGTGTACATCTAAATGGAAAAAGTGCAACACTGGCTGTACTTCCTAAATCATGTTTCCATCTTATTCATCAATTAGGCAAAGATCTCTATTGAAATATGACTGGTAAATGTCCATGTTCCATTATGTTCATCACTTATTTTGCAAACTGCCTTTTGCTTTTAACACATGATGAACCTGGAAAACCCTTGACTTTTGTGGAAAGAACTAGCATCCTGTCAGAGCTCTCAGAGTTCAGGAAGCAACTTCCCACACAAGCCTCCCCTCTCAAGCATGTCTCAGCTTCTTCTACTCAAAACATGCTCCTGCTGGCTCAAATGGTGGCAGGTCTGGTCCTCTGAGTCCCCACTGGACTGGCTGGTAGGATGCTGGGGGGTGAGCGGGCAGATGGTCTCTAGATGTTCATCCTGCTGTGCTCAGAGACAGCAGCTGCAGGAGTTAAACTCGAATCACACACACACTGCAAAACCTGTTCCCCTGCTTTGACCAGAGGAATATGGAAGCCTACAAGCACAGGCAGAGTAGCTGTGAGATGGTGAAAAGAGTAGAGGCAGGACAACAGAGCAGAAAGCAGATGCTGCTGTTCTGTGCTGTGTTCATTTAGAAAACATCATGCAGTGCGCACTATACTCTATTTCAGGATCTACCATTTTACAGAAGAGGAAGGAAGGAAAGAAAAAAGAAGAAAAAGGAAAGAAAAAAATGTAGAAGGAGGAAACAAAGGGCTGGTCAGTACTCAGCACAGCACTGGGTGCTTTTGTATATGTTATGTTTTTAATGAATCACAACAACCTTGGAAGGAAAGTATTACAACCTGCAGCTTATAGCTGAGTAAATAGACTCAGCAGTAGAGAACAAAGAATCGCTACCTTGTGAAGTTCTGGTTTCTCATCTCTAAATGGTTTAGACAGTTATCATTAACATTAAAAAATGTATGAGGGCTATTATGGCCCTCATAATTAATTTTAGTGATTAATTTTCAAAGAAACATACTATAATTTTAAAAATTCCAAGTAGGCTCAGAAACAAGAGAAAAGTAACTTTACTGTTTAAGGCTATTGAACTCTTGTTCTTAAGGTGATGAAAAACTCCTGAAAGACGAAGATGTTTCCTTTATACTGATGAGCTTATCTTGCCTTTGCATAGAATATGGAACCAGTTACTCGTTGATGTATTTAAGTTGTAAATTGTTTATATTCTTAAGCTTTCAATATAATATTTTTAAATTAAATTTCAATATTTCCACAGAAACTAGAAATCATTGTGTTCTCAGCCTAAATATCACTACTTTCTAATATCCCTATTTATCTTTATGTGTTCTAGACAGTGATAATTTCACATAGAAAATATATGAAAAAGGACAATTCTGATTTCTGACATATTAAAGATTGACATTCAGATTCACATAGTATAATCAAAACTCCACATCGCTTCAGAATCAGGGACAAATGTAACACCACTCTTCAATCCAGGAGTTAGAAAGAAAGGTGGAAAAAATATTATAAAAAGTCCTAATTCATTGATGGTGAATGTTAGGCTTTTTATGAGTAAATAAAGAGTCCTTAGCATTTTGTGAACCTGGGGGACATGTGGTGATCCCAGTGGAGCTCTGAACTGGCTGCAGCAGGTTGGATAGACGTGTATTAGGGAAAGGTAGGAGGAGGCTGGGAGGGAATCTGGAGGAACAATAATGAAGTCGGGGTTAGTCAAGGAACACTTGCAATGATCCAGGTTACAGGAGGAGTGTCAGGTCAGTGTCAGGTGGTGGCGGAAGGAGCAGAAATTACAGAAGGAAAAGAGAACGTGAAGAATTCTCTGGACGTGTGGATAGGGCGTGCAAGGAAATGCTGAATCCAAAGTGACCCTGGTGAAGGTAAACCCTGGTAATGCGCATACTCCTGACCTGAGGAAATGATAATGTGATTGACAGACCAGACGGAGCTGGTGGGAGGAGCTGGGCTCAGCCTCAGTCACGTGATGTGAGGAGGGGGAGAGGGTGTACTGCCCCTCAGGCCCCCAGGACTGAGCTGGCCCCTGCTGGGGTCGGGAACCTGCCAGAACCTGTGAAGCTGTTGACGTGGAAAAATACAGAAACAAGAGAAAGAAGAGGAGGCCTTGTTTCTACCCGGAAGATGAGTAACTGCACAAGTGTTCAATAAACATTTAGGGAATGATTTCATAAATGCCATTATTTCTAAATTCAAAGTCTTTCAATATATTAGGTTTGAATAAACCTATGTTGGTTAGTACTGTTGGGTCTCCCACTTTGTACAGTTATGGTAACAAACACCACTAGGAACCGTCACATCACCTGTAATTTCTAATAGACGATTTGCAAGTGCTGGTGATCTGTGCTGTCAAGAAGCACATCCCACTCGTGTGCCATTCAACCCAGCAGCCCAGGGATTGGGACCCGCCCTGTTCAAGCATCTCACACAGCAGCTCTGGCTGTGATCAGGGTCATTCCCCTGGGACTTTTCAGTTCCATGCAGGGCAAGTTTCCAAAAGATAGGAGGAAAAAACAACTTCGAGGCCATCCAAAAAAAAAAAAAAGTGTACTGTGATAACTCGAAGCTGCAATGGAATTTGACAACTGAACTTTATAGAAAAAAGAATGAGTCAACTTTATCTGGCAAAGTTATGACCTGTAAAGGGTGATTCGGCTAAAATCCTGTATCAAAATGGCAGTCGGTAAGGTTGTAACATTGACAATAAATTGGGTGACATGGGTGCTTTTTGGCTGAAGCGACTCAGCAGAGACACGGCCACCGAGGGACAGAGGATCGGCTGGTCTGGCCAAGCTCCTGACCTTCCCAGACCTTGTCCGGAGGGGCCCGGGCTCCGTGGAGGGAACTGGCTGCGGGCGCCTGGGCCCCGGGGAGGCTCGGCCCCGCGGGAGTCAAGAGACGCCTCGTCCAACGCAGCCAAAATAAATAAATAAATAAATAAATAAATAAATAAATAAATTTGTGAAAAAAAAAAAAAAAAAAAAAAGAAAAAAAAACAATGAATATACTAATTTTTATCATAATAAGTAAAACTATAGTATAAACCAAATGGTTTTTATGCTTCAATATTTGCTGTCCTGATACTTACATGTCCTTGACAATATTTTTTGTTAATATCAAAACAGTGCCAGGTCAGAGAGAGACCGGCCGTCTGCAAAGGGCACACCTGGCGCAGGTAAAGAAACCGAAGAAGCTGAGATCCTTAACGTCGGACTCTCCAAACGCGCGCGCATCATGCTACTTAGGAAAACTTAACACAGCTTCATTGATATCCGCTCTCTTAGCTGCCCAGTTAGGGTCCAGTGTGTTTCAAACCAATAAGGAAACCTGAGGCTTATGCTCAGAGCTGGAGGCCTGTGACTGCACCCGCTGTGGCGCCGCCGGTAGTGGAGCCTCTGCTGGTTTCAGCGAACGTGAGATGCCCAATGTTGCCTAAAGGGGGAGAAATCTGCAGGGAGCGGCGCTGAGAGTTCACAACAGGGCATCCTGGTCTTTTATTATCAGTATCTGCTTGCTACTTTTAGACACCGATTTGCTTCTCTTTTCCTAAAGAGAAGACGTTTGTTGAGTGACTACACCATTCACAAAAATCTAACTGTGAATTATAATTCAACCCATGAGGCATGTCCTATGAATGTTGACAGCAAAACAAAGGTGTAAACTAACAACTACTTTCAAAAATCAATGCTACTATTAAGTTTGCTGTATTTGTTTGTGAAACAAATAGATTCTTAATTAACTGATAATAACAAGTTATGGAAAATACAGAGACATTTTACCCATCTGTGTCTATATACCCCCTACCTGAGGAGGTTCAAGCCTCTAATCTGCCACTTATTGGCTGCATAATCTTGGATTTAGAGCTCCTCCTCTGTAAAATGAAGACAAAAATATAGCTTTGATATAAATTAGATAAAATAAGGAAAAGCATTAGGGCAGAATCTGAAGTGTAGTCAACATACAATAATTGTTATTATTTTAAGGTAAAGGACCAAAGGACCTAAGATCCTAATGCAGGAGAAACATGAGTGTGTGGGTAATAATGGACCAAGCGAGCTGTCAGGAGAGGGGCTGTGCTCAGATTCTGTCCGTGCCTCAGGAGCAGAGGAAGCATCCCTTTCACCCTGGTCACTAGATCCTGCAGGACAGAATCTGGTCACGGGAGTGAGGGAGGGAAGTGAAGTCCCAGAAATACTCAGAGATGACAAGGTTGTGGAACTAAGGTCTGGGCCTTAGATGGATTTTTTCACCCTGTGACACTGCCTTATTTTCAGGAGGGCACCTTCAGATCACAGAGAAGGTGACATTTTTGACACTCATATTTGTTCCATTCCACAAGAATAAGGCCATGCTTTTTGTGCTACTTAAAAAAAAAAGCCTTGGGCTTCCCTGGTGGCGCAGTGGTTGAAAGTCCGCCTGCCGATGCAGGGGACACGGGTTCGTGCCCCGGTCTGGGAAGATCCCACATGCCGCAGAGCGGCTGGGCCCGTGAGCCATGGCTGCTGAGCCTGCGTGTCCAGAGCCTGTGCTCTGCAATGGGAGAGGCCAACAGTGAGAGGCCCGCATAACGCAAAAAAAACCAAAAAAAAAAAAAAAAAAAAAAAAAAAAAAAGCCTTTTCCCCAAATAGCCAGAATTCCTATATCTAGCTTAGAAGAAAACCCTGAGAGATCCCAGGTGGAACACAGCCTTCTTCCAGAATCTTACTGGAACCCAGAATTAGAGAGAATGAGAAAGTTGGTTGCTATGCTCACGCATCTCACAGACATGTTTCCATTGTGAAAGAGCCAAGTAAATTTCAACAGAAGAAAAATATGATGCTACTAACAAATTGAGTCACAAGATCATATCTTGGCTTCTTATTAAGGAGATGGTGGTGGATTAGTTTTCTCCAACTCAGCAGCTCTGCAGAGGCATTTCTGGGAAGGACTCCCTGGTCCTTCTGGGACATGCAACAGCATTTGCATCTCTGAGAAATTGTGACCCAGGTGGGATCCAAACTTCAGAGCCTTCTTGCTCTGGACTCTGACTTCCTGAGCTAACTGGCCATGCTCAGATAGCATAAAAATAGACTGAAACCTGCTGAGGAAAGTGCTTGCAGTTTTCTTTTTACCCATTTTGTAATATTTCTAGTCAGTCCTTACACAATTCAGGGTTGATCTGAAACTAGTATATGTATACAAGCTTCTTTAGGCATATTTCTATATGAACATGAATGAGACTGAACCTACAACATGATTGACCCTTAGCCTGAGCACAAGCTGAGCACAGTGTATGGCACTTGATGGTGGGGGGAGACCTTGGCATGAGGGGCCACCACTAAATGGGATGTACGTTAAAAATGGTCTATTTCATTTTGTTAATTTGCAAAACCTAACAAAAATCCTTTGAAATTCTCTTATTTCAAACTATATGTTGTTTTTAAATTAAAGGAAATAAAATCTGTGCAGAGTTTTTTTCTTTTTTTTCTCCTATGAGAGTGCACATCAGAAACCTGCAATTCTGCTTAGTAACTTCCTTCTTTGAAAATGTTTTTCATAAGCAGAAGCCATAAACCTGTAACCTGCAGGATGTCAAATCCATCCTCATTCATACAAAGTGTGTGGCTCTTGAAGAAAGATATGACCTATTTTAGTTTATGCTAAAGCATTGGTTAGAGGATGCATCATCTGAAGAGTGATGGGAGAGGCAGTCTTCATTTAAAGAAGATCTCTCGTGATCTAGAAATGTCACTGGAATTAAACTCCTAAGGGTCCTGAGCAATCCCTGGAGCACAGATGTCTTCATGCAGCTTGGGTACCACATGAAGTCAATTTCTCTGTGCCTGGAGACATGGTGCCTCTGAGATCCAGGGTGGCTTCAATTAACATGAGGTTTAAGGCTTTTCCAAACATCCCTGAGTGGTCCTGTGTAGTGCTTGCTGAAGAAAGGATTCCCATCACCAGTGGGATTCTGGAGGGTCAGTTTAGGAGAGAAGCTGGGAGGTTTTACACTGGCTTTATTTGGAATTATTTAAATTTCAATCCTTATGGAGATTAGAAAACAAATTGGTGACATTATGGGTGGTGTATCATGCTTGCAACTCTGGAATTATAACCATGAATACCAACAGGTGGAGTAGTCGCTACATACTGGTTGACTTTTAAAGCCAAGAGAGTAAGAATATTATATTGCTATTGTTAATATGGCCAAGAGAACCTGCACAAGGGGGCAATTGGTGACAGTTTATTGAAGTGATCGTGTCTCTGCATTCTGAGGCAAATTTAGTCACACTAATCTATATCCTTATGGCCCCTTAAACCAAAGCAATTGTGCAGAGATGTGACTAGCTTTCAGGCAGTACCATGACCTGCCGTCAGACAGAGCTCCAGAACCTTCATCTTCTTAGTCAAATTGCAGGTGACTTCTGATACTACTACAGCAAAAATTATCTCAAAATAGCTTCCAGCAGTTCAGTGAAACAAAACCCTTTTATTACAAAATTCCACAGTAATTCTCCCAAAACATGACTTGATACTTTCTTGTACGTTAAGGAAATAAAACAACCTAAAACGTGAAGTCTTGCTTTGAACCACCACCATAAATCCCTTTCGTTTCTTCTGTCAGGTGCTCTCTGAGGTCCTGCAAATCACTGCTCTTTAGATAAAATGTATCAAGGAGGCATGGCCATATTTGTCTGAACTCTCCTGTTTTCCTACATAATGACATTAGTTTCAATTCCCTCCTACATGAAGCCATAAAGCTCCTTTGAATAATTCACTCAGTACTTTTAGTAATTCTATCAGCTCTCAAAGCCCAGATACATGAGGGGCTTATTTTAGTTCAATTGTCCTTCATAATATGTGCAACACGCTTAGGATTTAGACAGTTTGAACCTCTACTGAGTAAACAAAGTTCTGTGAGTTCATGATTACACCCCCGATTCTGCAGCCCTTCCCACCAGAGAGGGCAGGGAGTGTGCCCTGTTACCACACGAAGGAAGAGAACTGTGAACTCACACTTCCCTGAGGCAGCTCACTGTGGGAAGTGTGGAGTGGGGCTGGAGAATGACCCCAGATATGGTAGCACAATGTGATGGCTGAGAGTGGACCCCTGGCTTAGGGAGAACTTCTGCCCTGGCGTGGACAGAGTTGTGAGGGTGAGGGAGATTTGGGTAAGGGGCAGCAGAGAACAGATGCTCTCTGCAGGTGGGCAGTTCCCAGAGAAAGGGAGGAAGGTGGGTCTGACTGGGTTTTCTACTCACTTATCCCAAAGGTTACTTCTACTCGCTGTGGAGAGCAGTTGATGAAGGTGGTGGAGAGAAGCCAGGAGTCTTACTCCAAAATCTACCTTCACATGAAAGCAAACACAAAGGGTGGAAAATAAATGTTCACCCCTCCCATGCATAACCCCCCTTAACCTTCTCCAGCCTCCTCTTCTCTCAACTTATTGAAGTTAATATAAAAGCCTTTGGTGACTCACCAAATGTTCTCTATCTTGGGTGAGGGGATGAACAGTCCATCAAGGCAATCCTACTTCTACCTTCATAAGCCCACTTCTTTAATATCAACTCTGCTTCTTAAAGTAACTCGTTTAGGCATTCCGCTGGAGACACTGAGGGACAGCACAGATTTGTCCCCCAGAAGGCCCTGAAATGCGAGTGAAGAGTACACTAATTAGGGGCTTCCCCGGTGGCACAGTGGTTAAGAATCTGCCTGCAGGAGGGGGTTGTGGAAAGATGACGGAGGAGTAAGACGCGGAGATCACCTTCCTCCCCACAAATACACCAGAAATACATCTACATGTGGAACAACTCCTACAGAACACCGACTGAATGCAGGCAGAAGACCTCAGACCTCCCAAAAGGCAAGAAACTCCCCACGTACCTGGGTAGGGCAAAAGAAAAAAAAATAAAAAACAGAGACAAAAGAATAGGGATGGCACCTGCACCAGTGGGAGGGAGCTGTGAAGGAGGAAAGGTCTCCACACACTTAAGAAGCCTCTTCGCGGGCAGAGATTGCGGGAGGCGGAGTGGGGGGCTTCGGAACCGGGGAGAGCGCAGCAACAGGGGTGCAGAGGGCAAAGCGGAGAGATTCCCGCACAGAGGATCAGTGCCGACCGGCACTCACCAGCCCGAGAGGCTTGTCTGCTCACCCGCTGGGGCGGGCGGGGCTGCGAGCCAAGGCTCGGGTTTCGGTTGGAGCTCAGGGAGAGGACTGGGGTTGGCGGCTTGAACATAGCCCGAAGGGGTTAGTGCGCCACGGCTAGCCGGGAGGGAGTCCGGGGAAAAGTCTGCACCTGCTGAGGAGGCAAGAGACTTTTTCTTCCCTCTTTGTTTCCTGGTGCGCGAGGAGAGGGGTTTTAAGAGCGCTGCCTAAAGGAGCTCCAGAGACAGGCGCGAGCCGCGGCTAAAAGCTCGGAAACCAGAGACGGGCGGGAGACGCTAAGGCTGCTGCTGACGCCACCAAGGGGCCTGTGTGCGAGCACAGGTCACTATCCACACCCCTCTTCCGGGGAGCCTGTGCAGCCCGCCACTGCCAGGTTCCCGGGATCCAGGGACAACTTCCCAGGGAGAACACACGGCGGGCCTCGGGCTGGTGCAACGTCACGCCGACCTCTGCCGCCGCAGGCCCGCCCCGAACTCCGTGCCCCTCCCTCTCCCCTGGCCTGAGTGCGCAAGAGCCCCCGAATAAGTGGCTCCTTTAACCCCGACCTGTCTAAGCAAAAAACAGACGCCCTCCAGCGACCTACACGCAGAGGCAGGGCCAAATCGAAAGCTGAGCCCCTGTGAGCTGTGAGAACAAAGAAGAAAAAGGGAAATCTCTCCCAGCAGCCTCAGAAACAGCGGATTAAAGCTACACAATCAACTTGATGTACCCTGCATCTGTGGAATACATGAATAGACAGCGAATCATCCCAAATTGAGGAGGCGGACTTCTAGAGCAAGATCTATGATTTTTTCCCCTTTTCCTCTTTTTGTGAATGTGTATGTGTATGCTTCTGTGTGAGATCTTGTCTGTATAGGTTTGCTTCCACCATTTGTCCTAGCGTTCTATCCGTCCATTTTTTAAAAAAAATTTTTTCTTAATAAATTTTAATTTAAATAATTCTATTATACTTTACCTTCTTTCTATCTTTCTTTCCTTCCTTCCCTCCATTAGACAACGAATCATCCCAAATTGAGGAGGTGGACTTGGAGAGCAAGTTTTATGATTTCTTCCCCTTTACCTCTTTTTGTGAGGGTATATGTGTATGCTTCTATGTACGATTTTGTCTGTATAGCTTTGCCTTCACCATTTGTCCTAAGGTTCTATCCGTCCTTTTTTTTTTTCTCTAAATAATTATTTTTTTAATTCAATAACTTTATTATACTTTATTTTATTTTACTGTATCTTCTTTCTTTCTGTATTTTTTCCTTCCTTCCCTCCTTCCTTCCTTCCTCCCTCCCTCCTTTCTTTCCTTCTTTCCTTCTTTTCTTCTTTCTTTCCTTCTTTCTTTCTTCCTTCCCTCCTTCTTTCCTTCCTTCCTTCCCTCCTTCCCTCCTATCTTTCTTTCTTTTCTTTCTTTCTTTCTTTCTTTCTTTCTTTCTTTCTTTCTTTCTTTCTTTCCCTTTTATTCTGAGCCGAGTGGATGAAAGGCTCTTGCTGCTCCAGCCAGGAGTCAGGACTCTGCCTCTGAGGTGGGAGAGCCAACTTCAGAACACTCGTCAAGAAGAGACCTCCCAGCCCCACATAATATCAAACGGCGAAAATCTCCCAGAGATCTCCATCTCAACACCAGCACCCAGCTTCACTCAACGACCAGCAAGCTACAGTGCTGGACAACCTATGCCAACCATATAGCAAGACAGGAACACAACCCCACCCACTAGCAGAGAGGCTGCCTAAAATCATAATAAGTCCACAGACACCCCAAAACACACCACCAGACGTGGACCTGCCCACTAGAGAGACAAGATCTAGCCTCATACACCACAACACAGGCACTAGTCCCCTCCACCAGGAAGCCTACACAACACACTGAACCAAGCTTAGCCACTGGAGACAGACATCAAAAACAACGGGAGCTACGAACTTGCAGCCTGCAAAAAGGTGAACCCAATCACAGTAAGATAAGCAAAATGAGAAGACAGAAAAACACACAGCAGATGAAGGAGCAGGATAAAAACCCACCAGACCTAACAAATGAAGAGGAAATAGGCAGTCTACCTGAAAAAGAGTTCAGAATAATGATAGTAAAGATGATCCAAAATCTTGGAAATAGAATGGACAAAATGCAAGAAGCAGTTAACAAGGACCTAGAAGAAATAAAGATGAAACAGACAATGATGAACAACACAATAAATGAAATGAAAAATACTCTAGATGGGATCAATAGCAGAATAAATGAGGCAGAAGAACGGATAAGTGACCTGGAAGATAAAATAGTGGAAATAACTACTGCAGAGCAGAATAAAGAAAAAAGAATGAAAAGAACTGAGGACAGTCTCAGAGACCTCTGAGACAACATTAAACGCACCAACATTCGAATTATAGGGGTTCCAGAAGAAGAAGAGAAAAAGAAAGGGACTGAGAAAATAATTGAAGAGATTATAGTTGAAAACTTCCCTAATATGGGAAAGGAAATAGTTAATGAAGTCCAGGAAGCACAGAGAGTACCATACAGGGTAAATTCAAGGAGAAATACGCCAAGACACATATTAATCAAACTGTCAAAAACTAAATACAAAGAAAGCATATTAAAAGCAGCAAGGGAAAAACAACAAATAACACACAAAGGAATACCCATAAGGTTAACAGCTGATAACTCAGCAGAAACTCTACAAGCCAGAAGGGAGTGGGAGGACATACTGAAAGTGATGAAGGAGAAAAACCTGCAGCCATGATTACTCTACACAGCAAGGATCTCATTCAGATTTGATGGAGAAATTAAAAACTTTACAGACA
>NW_006789012.1:0-217 GCF_000442215.2 Lipotes vexillifer
TATTTCACCGTCATTGTGTTTTGGTTTTGAAATTTATCTTTATAATGGGATTTGGCTGATTTTAACTGCTGAGCTTATGTCGCTCTACACACACTGGATTCTCTTACACAGACATATAAATACATAGGTTTGAAGATTCCTACCAGTCAGGTCAATTCCTGTGCGTTGAATATGGGGTGTTGAGTCCATTTCGTGGAGCAAGGAGTAGATCTTGTCT
>NW_006789013.1:0-2244 GCF_000442215.2 Lipotes vexillifer
TGCCCCAGTCCGGGAAGATCCCACATGCCGCGGAGCGGCTGGGCCCTTGAGCCATGGCCGCTGGGCCTGCGTGTCCGCAACGGGAGAGGCCACAGTAGTGAGAGGGCCGCGCACCGCCAAAAAAAAAAAATAAAAATAAGCATTTTTTGAAGGGGATAATAGTAAATGTTATCAATTTCAGAAAACCTCATCCATAGGCATTTTCTACACCTCCACCAAAGTTCAATTGGTATCCCAATAAAATCATTTACACTATCTCTGAAATTATCCTGAGACTATGAGAAATAGAAAGAACATGGCAACTGAATTATTCTGTAGAGATAAATGAGGAAACCCAAGTAATTTTCTGCAGATGAAAACTTTTTTCGATATATAAGCATGCATATATCAGAGTGCTCTTCTTGCTATGAGTTTTTAAAAACTTTTAAAATTAGATATTTTAGACTTACAGAAAAATTGCAAAACTAATACAGATAGTTCTTGTACACCACCTTTCACCCAGCTTTCCCTAATGTTAACATCTTGCATAATCATATTACAATTATCAAAGATAAGAAATTAGCAATGGTGCATTACTACACCACAGACTTCATTCCAACTTCCTGTGAGATTTTAAATTATGTTTCAAAACCTACTTGATTCAGGCGGACTTCCCTGGTGGCGCAGTGGTTAAGAATCTGCCTGTTAATGCAGGAGACATGGATTCGAACCCTGGTCCGGGAAGATCCCACATGCCACGGAGCAACTAAGCCCATGAGCCACCACTACTGAGCCTGTGCTCTAGAGCCTGCGAGCCACAACTACTGAAGCCCGCACCCTCTAGGGCCCGCCTGCCACAACTACTGAGCCTGCATGCTGCAACTACTGAGCCTGCATGCTGCAACTACTGAAGTCCACGCGCCGAGAGCCTGTGCTCCACAAGAGAAGCCACCACAATGAGAAGCCTGTGCACCACAACAAAGAGCAGCCCCCGCTTGCCTCAACTAGAGAAAGCCCACGCACAGCAACAAAGACCCAACGCAGTCAAAAATAAAAAAATAAATAAAAATAAACCTACTTGATTCAAAAAGCAAGCCATTAAGAACATAAACATCATTTCTTTCTGTTACACAGCAAAACAAATTGTATTTTTTGTCTTTAGATTTTAATTTTTGTCACAAATTTTTTTTCTAAATGTTCAAAATAGCTAGATAGTATTCTGAAGATTTTTAAATGTTTGTATAGGTGTACAATAAGGCAAACTGAATTTATGTTGGAAAAAGTGGCATCTGTAGAATTGTGGATTTGGCTTAACGGACTTTAATTATGGCCTGAGAGAAGTATTCATGTTTCATCAATTGATCACAAGCTTTTGCTAGTCAAAAAATCTGTGAATTAGCCACTTAATTGAAGAGATTTCAATTCCATTCCTGAGTCTACCAACAAACGCAGTGGTTCTCAAAGTGTGGTCCCCAGACCAGCAGCATCCGCATCAGCTGGGAGCTTGTCAGAATATGTGAATTTCCAGTCATCTGTGTTTTAGCAAGCCCTGGGTGACTCTGAAGGCTAAACTTAAAAAATCTCTGCTTATAAGTGTTTCAATGACTAAAAGGAGGGGAGAAGGAGAAGGGAGGAACTGATAGAGAACAGGAAATTCTCAATGGAACATTCAACCTGCCTGCTTGTTAACAGGAAGGTCTTGGTTCAAACTTGACTTGTTTGTTTCCAAGAAATAGTTTGTACTTTGTTTCTCTTAAATACAGACTCACCTTTGCTATACATCAAGGTTTCACCTTTGACCTGAGTGAACTGGTTCCAAAGACTACAAAATCATTAATGTAGAACCTCCGTATTGATAACCTCTTCTGCCAGAAACCGATTTGATCACTTTCTCATTGGGAAATGAGTATAATAACTCCTCACTTTGCACAGTTCTGATACGCACAAATTTCAGTCACAGCGGTCTAAATTAAGACCAGTCCCCCAATACCTGTGAGTAATGACATAGGACAAACTTCACTGTCCTCAAAGCACTAGGGAAATAAGAGATGTGTATCATGATCTGTAGCCAATCACATCAATTCTTTCAAAGTCTGTTGACGACTAGTCACCGTGCATTTGTTATTCAGTATGCAGTTGCTGCTTTGTCTTCCAGTGATAAAGCCCACCTGACATTTTACAAAAATGAATGACTGAAAGAATTGTCCAAGAAAGATTAAAGTGCAGCACAAAAAAAAAAAAAAAAAAAAAAAAGGAAAAGGGATA
>NW_006789014.1:0-201 GCF_000442215.2 Lipotes vexillifer
AAAAACCATATGATCATCTCAATAGATGCAGAGAAAGCTTTCAACAAAATTCAACAACCAGTTATGATAAAAACCCTGCAGTAAGTAGGCATAGAGGGAATTTTCCTCAACATACGAAAGGCCATATATGACAAGCCGACAGCCAACATCATCCTCAATGGTGAAAAACTGAAATCATTTCCACTAAGATCAGGAACAACA
>NW_006789015.1:0-561 GCF_000442215.2 Lipotes vexillifer
CTTCCCTGGTGGCGCAGTGGTTAAGAATCCGCCTGCCAATGCAGGGGACATGGGTTTGCGCCCTGGTCCAGGAAGATACGACATGGCGCGGAGCAACTAAACCCATGCGCCACAACTACTGAGCCTGCGCTCCAGAGCCCGCAAGCCACAACTACTGAAGCCCGCACGCCTAGAGCCCATGCTCCACAACAAGGGAAGCCACCGCAGTGAGAAACCCACGCACCGCAATGAAGAGTAGCCCCCGCTCGATGCAACTAGAGAAAGCCCATGTGCAGCAACCAATACCCAATGCAGCCAAAAATTTTTTTAAAAAGTAGATTTATTTAAAAAATAATAAGCCTCTGTTATGGACTGCACTAGGGGCCTTTGTGTATATTGCCTCTAAATCTTCACAAAAACTTGTTGAGAGGTGTTAAAGATTGAGTGAGGTTTGACTCTCTGGTATAGTCTTAGGTTAGAAACTCATTCTTTTCACTTCTTTTTTTTTTTTCCCCTGCAGTACGCAGGCCTCGCACTGTTGTGGCCTCTCCCGTTGCGGAGCACAGGCTCCGGACGCGCAGG
>NW_006789016.1:0-256 GCF_000442215.2 Lipotes vexillifer
GAGGGATATATTTTGAGGTTGGGATTGGCGTATAAACACTATTATGGATCGTAGATCATCCAAGAGGAACTTGTGAATAGTTCAAGGAGCTCTACTCAACACACTATAATCACCTTCTGGAAAACCAACCCGAAAAAGACTAGACAGACCTCTCTGTATGAGGCAATGACGTTGCTGAACAGGTAAACCCAAAATACGTCAGTGCAAATCAACTGTACTCCCATATAACATAAAAATTAAGTTGAAATGGAAAAAA
>NW_006789017.1:0-4268 GCF_000442215.2 Lipotes vexillifer
CCACGGAGCAACTAGGCCCGTGAGCCGAAACTACTGAGCCTGCGCGTCTGGAGCCTGTGCCCTGCAATAAGAGAGGCCGTGACAGTGAAAGGCCCATGCACCATGATGAAGAGTGGCCCCCGTTTGCTGCAACTAGAGAAAGCTCTCGCACAGAAACAGACCCAACACAGCCCAAAATAAATAAATAAATTTTAAAAAAATACTGGAAAATTATGTTTAAAGAAAAAACTAAAACATTTATTTTTGTCTGTATTTTTAAAAATGTGTGTGTATGCATGTGCGTGAGTATAACTGATATTTATTTACAGTTGTCTGTATCAGTATTAGTTGAGAGAGCTTTAAATTGTGAAATCACATATACATACCATAGAAGTCAGCATTTTAACTTTTACAAAACATTAAGAAATTTAATATGTCTAATTTTCAAGAAAAGGTCTCACTGGGAATTCCCTGGCGGTCCATGCTTAGGACTCTGTGCTTCCACTGCTGGTGGCCTGGGTTCGATCCCTGGTTGGGGAACTAACTTCCTGCAAGCTGTGCAGCACGGCCAGGAAAAAAAAAAAGAAAAGGTCTCACCTATCAAATATTCTGCATTCTTTATTGTTTCCTATGTTAGACAGTTTTATTACTACCTGGGTTCTAATCCCTTTTACACCCCTTACTGTGTGACCTTAGGCAATTCGGTTAACCTCTTTGTGTCTCAGTTGCCTCATGTGTAAAATGGGGATAATAATAGTACCTCTTGGATCGTGGTGATTCAGTAAGATAAGTGAAAGGTGTCTAGTACATGGTAAGTAGTCAGTAAATACTAGTTGCTCTTATTATTTTTATTGTAATTACTGGTATACAAAGGGTTGTTTCTAGGAGCATGTATTATAAGCTACTGGCGATTGTGGAATAGAGTCAGCTCTTACCATCTGCATAGTTTCTGTCAGCCATGAAAGTAGTAGGGAAGCATTAATTGTTGTAATTTATCAGCTAGTTAATTCAGTATAACTTTTTATTGACTGTTTAGGTTGCCAAAGCTTCTTTTCAAAGGAACAATGATGCCTTGGATGCTGCATTATTCTACCTTTCAATGAAGAAGAAAGCAGTAGTGTGGGGTTTGTTTAGGTAAATTTCCTCAACACTTAATATGGTTTAATGGAATGAAGATTGTGCTGTGACTCAGAAACATAATGCTTTTGAAAGTACTTAGATAAATCAGTTTCCTCTTTTGTGCCTTGATTCCTTTATTTGCAAAACAAATAGGCAGAATATCATTTGAACTTAACCTAAAGAGTGGGATATTGTTAAAAATAAGTTGATAAAAGCACTTTGGAAAGTAAAGAGTGCACTTGCTTCCTGTTCATGTATACATAAGGTATTTTGAGTTTTCTCCTTACTAGAAGAAACGAAGAGAAGCTTAATAACAAATACCTACCACTAAAGTTGTTATTGTTCTTTTTTAGATGGATGTTTGAGGTTTTCATTTTCTATTTTCATATATTCTGTAAAGGATTAAAACTATTTTAAATTTGGTTTAATCACTGATGTTTGTGCTCTGGTTCCCAGGTCACAGCATGATGAAAAAATGACAACATTTTTCAGCCACAACTTTAATGAAGATAGATGGCGTAAAGCCGCTTTGAAAAACGCTTTTTCTTTACTTGGAAAACAACGCTTTGAACAATCTGCTGCTTTTTTCTTGTTAGCTGGTTCATTGAAAGATGCCATTGAGGTATAACTAAGAAAACATGCTATGAAATACCTGTAAGAGCTTGAAAACCTGAGAAGATCATGGAGGAGACTGTAATGTTTGGTCATATGTTTGTAAGGATAGAGGGTAGAGAATAACTAGAGAGATTACTAACTTAAATAGTAGCACAATGATAATGGAATTATAAATACATGTAGAAACATAAATGAAAAATTTTATATAGAGAATATTGCATTTCAAGATAAGTATATGTATTTCAATTATAAGTGTATGGAAAAAATGGTTTATGAATATCTTTTTCCTGACCATCTTGTGATTCTGAACTATTTAAGTATGTATAGGTCACAATCTCCTTACTTCGTGTAGACAGGCAAATATTTTAAGTTCTTTTTCTTCTAAATGAAATTCATAGATAAGGAACTGAGATTGCAATTTATACTGTTTTGAAAAACATAATTGGAAAAATACATCATAGAAAAAATAAGAAATATCCAACAAAGTGAAAGTACTTTATGTTTAGAATTAGTCATATTTTCAGAATTATCTCAGATGTATGATTTTTTAAAGTAACAAATATTTATAATTTTGAAATAGGAAGCTTAGCCTAGAAGATACTCAGGCAAAGAAGAGAAATGTTGAGTGAGAGATGCTCATATTGCCTGAATGACCTCAGATTCTCAGATAAGTAGCTACTTTAGAATATAAACTCAGAGTAAGAATAGAGTATGTGGCTTTACTTCTTAAGTTATTTGCTATGTAAGTAGAAGATTCTTTTAAAATAGTAATAATTATGTTTATATGGAAATATATTTGGAAATTAACAGGAACTGATGTATATAAATTCAGATGTCATAAGTGGTATTTAATTTAAAGATGAATGTTATTTGAATTGATCTAAGTCTGAGATGGTGTTGATATACTTCATTTTATGCATTTTTTATAAATGATCTTTCTAGGCTGGAAGCTACTAAGTTCTAGTTTCTTAATCTTCCTGCTATTCCTTAATCTCCTTTCCAGCAAGTATTTAACTACCCTTCACTGTCTCAACCTCTGGACCTCTTCCCTCCACTGTGAGAATATAAATAGTGGATAATTTCAGGATATCAGTTGGATATTTCATATCTCTAAATAATTATCATTAAATAAGTATTTCTTAATATTTAAATTTATAGGTATGTCTTGAAAAAATGGAAGATATCCAGCTAGCCATGGTAATTGCCCGTTTATATGAATCTGATTTTGAGACTTCATCCACTTACCTATCCATCCTAAATCAGAAGATTTTGGGTTGCCAAAAGGATGTCTCAGGATTCGATTGCAAAAGATTACATCCTGATCCTTTCTTACGTAGTCTTGCGTACTGGGTAATGAAAGATTATGCCCGAGCCTTGGACACGTTATTGGAACAAACACCAAAGGAGGATGATGAACATCAAGGTAGAACATTTTGTGGATTTCTCTTTTTCTTTTTAAAAGAAGACAGTTTCTGAACTGATGTTCACTTAGATAATACACACACCCCCCCCACACACACACACAACCGATCATTACCAGATTTACTTTTCAACTTTGAGAAATTAGTATCAGAATTTCTTGTGCGGCTAAAAGTTTAGTCACTTACTATCTATAATTGAATCTAGCATTTTGTTATCATAATTTGAGTAGTAAAAGAAGACTTCACACACATTTCTACTCTCATAGCTATATATCAAGGCATATAAGATTACCATACTATTCTAAATTCATATATATTAGACTGAAGCATACAGAATGTTTCCACATTACACAGCTCTTTCTATGTATCATAATAGCCGCTTTTCTAAAAAAGTGTAAATTTTGGCTTTTACACATATTGGTTTAGTGTATGGGCCTACAAAAACTTTATTCTTGTGTGGCAAACTTTCTTTACTCTTAGTTATCCCAAATAATTTAGATTTTTCAAAACATTTGGAAGGTATCTAGCAGCATTGTTTGCAAAAATTTAGAAAATGGAATATTTTAAGTATTCATCAATACAATAGTTATATAAATTATAATATATCCATACTATAGAAACAACGTGCTATTAAAAATGGGGTAGAGTGATGTGTTAATATGTGCTGTATTATTAAGTGAAAAAATAAGATATAGAACAATATGGTTCTTGTTGCACTTTATGTATATATGTCATACATATACACACGTGTGTGCACACACATACTGTGTCTGGTTCCCACTCCCTCTCCATTTTTTGTTTTTTGGAACAAATCACAAGAAACTACCAGCACTGATTATCTTTTGGGAATAGGAGTGGGAAGATACAAGCTTTTACTTTTCATTTTGTACTTTCCATAGTTATAATTTTCTAGCCTTTTATTTTTATTACGTATTATTTTTAAACACTAAAAGAGCTTACAAGAATAAAGAGATTCAGGCTCAATTTTTACTTCTTCTTTACAAAAAAGAAATATAATATTTTAATACATAGTCCTCCCTTATCCACAGGGATTATATTCCAAGACTCCCAGTGGATGACTGAAATTGTGGATAGTACCAAATCCTATATAAACTATGTTTTCTAAATATATAT
>NW_006789018.1:0-699 GCF_000442215.2 Lipotes vexillifer
TGGAAGTTCTTACCTTGCTTTTTGAAGTGTGAGAGTTCTATATTTCCATAATATTGTGTGTTCACACACTGCTTACCATTGACATAGGGAAAGGGACATTGTGTTTTCTTTGAAAAATAACAGCTTGATCCACTAACTTAAAAAAACCACCACTTTTCATTTTTCTTTTCTTATTGTATGTATGTCTTATATGTTGCCTTAAATCCTAAGACAGAGAATAAATGGATGGATGAATGAATAACAAAAAAAGATAGTTTAAAGTAAAGGGGATTCATTTAATTGATGCAGGTACAAGAATAAATGAGAAATACCTGGTTCATGCCCAATGGTTTAATCTGCTTAATTTGTATCCAGAAGGACTGCATGGTGATATGTTAAAGTGAATCCTTAATTCAGCAGAATGTCTAAGGTATGGGGTTATTCTGGTCAATGAAATGTTATGATGAACTGAGAATGAACACAGAACCTATGTTTTTTGTTTATTTCCATCTGTCCTATTGAAAAGAAATGTGAAGGGCTTCCCTGGTGGCACAGTGGTTAAGAATCCGCCTGCCAGTGCCGGGGACACGGGTTCGAGCCCTGGTCCGGGAAGATCCCATGCCGCAGAGCAGCTAAGCCTGTGTGCCACAACTACTGAGCCCGCGCGCCTAGAGCCCGTGCTCCGCAACAAGAGAAGCCACTGCAATGAGAAGCCCGCGC
>NW_006789019.1:0-410 GCF_000442215.2 Lipotes vexillifer
TGAAGAGCCTATACATTTGTCAATCTTGACTTATTTGCTTTTCTTGAGTCAATTGGAGGTTTACAGCCACATTCTTAAACGCATTAACTACAATCTTCCCAAACAGGTAATTGATGAACTGATACATTCTAAAACTTGTCAGTAACAAAGTTATTCCAGTTTACAGCAACAGTTTAATTCTATTTAGTACTAAAACTGAATACACTGGATACTGCCAACTTTCTTCCCAACCACTCAGTAAAGTACTACGTACTTTTGAGACAAAGGAAAAAAAAGAAAACCCTAAAGAGCATAGACGCTTCCGATTTTCATTTCCAATGATACAGGCCAATCTTGACAATCAATCAGCGAGTTAAATGTCAACTATAAACCCAGTATTTTATTAGCTGCTGTGCAGTATACTAGAGCAA
>NW_006789021.1:0-249 GCF_000442215.2 Lipotes vexillifer
CCACTCTCTCACTTCGTCCCAGCTTACCCTTCCCCCTCCCCGTGTCCTCAAGTCCATCCTCTAGTAGGTCCGCATCTTTATTCCCATCCTCCCTAAAGGCAGGATGGGACCTTTTTTTTTCTTTTTTTTTAGATTCCATATACATGTGTTAGCATACAGTATTTGTTTTTCTGACTAACTTCACTTTGTATGACAGACTCTAGGCCCATCCACCTCACTACAAATAACTCAATTTCATTTCTTTTTATG
>NW_006789022.1:0-985 GCF_000442215.2 Lipotes vexillifer
GGCACACAGGCTTAGTTGCTCCGTGGCATGTGGGATCTTCCCAGACCAGGGCTCGAACCTGTGACCCCTGCATTGGCAGGTGAACTCCCAACCACTCCACCACTAGGGAAGCCCTCTCCCTTTTCCTTCTGGGACTCCTACAAAGCATATGTTGGTACACTTGATGGGGTACCACAGGTCCCTTAGCCTCTGTTCACCTTTCCTTCAGTCTTTTTTCTTTCTTTACATCAGGCCTGATAATTTCCATTGTTTTATCTTAAATTTCACTGATTCTGTTTTCTGTCTGCTGAAATCTGCTTTGGATCTCTGTAGTGAATTTTTCATTTCATTTATCGTACTTTTCAGCTCCAGACTTTTTTTGTTTCTTTCTTTTAAGGTTTTCTGTATCTTTATTGATATTTTCATTTTTAATTGATATTTTCATTTATTTTCTTGCCTTTCTCCACATCTTCTGATAGTTCTTTGAGCATCTTTAAGACAGTTGTTTAAAGTCTTTGTGTAGTATATCTGCTAGTATATATATATGTCTTTTTCAGGGACAGTTTCTGTTAGGTTTTTTCCTCTGAATGGGCCATACTTTCTTGTTTCTTTGTATGCCTTGTGATATTTTTTGTTGAACACTGGACAGTTGATTCCAATAATGGGGTAACTCTGGAAATCAGATTCTTCCCCTTTCCCAGGGTGTGTGTGCTGTTTTTGTTTTTTTGATTGTTGTAGGTTGTCTCTGTGCCAAGGATCAGCCTGAGGTGTGAACTTAAGGTCTTTTCAGATGTTTTCTTTCCTAGGCATGCATGGTCACTTTCTAATTTTCCCTGTATATGCAGTTGTTTTTGAATTTCCTAGTCTTTGATGTCTGGCTTCCAAAAGGAGAAAAAGCCAAAAATGAGGTGGGAGAAAAGATGGTGTGGGCTCTTTAAATCCCCTGGCAGTCACTTCAGCCAGAGCGGGTGGGGCTTGCAGCAGTGGGGCTGGGGGGGGGGGGGGG
>NW_006789022.1:995-16875 GCF_000442215.2 Lipotes vexillifer
TGAGAGGGATGCAGCAACAATGGCTGTCTGTCTCTTTGTCTGAACCTTTGTGATAAGAAGCAGGATTGTCCTCAGTATTTGGAGGACAGAGTCCTTTCTGCCCACCCTGGCTCCACAAGCTCTTTGCCTGGTGCTACAAGAACAGTGGCACAGTTGCCTGCTATTAGGGTGGGTAGGGAATGGGTAGATGCTACTATGCTAGGAGCTGAAATTGACTGACCTTAACCACAGTTGACCAAAACTAACTGTGATTTACTCTGTATGTATACAAAATAAAATAGGTAGGAGGATTCTGGGAAGGCACCCATCTCTTACATGTGTCCATAAATATACAGGTATTATTTCCCACGTTTATATTCATTTTTTGTAGAACTCTACATTTTATAATGATATAAAAAATTAAGACAACTTCCCTCTAAAATACCTGTTTCTTTTTCATTTTCTCCTTCACTAGTGCCCCTTTTTTTCTCCTCCCACTTTCTTTACATGAATTTTGCATTTTTTATTGCCTCTGTTCTATAAATTGCCTTCTGAGTTTAGCAGTTGTAGCCATCACATTTCTGACATGTTCTGTGCTGTGGAGCATTGCCTTTTTCAGTGTAATCAGTTGCATAGGGTCTCATTTTCCCTATTAGGTCACTGCTCTGCAGCTTCCCCTCCTTTGCCAGGGAAATGCTCTGGAACCTCTGTGCGCCCTGAGGCATTCCTGCCTCTTTAGTAGTTCTGTCTCTGCTCTCAGGTGGTCCTCTTTAGTCCCTTTGATATCTGCCTGTCATGCTATGCTCATCACAAGGCATCAGTCTGTTCTTTGGACCATTTTAGACATAAATTCGTATGTTTGTTTTTATTTTCTTAGCCTTTTCCCCTTCCTGTTTCTTCATATAAGTTTCTTCTGTTCTTTACATTTTTCTTTTCTTTCTCTCAGTCCTGATTCTACAAACATTTCTTGTTTCCTGTGCTCTGGTTTCCTGCCTTCCTCACCACTCTTTCATCTTAAGTAGGTTTGACACCATCCAGCTCTTTCAAGTGGGGAAAGCAGAACCCAAACTTAGCACCCCAAATTCTATCCTTTTCTTTATTGCATGAATAGACAAACCATTACTGAAAGCCTGTTGTGTGCTGGGGGCTTGAGTAAGTGCTTGCCCACCTGTCACCCCCTTGTCTTATTTAGCCTCACAGCAGCATGGATGCACATAACAGCATCCCTGTTTTACTAAAGGATCCAAAAGGTCAGCCTGTGGAGTTTCTCACTGATGATCTGCAAACTCCCTTCTGTTGGGTTGTGGGGACAGGAAGGAGTACAATCAGGTGGTTTTCTGTCCATGCAGCTGGTGCTTCATGTATATAGATTGTTGACAATGACTTTTAAATTTCAGCTGCTTCCCTCTGCCATCTAGCACATTTCTGGACTGCTGTTACCTTCCATATCAGAGAATGAAAATGAAGGAATACAGTGGTGTGATTGGGCGCCAAGCTCTGGAGTCAGACTACTGGGGTCAAGTTCTTGACTAATTAAAGCATAACTAGGAAGGCCAGCCTGGATGGTTAAAAATTATGTATTTAAAATGTCGCATATGCATTAATGTTCATAGTAGCATTATTCATAATAGCCAAAAAGTGGAAACAACCCAGATTTTTATCAGCTGATGAGTGGATAAACAAAATATGGTATATCTAGATGGTGGAATGTTATTCATGCTACATGCTACAACCATGGATGAACCTTGAAAACATTATGCTAAGTTAAAGAAGTCAGACACAAAAGGCAACATACTGTATGAAATTTATATGAAATGTCCAGAATAGGCAAATTCATAGAGACAGAAACTAGACTAGTGATTGCCATTGGTGGGGGGAGGGGGAAATGGAGAGTGACCGTAAATGGTACCAGGTTTCTTTGTGGGGTGTGATGAATACGTTCTGGAATTAGATAGTGGTGATAGTTGCACAATATTTTGAATATACTAAAAACCACTGAGATGTATACTTTAAAATGGTTAAAATAGTGAAAAAAAATTCTAAAGTAGCAAACTGAAAGTTTATTCACATCACATTGGACCGATTTCTCCTGTGTGTCAATGCACCTGTACATTTTGTACATACTTGAACCCACTGTATGTACATTATCAGGCCCATCTGCTGTACAATTCTAGTTGGTCATGTACCTAGTCTCTGGTCATATCAATTTACCATGATTTGATAAAGTTTAAAAAAAATTCTACTTTCTCTGCTATACCAGGCACTTAAGAAGTACGCTACAAATATTTGTTGAATTACCTATGCTTGCTATTCCCATTTCATTAGTGTGGACAATTGCAGGTTAGCTGTAATTACCTATTGTTCCAGATTATTTATGTGCCTTTCAGTAAGAGCTCTACATTTTACATTTGTAAGCTGTGTACATATTTTTTCCTGATAGAAAATAGCTTGCTTGCCTTTTCTGATCACAAAGGTAATATCTGCTAATTATAAGAGGTTGTTCAGGTAATGGTCTTGCCTGGACTGTGGCCGTTAGATTTTAGAGGCCTCCAAACAATTCTGTATCTGCAAAGGAGCTTCTTTTTTGGAATCTATTTGCCCTATCATTCTTTTCATTCATCTTCTCTGCATCTGGAGTTTGCTTGGCTTTCATAATTTCCTGCTAAATAGCTTCTTAGTCACCTTTGAGACAGGAGCCTAGGATGCCATTGTCCTCTGGTCCAAAGATCTCATCTCTCGTTTGCAAATAAGAAGGAAGAATAAACAGAGTGCTTGCCATTTATTTGTTCTGCTAAGTCAACACCCCCTTGATTCCTAACTTTTTTCTTTCTCTCTTTCTGTTTTTGTGACCTTGTAATTTTCTGAATTCCAAAGCTGTGTGCTTTTCCGTGACCCATTTAAAACCTTCATCTATGATATAGCTCTTTTGCGGAAAGGAGGCGGTGGACTTCTAAGACTTCTCCCTTTCCCTTTGTGAGTGGCAGAGATGCTCGCCAGTCTGCCTTCTTGCTTCTCAGTGGTATCTGGTCCCCTTTCCCTGCTGCACTCATGGCTCAGCAACCTTGAGGTGAGACGCGATAGCAATGACTGGCCATTCTGTCTGTGAAGCTAATGTTATTGACCTGTGCCTTGCTTTTCTTGGGAGTTATTTTCCAGGAATTATTGGGAGTTATTTTCCAGGAATGAGGATGCTCTCATACTCTCTGCATCCTTGTCTGAAACCCCCCCCTTTTAAAAAATATTTATTTATTTATTTATTTATTTTTGGCTGCATTGGGTCTTTGTTGCTGCGCGTGGGCTTTTTCTAGTTGCAGCGAGCGGGGCCACTCTTGGTTGCGGTGCGCAGGCTTCTCATTGTGGTGGCTTCTCTTGTTTGGGGCATGGGCTCTAGGTGTATGGGCTTCAGTCATTGTCGCACACGGGCTCAGTGGTTGTGGCTCGCGGGCTCTAGAGCACAGGCTCAGTAGTTGTGTTGCACGGGCCTAGTTGCTCCGCAGCATGTGGAATCTTCCCGGGCCAGGGCTCGAACCCATGTCCCCTGCATTGGCAGGCAGATTCTCAACCACTGCACCACAAGGGAAGTCCTGAAACCCCCTTTTTAGCTAATGGCAAACTTGGGCAGGACAGTTCCTCAGAGTGAGGGGAGAGCCCAGGACCTGGAGTGCAACTAACAGGCCTTCTCAGTGATGGAGAGGCCAATGGCTCTCGGCTTCCTACGGATAGTAAACGACTCATGCCCATGTCACCTGCAGCCATTTGGGGATGTGGGCCAGAGACAGGAAATGAAAGGGTAGAGCAGAGGAAGACCAGGCACTTCTCCCTGGGGTTGTAGATGCAAGTCCAGCAGAGCTGATGGCTATTGCTTTTCCTCACTGAGCTGATGACCAAAAGAATATTTTAATCTTAGGATGGGACCGTGATTTTTTGAATGAAAGTATTTCTCTCTCTAGCTGCCTCTTCATCCTTCTTGTCATTATTGTTTGTTTAGATTTCAAGCCCCAAACCCCATTCTCTACCCCCAACCCTCTGATTTAAATTAATACTATCTGAAACCCTCTTTCTTCAGAAAATCTTTTCTGGGATCGTAAATGCTGGGTGGGCTTTATGCAGACAAAGGGACCCCCAACCTCATTCACAAGCACAGGGGGCTTGTACTTAGGAAGGTGGTGGGTCTCTTTTATCCTATTTAACTGAGCTGGGGGTTAGGGAAGGAACCCCTTTGCGAATTATGTGGAGGAGGTAGCTTTCTCTTTGTGGAGGTTTGCCAGTCTGGAGCTCTCAGGGAGAGTTCCAGAGTGTGGGCAAAATCATGTCAGAATTCTTGGGTGATGTTGTATCTGCAGGTTGATTTTTTTCCTCGTTTAGAACTCAATTTATATAAAAGGATACAACAGTAAAATAGTAATGGCAGCTCTGTCCATTCTGCTCTGCTGTGGTCTCTTCTGGAGGGTAGAAGGTGTTACCTTCAGGAAACTGAGGCTCCAGGTGAGCTGATTGCCCAGAGTTGTGCAGGTACGAAGTGGCAGAGCCCAGGTTCAGACTCGTCTCTCTGCCCGACAACCCAGGCCGTTTGTGCCCTGTGCCAGGCGCTGCCAGAAGAGCAAAACGCGCCCCGCTGCGGAGTGCTGCGCGTGGTGTGTTTCCCTGTGTCATTGCTGTGCTTGTGTCCTTCTCAAAGCCTGTGGTTTCCTTCTATTTTTCCTTCCCCGCTAGCCTCTGAGTGATGCCAAGGGCCTGGAAGCAGGGTTCTCTGCTCAGACATCTTGGTTCTCATCTGTTTTACAAGATTATCCTTGGCTTCTGTTCTCTTTTTGCTTTTGTTTCCTTTCTGGAATGCTTCTTTAAGGCTGTAGTAAAGATAAAGATAATCCTGCCCAAGGGCTTGAAGAAATGTAAGGGAGAAGGTTTTTTAGCAAGCAGTTGAGGTTTCCAGCAAGGTTTGTTGCCACACTCCTTGATGCCCTGGGGGTTGTCTTTCTCAGAAGCGGAGGAGACGTGTATAAATGGACGGAGCTGCGTCGAGCCGTGGACCCAGTGAGGCATCTTGTCCTCGGCCACATTTCTCTGCATTAAGCAAATTAAATGGGAGCCCAGGCCCAGCGCCATTCCCTGAAGAGGTCGGAGTTCTGATCCCAGGTAGAAGGAAGAAAGCCAAACCAGTGAGGCTGCTTGCAGGAGGGTGCGGTGAAGACAGGAGTGGCTCTGAGAGTCTTGGGATCTTGGGGTCGACAGGAAGCCATTGCTTAGAGCTGGCCCTTTGCCCTTTCCGGAGCAGCAAGCAGGTCCCTGGGAGACAGGCCTTCTGGTGACTGCCACTTTATGTACCCGAGTTTAGGTCCATATCGTTTTTCCTGTTCCCCTCTCCTTGTCCCAGACACACATTCAATCTGGGGCTGACGACCCTGCTGATGAGCAGCCTGGCACCTTTCTTCAGGGTGTCTCCTGAGCCAGCTGGGACTCATCTTGTTGGCATGTAGAGTCTGAGAACTCATCTCCCTTGCTTTCCCCCTCCTCCCTTCCCCTTCCCTCTATGCCCCAGCTAGGGGCATGCAGTATCCTGGGTCCATGGTAAAATAAGCTTAGTTGCACACGCACCTTCTTTCAGTCTCTGCTACTCTGACTATTCCAGGTCAAACCAGCCTCAATCCGAATTCACTTACCCACATATTCATTCAACAAGCCTTTTGTGCCAGGCACTGTGGTAACCTACATTTTCAAGGCTGTATCTGATATTGTCAAACCAGTATCATATGCAAAAGTTTGGGTCACTGATCTGCCTTTGACCTGATGCCTGTTTTATAAACTCATTTTCTTCTTGATTAATACAGTACCTCTTCCCCAAAGAGTTGAGGCCTAGATTTTGATTCTGACCTCAATTCAAGGTGGGGAGCCTGGACCAGGCCCCTCACTGACAGGTCTCATTGTTTTCTCAGCGATGGGAGTTAGAACCTCCCTCCCCCTTTGTTATCTGTTTGCTATTCCTAGCACAGATCCTCAGGGTTGGCCTGTGCACTGCCTCTGGCCTGGAGCCCATTTGGTTGTTGTAGCTACCCTGTCCCCCACTCCCACCCTGCGCTCCTCCCCCCAGGCAATGGCTTCTCGTTCCTTCCCAGCTTGTCCAGCTCCTGGAGGTCTCTGGAGAGTCCCTGACTGCACACAGGAAGCCCCATCCAGGGTTCCACAAAGATGCTCTTTAAGGGTGTGAGTGAAGGGAGAATTTGAAAAGAGAAAAAGGGACTCCATTCACTTATTACCCTTTGAGACTAACCTGGTGGCTTGAATCAGTCCACTTGGGCCCATGATGCCAGGATTATTGGAGTGTTTCCCAGGGCCTCTTCTGGAACCCTCTGGTTTCTGGGAGTGCTGGAGGCTTGTGGGGCTTGGTCTAGCTCCTCTCTGAACTGCTGTGTTAGGGGCGCTTCTGGATCGGAGATCTTCAGGGAGAAGACCCGAGTGTTGCTGCCCTCTGGTCCTGGGCCTTCTCCACTGGGCGGGGGCTCTGCTTTGAGGCCAGGGTTAGCAGAACATCTGGGGACTTAGGGGGTGGGGAAGCCTTTTATTCATTCCCTTATTTATTTGTTCTTTTGCCTCTCACCTTCCCACCCATCTCATCTCCCCACCCCAAAAAGAATGTCAGAAGTAGAAATGTTAGCAGCAGAGTAGACTCTTACAGACTCAGGCCTGGTGGTTTATTTATCTCCCTTCTGCAGGAGCTGCAGGTGGAGACAAGAGTTCTCATTGCCTTCACATGAATTTTCCTTTAGTTCTGAATTACTTAGGAGGAGGAAAGAAGATTTTACTTGCTGTTTTCCTTACCACCTAGAGAGCTCACAAGCTGTAGCAAGGGTAGGGACTTGGGCATTTTGACTCAAGATTTTGCAGAGGATGCTGGGTGCTCCATGCAGGATAGGAACACATGCTAACTTAGGGGAGAGCTAACAGGATCCCAATTTCTCCCCTCCCTGTAGCAGGAGGTCCTCATGGACCATCCCAGGCCCTAGGCAGCCCTTCCAAGGACCTCCCCACAGCCCACCTGGAGCTGTGAGTGTCACTGTCTGGAAGGCTGAGGCCGGGCCTGAGGTGCCTTTTGCCGGCACCTCAGGCCAAAAAATCATCTCTCTCTTGTTATACACGGTGCCAACAGTTTTCCAGACCCTTTCCCCTTGTCAGCAACTTTCTTATTTCAGAGCAGTTGACATGCATTTATGTAGGTGTTAGATTACCGTGAAGCTTAGATCCAGCTTAGGCAAAACACAGACATACCAGACAAAGCCTGAGAACAATGTACAAAGCAACAAACACATCAACCACTATAAAATGCGATCATCCCGGGCCTGGCTCCTGTTTTCCTTGGAGGTTAGTTCTGGAATTTCAGACCTTTTTTTCTTGGCTTATCAATTTTCCATATCCTTGAACTCCTTATCCCAGGTAGGAAAAGGTGAGGGGCCATCTCTGGAAACCTATACCAGTTTGCATAGGCCCTTACAGTAAGCAGAGTACTTTCACATACATTCCTAAGGGGTATCAGAGGTCTCATTTTGCAGATGATTTGCCCGAGGTCACGAAGAGCCAGGCCTGGGATCCAGGTATTCTGCCACCAAGTCTTCTGTACATTCTGCAGAGCCATGTTTCTCTCCCTTTAGGGTTTATTTGTTCTCTAAACGTTTACCCAGTGCCTGCTTGGTTCCCTGCTCTGCTAGGTTTGGGGTGCCAAGATGAATAAACCATGGTCTCAGGCCTGGCAGTGCAGTGAGCTACTTGCTGCCTGTAGCCAGGCACGTCACTTGGGAAGTAAGGCTCCTCTTAACCTTCTTCAGAACACAGACTGCACAAATAAATGTGCTTGGCAGCAAGCAGAACAGGTGTTCTGTCCAGAGCCATGAACCAGGCCTGCCCGTTGCTGGGGGAATACACTGGGCTGGGCCGAATGGTGGGGGCACTCAGGAAGGATGTGGTGAATGAGAACTGGGTGCCTTCACTGGAAAGTGGAGCCCACGCACGGAAAGCCTGAGGATTGATGGGAGAGTGAGGGAGGAGGTCTGGGCCCCACGAAAAGCTCATTCGTTTTTGCCAGTCCCACCAGCAGTAGAGGGAGTTCTGGCAGACTCTGTTGGTGACTAAAAGCAACACTGGTTGGTGTGTTTGTTCAGGGGGTGAGGAGGAGGAGGGACTGAAGCAGAGGCGGGCGGTGGTGGTATAAGAGCATTTAGGGAGAGACTGAGCCAGCATGGGGAGAAAGGGTAGTTAGCACTTAGCTTGAAATGCTAAAAGATTCAAGCAGTAGCTGGTGCTAGGCGAGGACTGAGAAAGGAGAAGGGAGAGTGAACCGAATCTGGGGCCTCCGAGGATTGGAACCAGCCTTTCCCTCTCGCCCCACGCTTGCTCCTCAGGGTCAGGAATTCCACCTGATCGCCCTCTCTGTTCCTTTAGCGCGAGACTTAAGGATATTTGTCATGGAAGTCTCAGAACCTGGCCCAGTGCCTCTCAATGAACAGTTCCCCATGAAGCTTGCTGAGGCCTCTTGCCCCTCTCCCAGTAGCCCCCACCGAGGGGAGGGCCCTTGGCACAGACCCGCCCCACCCGGGATGGAGCCCTTGGTCTCCATGGTCACTGGGCTCTGAGTGGTCAGCAGCTAGCCCTCAGCTTCAGGGGCCACTGTGTAGCTGAGAGAGACTTGCATTTGCTTCCCAAACATTTATTGAGTGCTCACCCTGTTCCAGGCCCCATGCTACACACTGGAGACACAGCAGGGAACCAGAAAAACAGCCCTGATCTCCTGTCCTCAGGGGAGGCAGACAGAGAAGGCCAGTTGCCGTGTAATTGCAGCCTTGATGTAAGGAGAGTGCCTTAACCCGAGTGGGCCAGGAGAAGCCTCCCCCGCTGTGCTGTTATCTCCTTCACAGCAGGCACGGCTGGGTGAGGATCTTGGCAGAACACCGGGGAGCTTGGGGCAGGTTTCACGGCTCAAACTCTCAGTGAATTGGAGTAGAGGGTGGGAGGAGCTATGGCAGCCACGCCCCCTCCCTGGCTGGAGCCACGCCTCCCCCTCCCCAGCTGGAGTCTCTTCCGGAGCTGTGTCGTCCTGGTGAGTCCCTTCCCACTGAAGCACCCTAGGACCCCATGTGGCACTGCTCTTAACTAGCCCCTGTGGTGTCACTGGGGTGATGGCAGAAGGGCTTGTTTCAAGTTGAATTAAGTGCTTTCTTGCCCGGCAGCGGATTATCAGATTGTGGATTATTTGGTTTTCTCCTCACATCTGTTAGGTGTTTACTTCAGGCCAGGCTCAGCCCCTCCCTCGAAGAACTCCCAGCAAAGTCTTCTTAATGTCTTTTTTTCCTGGCCTCTTACCTGCTGACCTTACTGAGAGGTACTGGGCAGGGGTGAGGTGTGAATTCAGAACAAACCGCCTTGGTACCCACAGGAGCACAGGTGGAAGAAATTGAGCCGAGTTCGGGGTTGCCCAGGTAGCAGTGACCGGAAAACAAGAAGTACCCGGGCTGTGAGGCCCTGATTTCTTATTTGAAGGCGGCCCTCTTAGCCCTTCAGGCCATGACTGTGGTTGTGTCTTCAGGGCCAGGGCCACCCTTAGGCCGGGCACGTGTGGCCTCTGCCTGGAACTGTGCACCTGAGGGGCCCACACGTTGGAGTGCCTCCCTCCAGTGCTGTTCCAGCTGGACATTCCGAACCCAGACTGGGACCCACATCAGCCCCTTCGGGGAGCTCTCAACCCTCTACCCTGTGCAGGGACAACCAGATGTCCTGCAGGGTTGTCCAGGGCCCTGAGTCCAGGCCCCGTTCCAGGAGGGCAGATTCCACTGGTGGCTGGGACAGTCCTTTGTAGGGTTGTGTGAGGTTGGGCGGCCAAAATGGTGCTGACACGCTAATTTTGAGCGACTCAAGTTTTTTATATAGATGAGGGGATTTCCCCGCCCCCCCCCCCCCCAAGTGTTTGCCTGGGACCCCACGTATCCTAGGGCAGCCCTGTCCAGGGGCTACCCATCGGGCCTTCCAGCTCTGCTTAGCAGCTCTTGGCCTAGACCAGAGTGTAGGATAAGGGCCTATTGTTTCTCCCTCGGGCCTGAATGGCACTCTGTTTTCTGCATTTGGCTCCCGGGCCAGCAGCTTTCTTGCTGCTGCAGTTATAACAGTCTTGTCTCAAAGGAGAAATTCGTTCCCACCCTGACTTCACATTGTTTTACTGGAATCATGGGAAGATAAGGCTTTGAGCCAACATGGGGTCTTGTGTTGGTTGCTGCTGGGTGGGAGCTGATAGCTAAGGTGCAGAGAAGGGGGCCTTTCCTACCAAGAGACCTTAGTCTGGGGGAAGCAAAAGGGGGAAAACCCCTTTGTTCACATTGAACTAAGGGGCGAGTTGGCAGGAATCTAGGCCAGCTCTGACCTGGCAGGAGAGGAATGCGGTAGGAATGCAGAGAATTGGTAGGAAGCCCGCTCTGTGCCCCCTGGGTGAACTGAGAGTGGGGGCAACTGGGCAGAGCCAAGGTGAGATATTTGCTGCCCTCTTCCCTTTCTTCCTTGCTTCTTGCCATCCTTCCCCAGCCACATGTGTTCCTCTTTGCCCTGTCTACTGTAGAGCAGAACAATCCCGAGATTGAAGGGGCCTCTTTTGTGTCGAGGTCAAAGGAGTGGAAAGGTGGTGAGAGACAGAGAGCTTGTCTGTAAGACTTTGAAACCACAGGAAGCCATCTGCTCAGCTGAAACTCCTGGGCCCTTTAAGGTGGTCAAATATAGGGCACTGAGGTCAGTCTGCCTGCCCTGACTCAGTGCAGGAATCACAGCCCATTCTGCACTCATCTCCACTACCTCCTCTTATGTCACAAAGTGAAGAAGCCTGTTTGCTTTATTTTAAAGTTGTTTTTCCTTCTCTCAGTCCACAGGGAGTGGCCTCCTAGACCAGTGGTTCTTCAAGTGGGGTCCCCAGGTCCCTGCAGGTCCTCAAGACCATTTCGAGGGGGTCCCTGAGTCAGATTTTCATATAATACTAGGAAGTTACCTGCCTTTCCCACTGTGTTGACATTTGCACTGATGGTGCAAAAGCAATGGTGGGCAAAACGACTAGCAGCTTTGCAGGAGTCTGGGCGGATCCCTTCACCTCCCCACACTTGGAGTTCAGAAGAGCCAGCTTCACTTAAGACTGGCCTTGATGAAACAGTAAAGATGGCTCATTTTATTAACTCTCTATGCTTGTGTGCAGGTCTTTGATATTCTATGATGATGAGATGGGAAGTAAACAAACTGCATTGGTTGGCTCGAGGGAAAGCACTTCGGGGGGTTTTGAGTTACGAGCTGAACTAGCCGTATTTTCAGGGGATGCTGTTTTTACTTGAAAATAACTGGCAGCCGTAGTTATTCAGACTGGGGTATCCGACAAGACTTTTTCTCGAAAATGAATGTAGTGAGCCTGTTGCTTCAAAGAAAACAACTAATAGTATTTGTTGCCAGTTTGTTTACCAATAGTATTTGGTAAAATTAGAGCTTTCAGGACAAAATTAGCATTTTGAAAAGCTTGTATCCATCCTCTTGTGCTCGACAACTTCTCAATACTTAGAGTTTTCTCATGAGATTGATGGTGATATTACATCTGTGACATCTTGGCATTTTATTATATCAGTAAAATGTGTCAGCATCTTGAGGATTAGAATAACTCAGTAAACTGGTATTTTCCAAATGACCAGTGTATGACGTTACAAAATCATGTTGGGAAAAGGCCCATTTGCAATTTAAGAAAGGCCAGTGGGGGCTACCCTGGTGGTGCAGTGGTTAAGAATCCGCCTGCTAATGCAGGGGACACGGGTTCGAGCCCTGGTCGGGGAAGATCCCACGTGCCGCGGAGCAATTAAACCCGTGTGCCACAACTACTGAAGCCCATGCGCCTAGAGCCCGTGCTCCGCAACAAGAGAAGCCACCACAATGAGAAGCCCACGCACCGCAACAAAAGAGTAGACCCTGCTTGCTGCAACTAGGGAAAGCCCGCGCACAGCAACAAAGACCTAATGCAGCCAAAATTAAATAAATAAATAAATAAATAAATAAAATAAAATTTATTAGGGAAAAAGAAAGGCTGATGGATTTTTAACATAACAGTACATTAAAGTCCATAGGGTTTCATATTTCACATTATAATTAACTACCATTTGTCAAGTTTTGGTATAGTATCCAGCAGTGGTATCCACAGTTGTCTGAAAAGGCAATTAAAATATTCCTCCCTTTTGCAACTACATGTCTGGGCAAGCCTAGATTTTCTTCATAGACTCTACTTATTACAATAAATTGAACACAGGAGTGCAGATGTGAGAATCCAGCGTCTTCTATTGAGCTGAACATTAAAGAGATTTGCAAAATGTAAAACAAGATCCATTCTTCTCACTAATTTTTAAAAAATATAGTTATATTTTATTAAAATATTTATGTTAGCTTATAATGTGTTTGTTTTTTTTGTTTTTTTGGTTTTTTTGCGGTACGCGGGCCTCTCACTGTTGTGGCCTCTCCCGTTGCGGAGCACAGGCTCCGGACACGCAGGCTCAGCGGCCATGGCTCATGGGCCCAGCCGCTCCACGGCATGTGGGATCTTCCCGGACCAGGGCACGAACTCCTGTCCCTTGCATCAGCAGGCGGACTCTCAACCACTGTGCCACCAGGGAAGCCCCCTGTTGTGGTTTTAATTTGCATTTTCTGTAAGACTAATGATGTTGAGCATCTTTTCTTATGCTTATTGGCAATTCATATGTCTTCTTCAGAGAAATGTGTATTCAAATCTGTTGCCCATTTTTAGTTGTGTTGTTTGTGTTTTTGTCATTGAGTTGTAAGAGTTCTTTATATATTCTGGATATTAGACCCTTATCAGGTTATATGATTTATAAAACTTTTCTCCCATTCTGTGGTTTGTCTTTTCATTTTCTTGCTGGGGTCCTTGAAAGCACAAAAGTTTTTTATTTTGATGAAGCCAATTTACCTATGTTCTTTTTGATTGCTTGTGCTTTTGCTGTCATAGCTAAGAAACCATTGCCTAATCCAAGGCCACAAGGATTTATATTTTATTCTAAGATTTTTATAGTTTCAGGCCTTAAATTTAAGTCTTTGATCCATTTTGTGTGAGATTCTGTAGATGGTGTGAGGTTAGGGTCCAACTTCATTCTTTTGCGTGTATATATCTGGTTGTTCCAGCACCATTTGTTGAATTGTCTTGGTACCCTGTTGAAGATCGATCAGTTGGCTGTAAATGTGAGAGTTTTCTAGGCCCTCAATCTCTTCCACTGATCTATATGTCTATCCATATCCCAGTACCACACCATTTTGATTACTGTAGCCTTGTAGTAAGTTTTGAAATTGGTAAGTGTGAGTCCTCCAACTGTGACCTTCTTTTTCGGTATTTTTTTGGCTGTTCTGGTTCCTTTGCATTCCCATGCAAAGAATCATCTTGTCAATTTCTAATAAAGTAAGCTGTGATTTCTTGATAGAGATTGCATGCATTGAATCTGTAGATCAGTTTGGGGAGTATTGCCATTTTAACAATATTAAGTCTCTGATATGTGAAAATGAGGTGTTTTTGTTTAGGTCTTTACATTCTTTCAATGATATTTTGTAGTTTTCAGCAAACCGGTCCGCACTTTTGTTAACTCTGTTCCTTGGTGTTTTATTCTTTTTGGTGCTTGTCTTACTGTATCTTGATTTAACTTTATCTTGTTTACCCCTCCTCCCCACTCTCTCCTCTGAACCACACTGAGTCTCCATAGGGCCGGGCACTTCAGTAGCACAGTGCACTACAGTAAAGGTTTTATGGTTTTATTGATTTTTTACCCACACCACCTTTGTGAAGAAGGCATGGCCATTACTGCCCCTGGCGTAACGGTTGAAGAAACCGAAGCCCAGAATGCAAGGTGAGTCCCAGCACAGCACTGGCCGATGGATGGTCGCAGAGGCAGGGCCTGGGGCTTTGTGACTCACAGCTCCTTCCGGTCATCATCCTCCCTGAGACTGACATGCTATTCTTGGCCCCCAAGCTTGTTTCTGTGTTGCTACCTCTCTTATCTTGAGCCCCTGGGCATGATGGGAAGAGAGATGGATGAAGGCTGATATCACAAGGACTGACCATTGGGATCACTCTTCTGGGCATCACCAATGTGTCAGACTCTAGGTATTTCAAAAACACATGACCTCTTGAAGCCCTCAGAGCAACTCTACAAGATGACTCAGATCTTTCTGCATTTTATAGATCAGGAAACTAAGGTTCAAAGGGTCATGAAAATTCCCAAGTCAAAGAGCGAATTACGTGCTGGAGCTGCAGTTCAGCACAGTTCCCGGAGGTCAAGCTGTGGCGCTGGACCAGGGGAGTCGTGGTGCTGGAAGGTGTGAGCTGTGTGAAGGAGGAAGGGAATGGGGGTTTCTTGGAAATTGTGAGGCTCCCTAACACTAGGGTTGGGTTGGGTCAATCTAGAAGCATTTGCTCATTAGTCTGGAGCTGATGTCTCCAAATAGTGGGCTTGTTGCATCTTTCTGAGGGTGATGAAGTGCCAGCAGAAGCCTGGAAACAGCTCTGTGACCCTATACCCTGTGGCATCATCCTTTGGTGATTAATTCTGGTGGTGGAAGCTCATTTGCCACATGTAGGTCTTGCCTCCACCATCCACATGGTGAATTCTTTTTTTAAAAAATATTTATTTATTTATTTATTTAATTTTTGGCTGTGTTGGGTCTTCGTTTCTGTGCGAGGGCTTTCTCAAGTTGCGGCGAGCGGGGGCCACTCTTCATCGCGGTGCGCAGGCCTCTCAGTGTCATGGCCTCTCTTGTGGCAGAGCACAGGCTCCAGACGCGCAGGCTCAGTATTTGTGGCTCACGGGCCCAGTTGCTCCGTGGCATGTGGGATCTTCCCAGATCAGAGCTCGAACCCGTGTCCCCTGCATTGGCAGGCAGATTCTTAACCACTGTGCCACCAGGGAAGCCCCTACACATGGTGAATTCTTGAAGTGCAGGGGTCACATCACCTTCTATCTTTGTTTCTCCATAGCACCTAGCATTTCTTAACCATGTGCCACCAGGGAAGCCCCTACACATGGTGAATTCTTGAAGTGCAGGGGTCACATCACCTTCTATCTTTGTTTCTCCATAGCACCTAGCATTGTTTCTGTTACCCGGTGGACATTCCTTATAAGCTTTTTGAATAAATGGAAGACATTCTGCTTGCTTTGCTCCTAGAAGTTATAGACTCTCAGTGCCTCTGTGGCTGGATTTGGGGTGATAGAGAAGAATGGGGGACCAAGGCCATTAGAGGGGTCCAGCTGCTCTGGTAGTGCGAGACAAGAGGCTTGAGATGGATGCAAGGTCTGCCTCTTGTTGACCATGTCCCCATCCCCAGAGCTGAGTGCAGACCGATGTCGTTCCTACTTGGAGTCCCTGATGGGATGTCTGGTCTGTCTGTCACATGTAGGGTCAACAGTGTTGTTTCCACATCTGAGCAACCCATGAAACCAGAATAACTTGCCCATCAGTTTACCTGCGACAGACCCTTACTCCTTCCCCCAACTTTTGTTTCCTAAGATGAAGAAAACAACCGTGAAGAAGTAGTAACCAGTGGCCTTGGTGGTGTTTCACAGCTGCGTAGAAAGTTAGTTGCTGCAGTTTCCAGTGCTGGATGTTCGGCTTAGACTGAAAACAGCTGCACAGATGATTACGTTCCTCTGTGATGCAGTGAGGGGTAGGGAGCTTGCCTTTCTCCCCCGCCTTGTTGTGGCACCTGGTGTCCCAGTCACACCAAGCCACACATGGCTTGTGAACACGCAAAGCCGGGTGGCCTTCCCGTCACAATGCTCCCTCTTGCTGGAACACTTCCTCTTCCACTTTCCCTGCCAGGCCACCTGTCAGTCTCCTCCTTAACCTCCAGTCTCAT
>NW_006789022.1:16885-41149 GCF_000442215.2 Lipotes vexillifer
CCCTGCTGCTGTTGAATAGAAAGTGGCTATTCATAGTAACCAGATCTGTCCCTCACAAACAACCGTGCAAGGTATATGTTGTTAATCCCCAGTTTATAGATGACAAAACATTTTACTATTCCTGGATGGAGCCTCTCATTGGAGTGTCATTCTGGCCTCATCTCCCGGGATCTCCAGCTGCCGGTCTTTGCAGGGTTTATTAGTGGTTCGCACCCTTCCTTGGTGGGCTGGAGGGGAAGCACGAGGCTGCTTCTGTCAGCTCTGGAGAACGATGAAGAGGTGGAAACACAGGTAGCTGTGTGGGTCAGGATCTGGATCCGAGAGCAGTGAGCAAGTTCCCTCCCCCATTGGGTTTTCACTTAACTCGTGGGCTCCAGGAGGCTCCTGTGATTTGGACCTTCACCTGACTTAGGGACCAGGTGCACCCACATTTCATTAGCAGGCTCTCTGGGCGCCAGCTGCCATGTCAGGTGGTCGCACGGAGCCAGGGAAGGCCCTCTCTGACTAATTAACCTCGGGTTCTGGACACTGAACAAAGTTAGAACAGTGAGTTATTGACTCTGCTCCCTCCAAGAGCTTGTCAGAGCTGAGGCTGGTTGTTTTTGTTTTGGTGGTATTGGGTGGTACCCAGTGGGTGGGAATGCTACTCCTGTTCTTTTTTTTTTTTTAAAGATTTATTTTTATTTATTTATTTTATTTATTTTGGCTGTGCCGGGTCTTAGTTGCGGCACACGGGATCTTTGTTGCAGGATGCAGGATTTTTTAGTTGCGGTATGCGAACTCTTAGTTTTGGCATGCATGAGGGATCTAGTTCCCTGATCAGGAATTGAACCCAGGGCCCCTGCGTTGGGAGCACAGAGTCTTCCCCACTGGACCACCAGGGAAGTCCCTCTACTCCTGTTCTTGACTGGAGTGGTCTTTGGGAGAACACTGCACTAAATAAATTGGTCTGGGTGGGCTTAATAATATGGGCACGCATTTAAAAACCTTGCTAGGGCTTCCCTGGCGGCACAGTGGTTAAGAATCCGCCTGCCAATGCAGGGGACACGGATTTGAACCCTGGTCCTGGAAGATCCCACAAGCCGTGGAGCAACTAAGCCCGTGCGCCACAACTGCTGAGCCTGCGCTCTAGAGCCCGTGAGCCACAACTACTGAAGCCCGCGTGCCACAACTGCTGAAGCCTGTGCCCCTAGAGCCCGTGCTCCGCAACAAGAGAAGCCACCGCAATGAGAGGCCCACGCACCGCAACAAAGAGTAGCCCCCACTCGCCGCAACTAGAGAAAGCCCATGCGCCACAACTAGAGAAAGCCTGTGTGCAGCAACGAAGATCCAACGCAGCCAAAAATAAATTAAATAGCTTGATTTAAAAAAAAACAGAAAAAACCTTGCTAACGAGGTGATATCAGACCAACAACCCACAAGAGCCACTGGGTAACATGTGCCCTTGTGAGGAATCCAGTCTCCTGGCCCCATGATGTTACTAGTTCCCAGGGGCACAACCTGAGGCATCCCGAGGTCTCAGGAGGGGAGAAAGACATTAGACACCTCATTTTTTTCTTCTCCTGTTGGGTCCTCTGCTCCTTTTCTTAGGCCAGAAGCTCTCTCTCCTGCCTGGCTCTCCCATCCCTGGCCCCGGTCCTCCTCCTCTTGTAAAACCCAAATACCACTGCCCTTTAATCCTTCCGCCAGAACACATGGGCAGCAGCTTTTCACTGCCTCCTCCCAGCTCACCCCTGACCTGATTTTGTTTTTTTGCCTTTTCTCAAACAGTCTGTTCAAGGTCTACTCCTGAGTTGGAGGTTGGCTCACAAGCAACCTCTCTCTCGCCTGAGCCGTAGGGGAGGGGGCAATTCTGGAAAGTCATTGACAGAGGCTTAACCCAGAACGTCATTTATAAACAAGTAGCAGGCAGAGGGCCCATATTTCGGTGTTCCGGCACCAAGGACAGCATGGCCTCCCTGGGGCTCTGTAGACCAGCTGCCACGGTAAGAGGACCGCCTTTCAGAGTCCCCTAGGCATACTGTCCTGGGTGGGGTGTGCACGCACTGTGGCCTCGTTTCTCTCCTCTCTGGAACTTGGCAGCCTTCTCGTACCTGGGAAAGGAGAGGGCACAGGGATTCTGGGAATGGTCCTTAGAGACAGGAAACCAGGAGGGGTGGCCTGGATCATTGCTCATGGGCCTGTGGGGACACTGGTCAGGGATGGGCAGGACCGAGGAGCCCAAGGTAGGCAAACCCTACCTGACAGTGAAAATGGGTTCTGCCCAAGACCTGGGGACAGAGGAAGATGGGCGGTGAGTCCCAGAGCTGTGGGCCAGAGTGCCTTTGTGTGGTGGTGACATTTAGGGGAAAGGTCACGTGGTTCCTTTGACTGGGGTCCCTTGTTGAGATGGTGAAGCTGCCAGCGGTCGGGGGAAGGGTCTGCTCTGAGCACAGCACCAGGCCCAGGGTGCACACGTGCTGTACTGCACATCCTTGGCCAACTCAGGCCTTGATGAAATGCTCTGTAGCTGCAGAACACGAAGGCCTGGCTTTCCTTTAGGAATCTGGGAAAGATCAGCTCTCCTCAAGACGTGAGTTTGTAATTATATCCTAGACAGCAATGAATGGAAAGTGGGTAGGCACCTCCTTCTGGGAGGCCAGATTTCTGGCATTTGAGCAGACTCACAGCTCAGGCCTCAGGGGGGAGGACTTATCCCATTTGCTTAGAAGAAAACCTTTCCTTTAGTTTACAGGGAGGAGAAACAGATAAGGGCCCCAAATGGCTTCTGGTTCTTATCTTCAACTGCAAACAGGCCAGAGTGTCCTCCAGGTCATGGGATAAAGACTCAAGGAGAAGGGAGAAACTGGTGTGTGTGTGTGTGTGTGTGTGTGTGTGTGTGTGTGTGAGAGAGAGAGAGAGAAGGAATATGCCGAATATGCCTTTTCTCCCTGGTGTCCTGGGCCAGGGATGGATGGATGTGGTTCCTTTGACTTTATTCACAGTCAGGTAACTCTAAGGGACACCTGCCATGAGGAGGAAGTCTTAGACAAGGAGGCAATCAGTACTTACTAATCAGGATGGATCTGGAATGATCTTGTTTGCTATTTGGTCTCCTTCTGACTGGAATGAAATGTCAGTTTCACGTGGGCAGGGACCTCTTCTCTCTCCTTCAAGTGCCTAAGGGCACCTGGCGTGTTACAAAGGCTCAGTCAATATCGAATGATTGAATGAATGGAGTGCCTTTTCTTTGCTTCTCATTTCACTAAACCTCTCCAACTTCATTTTCTGTTGATTTCATACCAGACTTTTCACTTGATCAGCACCTACTTGGTGACGCCTGACCCTGGCCCTAAACTAGTCAGGCCAGACTGTGCTTGCAGGGAGAGGAGGCCCCTGCCAGACCCTCTCTCCGTCCATCTGCCTGCCAAGCAGGTGCCGTCACCCCGTGTGCCAGGCGCTGCGACCTGGATCCTTCCTCTGAGCCCAGATCAAGTCTTCACCCCCATGACACCTTACCCAGCTCTCCTCAGCTGCTTCACCCTTCCCCCGCCTCCTTTGCGTATGCTAGGTGTTTAATATTCCTTATATTTCAAGTGAACTAGTCTTGTCTCCTCGCCAGATAGTTTCTTGAAGGCACGGGCCGTATTTTATATTATCCTCTGTCCTTCAAGTCTGTGTTACAGGCAATAGGTGCTCAATAAACACTTGATGGCTCTGATTGTGTGAAATCTAATCAGTCCTTTGAGGATGCTTTGCAGTTTACAGTTTATGAAACCGAAGGGACAGTCTGCAGTTTCACGTACAACAGGTCACTTACTTGTCAGCCCTCCATGTTGGACGGATAAGCCTGCTTTATAGGTGAACTAGCAGGTCTGAACTGTTTTTCACTCATAACACTTCTGACATCGAATATGTGGGTTTTTTCCTCACACCAACGGATTCTCCAGTTCTCTGCAGACATCAACTAGGTATCCTCTAATTCACTTCAGTTCTGACACTACTGAAAGTTAGCGCAGACCCCACAAGTGAAGGGCTCAGTCCTATAAGACGGCCCCGGCTTCAGATACCAATTACAACACCTGGCCTCCTGTGAATCAGAGATTCCCCTGACCCCTCCTCAGGTTCGAGAATTTTCTAGAACTGCTCACAGAACTCAGAAAAGTACTGACTATTGCCAGTTTATTTTAAAGGATACAATGAACAGCCAAATGCAGAGGTAAATAGGGCAAGGACTGGAAGCGTCCAGAGTGCAGGCGCTTCTGTCCCCAGGGGTTGGGGTGCACCACCTCTTGGCACAAGGATGGATTTACCAACCTGAAAGTTCTCTGAACCCCATCGGTTAGAGTTTTTATTGAGGTTCCATTACACAGGTATGGTAGGCCATTGGTGATTAACTCAATCTCCAGTTCCTCCCCTCCAAGTAACGGGGGTAGGGCTGAAAGTTCCAACCTTCTAATCACAGGGTTGATGCCTCTGGCAACCAGCCCCCATCCTGATGCTATCTAGGGACACATCAGGAGTCACCTCATTAGCATAAACCCAGGTGTGATTGAAAGGGGCTAATTATGAATGAGAAAGGTGGCTCCTGTCTCCCCTTCCACTCAGGAAATTCCAAGCATTTTAAGAGCTCTGTGCCAGGAACCAGGGACAAAACCCAGATTATATATTTCTTATAGATCACAGTATCACACAGGTGCAGAGAGGCAAATTGATCCCCAGGCTCAAATGACCAGATGGTGGCAAAGCCGGAAGTTGAACCTGAGTTTTTTGACTGTCAGACCTTGCCCTTCCTATGGGGCCACGTGGTGTAGGGGGCGTATGGGGGTGTGTGGTCCCCACCTTCGCTTCTTCAAAGCTGCTCCTGCCCTCCATGAAGGGAGGTTCTTGCGGGACTTCACTTGTCACCCCTGCACTCCCCACCCCCTCCCACACCCTGGCTGTTTTTCCCTTTATCCTTCCAAAGCTCCAGCTCCTGGGATGCTGGTGCAGTGAGTGGAAATGGAAAATGGGCTGCATGAAGGAACATTGAGGTGGCAGGGAGTTCAGGAGGTCGTGCTGGGGCCTGGGGGCAGCAGATGGGGCTGGAAAGCCCATTTTCCTTATCTAGAAAGTGAAGATGAGGGACTTCCCTGGTGGCGCAGTGGTTAAGAATCCGCCTGGTGGGCTTCCCTGGTGGTGCAGTGGTTGAGAGTCCGCCTGCTGATGCAGGGGATACGGGTTCGTGCCCCGGTCAGGGGAGATCCCACATGCCGTGGAGCAGCTGGGCCCGTGAGCCATGGCCGCTGAACCTGCGTGTCCGGAGCCTGTGCTCCACAACGGGAGAAGCCACAACAGTGAGAGGCCCGTGTACCGCAAAAAAATTTTAAAAAAAAAGAATCCGCCTGGCAATGCAGGGGACACGGGTTCAAGCCCTGGTCCGGGAAGATCCCACATGCCGCGGAGCAACTAAGCCCGTGTGCCACAACTACTGAAGCCTGTACTCTAGAGCCCGCGAGACACAGCTACTGAAGCCTGTGTGCCTAGAGCCCATGCTCCGCAACAAGAGAAACCACCGCAATGAGAAGCCTGCGCACCACAACGAAGAGTAGCCCCCGCTCACGGCAACTAGAGAAAGCCTGTGCGCAGCAATGAAGACCCAGCACAGCCGAAAAAAAAAAAAGTTAAAAAATGAAAAAAAGAGGATGATGCTGTCTGTGCCAGTAGTCAAGGTTCCTGTTAGTAGCAAATGAGAGCATCTTTTAAAGTACTTTATAAACTGCAATGCCATAAGAATATTGTTGTTCAATATAATTATAGTATGCAAGTTGCAGCTCAATAAAGTTTCAAGTGGGATAATACCCACCTCATAAGTATGAGGGTGACCTGGCTGGTGCCTCGTCCAGGGCCTGGCACTTAACAGACGCTTGTAGCTATTATTCATTATTATTGTTTTTGTACTTATTGTAAGACATGGCCTCTTCCCTCAGAGAGGGGCGGGTGGCACTGAGAGGGCCTCCTGAAGTAGGGACCTGTAGGTTGGGACTGAGAAGATAGAAAAGGCAGTCTGTCACCTGGGGCTTTCGTAATTCATTTACTACCTCAGGTCCCGAAACCCTGTTTTTCCATAAAGTCTAAACTTCTCAGCTGGGATGCTCCTTCCTCCCTGGAGAATTTTTAGCAGTCTAACTTCTCAACATTGAGGAGAAACTACTACCTTCAAGTGAACATGCCCACTGCTGTTGGTAAGCAGAAAGTGAGTCTTGGCACTTCAGAACCTGCTCAGTAAGCAAAAGAGCCTGCGGTTGTAGTTGCCAGAGCTCCTGGCAGCCACCCGTCTCCTCTCCCCGCCCAGGGCGTGCGCTGCAGGGTAAAGGCCAGTGTGGGTCTGTGCGCCCTGACTATCACTGCAAAACTTCAAAACAACCGAGGGGAGGTGCCTGTTCCACTCAGCTGTGTGCTCTGTCGGACTTCCACCAGCAATAGGCACAGGACCAGTGAGGTCCAGTTAGCCTGTGCGGGAGAGGCTGTGCTGGGGGGACGAGGTGTGGGTGTGATGCTGACCCGGCTGGTGGGGGAGCAGGCCCTCACACAGTGATTGCAGGCCCAGGAACAGCCAGGGCAAGCGTGATGGTTGGGGAGGAACGGTTGGGGGTTGGCAGGCAGGGCAGAGCGAGGGTGGTAATGAGTAAGCTAGATAGGATGGTAGATCTTAAATCTATCCACAGCAGGCTCCTGAGGAGCAGGGCCGTGACTGAGACACAGCTTGGGACGATGGGCAGAACGGAATGTGATTTCCGTGGCCAAGCTACATATCCTGAGTTTCCGTTTCCTTACTTACAAAGCTGGGGCCGTACTACTCACCTTACAAGGTTTTTTGATGGTTAAATGAGATAATGTGAAGCACTTAATGCGATGGCTGGCACTCGGTGGCAAGCCCATGCAAGCGATATCCGTGGTTTTGATGCTTTGCCAGGTGGCCGTGGTCATTAGGATAAAACCAGCAGTAGTCGATGCCTAGGACTCCGTCTCTGGGAAGCCTCTGGCCAGCTTTTGTGCTCAAATTCCAAAGCAGGGTGAAAGGTCAGATCAAGGGACAACAAAGGAACGGTTTCCTGGGGAATCAGGAATAGGGAGAGAAAGCAGCAGCAGCCCTAGGCAAGGTCGTGTCCTATCTGGGTTGCTGTTTACTTTCCTTCTTCCAGGAATGGAAGCTTTTTGCCACTGAATTCCGTCACCATCTCCTTGGCTTGTGGACTCTGTGAGGTGGTGATCAGTTTACCAGAGAACGAAGTTTTCATGCTGAGTGAAGTTCCACAGTGCCTTCCTCTGTAGGGTTGTTCGGGGTGTGGGCGTTGAGCAGAATAGCAGTAAAGGCTGGCCAGGAATGGTCGACGGTCATGCATTGATTCTGAGAAATTGAATTAATTGGCCAAGGCAAGTCATATACCCAACAGGGGAGGTTGAGGCATCCAGGGGCGAGCAACGGTGGGAAGTCATTACTTAGCTCTAGGCCTGAAGGGGTCAGGAGAGGAAATAGTGTTTCCTCCAGACTTCAGGGCGGGTTGACAGTGTGGAGGCAAGGATGCCCAGCAGGGACTGTCATAGAGGCCAGACATATCCTGAGTCAGGACTGTGACATCAAGGCCAGCAGAGAGTAGGGAAGAGCATGCTCCACGTTCTCTCTTCTCCCAGCCTCCTCTCTCCTGCCCGGGGCCTCCCATTGGCTGAACCCGCAGGACGCCAGCCAGCGAGGGAGTCCAGGTACCTCCAACCACAGGCCTCAGCTTCACTGGGTGCAGAGCAGAGAAGGGGGATGCAGAGAAGTGAGCGGAGAGCAACCAACCAGGAAACCTCTCCCAAAGGCTAGTTCCTGGTGGAAACATCGACTCAACAGGTGTGACGGACTTCCCTGGTGGCGCAGTGGTTGAGAATCCGCCTGCCAATGCAGGGGACACAGGTTTGAGCCCTGGTCCGGGAAGATCCCACATGCCACGGAGCAACTAAGCCCGTGCGCCACAACTACCGAGCCTGCATTCTGAAGCCCACAAGCCACAACTACTGAGCCCGCGTGCTGCAACTAGTGAAGCCTGTGTGGCCTAGCTTGGGCTCCGCAATAAGAAAAGCCACTTCACCGAGTAGCCCGCACACCACAGCAAAGAGTAGCCCCTGCTCACCACAACTAGAGAAAGCCGTGCACAGCAACGAAGACCCAGCACAGCCAAAAATAAAATATAAACAAATAGGGCTTCCCTGGTGGCGCAGCGGTTGAGAGTCTGCCTGCCAATGCAGGGGACACGGGTTCGTGTCCCGGTCTGGGTGGCTCTGGAAGAGTTATTCACCCTCTTTGCCTTAACCTTGCCTGCCAGCTGTGAGGATGAGTATCTGGACTGAATTGATCATATTCTCATTTACATTTGTATTATATGTAATATATAAATGAGAATATATATATATTTGTTCTTATTTAGCCTCCCCAACTAGACACAAATATATATATATATATATATATATATATATATAAACAAATAAATTTATACAAAACCAACCAAACAACAGCAACAAAAAAAAAACAGTTGTGACAAGCGGAGGAATGAGAGCTTTGGCCTCCTAAGGGTCATAGCAGCCACTGCTCTTTGGGCAGGGGCTATCTCCAAAGTTAGTCACAGTTTCAGATTTGATCATCAAGGGCAATTAGGAAAGATAATGAAATGAAACGCATAGAGATTGGAAAGGAAGCAGTAAAAGTATCTTTATTTGCACCTGACATGATCTGGTAAAGGAAAATGTAAGGAATTCACTAAAAATCTATAAAAACTAATAAAGGAGTTCAGCAAAGTTGTAGGACACAAGGTCAATATACAAAAATCAGTTGTATTTCTATACAGAGGCAATGAACAAATGGGAGATGAAGAAAATTCCATTTATAGTATCCTCAAAAAGAATAAAATAGGAATAAATTTAACAAAGAAAGTGTAAAACTTATAAGAGTATAAAACATTGTTGGGGGCTTCCCTGCTGGCGAGTGGTTGTGAGTCCGCCTGCCGATGCAGGGGACACGGGTTCGTGCCCCGATCCGGGAAGATCCCACATGCCGTGGAGCGGCTGGTCCCGTGAGCCATGGCCGCTGAGCCTGCGCGTCCGGAGCCTGTGCTCCGCAACGGGAGAGGCCGCAACAGTGAGAGGCCCGCGTACCACAAAAAAAAAAAAAAAAAAAAATTGTTGAAAAAAATGAAAGAAAACCTAAATAAATAAATGGACTCCCTATGTTCATGGATGAGAAGGCTTAATATTGTTAAGATATAGGCTTAATATCCTTAAATTAATCTACAGATTCAATGCAGTGTCTTTCACAATTCCAGCTGCCTTTATTTGCAGATGACAATATGAGCCTAAAATTCACATGGAAATGCAAGGGAACTAGACTGCCAAAAGAATCTTGAAAAAGAACACAGAGGACTCACACTTCCCAATTTCAAAACTTATCACGAATCTACAGTAATCAAGACAGAGTGGTACTGGCATAAGGACAGACATACAGATCAATGGAATAGAACTGAGAGCCCAGAAATAAACCCTCACATTTATAGTTAGTTGAGTTCTAACAAGGGTACCAAGGTAACTTAATGGGAAAAGAATAGTCTTTTCAACAAATGGTGCTGAAACAACTGGACATCCACTTGCAAAAGAATGAAGTTGGACCCCAGCCTCATACTCAAAGTGGATCAAAGACCTAAACATAAGAGCTAATAACTATAAAACTTTCAGAAGAAAACATAGTCATAAATCTTTGTGATATTGGGTTAGGCAGTGGTATCTTAGATACGACAGCAAAAGCACGAGCAATAAAATTTTAAAAATAGATAAATTGGGCTTCATCAATATTAAAAACTTCTGTGCAGCAAAGGACACTATCAAGAAAGTAAAAAGGTGGTTCAAAGAATGGGAGAAATTTTTTTGCAAATCATATATCTGATAGGCCCTTGTATCTAGAATAGATTTTTAAAAACTCTTAAAACTCAATGATAAAAATACAAATAATCCAAAGGCAAAGGATATGTATAGACTTTCCTCCAAAGAATATATCCACATGGCCAGTAAGCACATGAAAATATGCTCAACATCATTAGCCATCAGGGAAACGTAAAACAAAACTGCAATGAGATATCACTTCATACCCACTAGGATGGCTAATCAAAAAGGCAGATAATAACAAGTGCTGATGAGGATGTGGAGGAATTGGAGACTTATAAGCTGCTGGTGGAATATAAAATGGAGCAACAGCTGTGGAAAACCGTCTGGCTGTTCCTCAAGTGGTTAAACATAGAGTTACTATATGATACAGCAATGAATACCCGAGAGAAATGAAAACACATGTGCACCCAAAACTTGTACACAAATGTTCACAGCAGCATTATTCATAATAGCCAAAAGGTAGGAACAACCCAAATGTCCATCACATGGGTTAATAAAATGTGGAATATCTGTACAATGACATATTCTTTGGCAATTAAATGGAGTACTGTTACCTGTTACAACATGGGTGAACCTTGAAAACATTACGCTACGTGAAAGAAGCCAGACACAGAGGAGCATATAATTTAGTATTCCTGTGTCAGTTAGAAGCAAGGCCATGGGCCTCAGGTGTCACTCATGTTGTCTTCCTGTGTCACAGGTTCAGCCAGAGGCCATTTCCACCATGGGTCCCATCAATAGGAATGCTGGCTCCGCTTGCCTTCAGGTCCCCTTGTGGGGAAGGGTGCCTGTGGAGTGGTCCTGTGTAGTCCACGCCTTACCTGGTGCCCCTCTGTGTGCCACGCTCCAGGGACGCCCTGTGCCTTCCTGGTCTTGCAGCTCCTGCTGCCTTTCTGGCCTCTTCTCTCCCTTTTTTGGGTGGGGCTCATCCACAGTAGCTTCCTGAGAAGCAGTGCCAGGAGGTCAGTTGTGGCAGTCCTGTTCTTTTTTTTTTTTTTCCTTATTGTCTTTATTGAAGAGAGCTCAAAATACTAACAGAGTATCACTTTATTACAGTCATGATTTCACAGTCACAAGACTGAAAGTTTCAGATTTTACTAAGAGTGAAATGGCTTTACACATGAACTTTGGTTTAACCCCAAAATAGCAGCTACCCAGGTTTCCCACAGAACTTGACCATAATAATGTATAAGTCCCCATTCTCATACGCATCCTCATTCACATAGACTGCTCTTAAATTGAGTTTGATTCCAAAGTGATTAAAATTGAGAGATTCCAAATTGATTAAAATTGATTAATTGAAATCAATTAAAATTGATTTGTTCTTTATCTTTATTTCACCTTCACACATAATGGATAGTTCAGCTGGATAGAGAGTTTCAGGCTAGAAATCATTTTCCTTTTGAAGTTTTAAAGAAATGCTTTGTTCTTTTCTAGCTTCCCAAGTTGCTGTTGAGAAATCCAAAACCATGCTGATTTCAGATTCTTTGTGCCCCCTTTCGCACACTTTCTGCAAGCTTACAGGGTCTGAAATTTCACGACATGCCTGGTGTGAGTCTGCATTTGTCCATCTTGTCGGCTCAGTGCATCCTTCCATGTGGAAACGTGGCCTCCTGTCCTAGGGGTTTCTTGAATTATTTTGTTTCTTCCCCTGTGTTTTAGCTGATCTCTCTTTCTGAGACTCCTGTTATTTAATTTTTGGATCTCTTGAACTGGCCTCAAATTCTCTTCCCTTTTTTTTTTAAAATAAATTTATTTATTTTTGTCTGCGTTGAGTCTTTGTTGCTGCGTGCCAGCTTTCTCTGGTTGTGGCGAGCAGGGGCTACTCTTTGTTGTGGTGCGCAGGCTTCTCATTGCAGTGGCTTCTCTCGTTGCAGAGCACGGGCTCTAGGCATGAGGGCTCAGTAGCTGTGACTCACAGGCTCTAGAGCGCAGGCTCAGTAGTTGTGGCGCATGGGCTTAGTTGCTCTGCAGCACGTGGGATCTTCCCAGACCAGGGCCTGAACCCGTGTCCCCTGCACTGGCAGGCGATTCTTAACCACTGCGCCACCAGGGAAGCCCTCTCTTGCTTTTCTTGCCCACTTTCCATTTCTTTGTCTTTTTGTTTCCGTTTTTAGGAGATTTCCTTTACCTAATCTTCCAACCCTTCTATTGATTTTTTTGTTTGTTTTTCCCATTATATTTTCATTTCCAAGAGCTTTTCTTACTCTCTGAATGGGTCTTTAAAAATATGTGCATAACATCCTGCAGTTCCACCTATGTAATCTTTTCTTGTTTCTCTGAGGATATTAATGCCATGTTTGTTTAAGTTTTCTTCTCCTTGCATTGGCTGTTTCCTCCAAGTTGCTTTTTTCTGCTACTTTCCTTTGGTCTCTCTTTGAAGGAATCTGTCCTCGGCTGCCCAGTGATCTTTGGTTGCCAGTTCACAATTACTAGTAGGGGCTAAAAGCTGCCTGGGAGTCTAGTTTCTGAGGTGCACAGTTATGATGAGGCATGCTATTTGTTGGGGAACCTCTGTCAGTATCCTGAGGCCTCCCCTCTTGGGCTGGGTCAGGTCTCAGAGGAGGGGAAGGGTGTTCTAGGAGCTGAGTGGGCAAGGGGACAGGATGCATAGGCTCACTTAACCTTCCTCTCCTGTTTTTGGCAAGGTACCCAGGCCCTCAACTGTGCCTTGCACCCCCCAGTGCAGACCCTGAGCTTCGTCCTACTGATCCAGGCTATATACTGAGGACAGCATCCCCGTCCTCAGCCTGAGGACAGCAGGCTATATCCTGAAGAACAGCAAACCTCTGTTCTTCAGGAGAGGGTGGGAGAGGGGTGGTCTCCAGCAGCATGAGGTGAGGGAACGGATCTAGGGATCTAACTGCTTCTCAAAAGCTTTCACCCAGCTTCCATTGTACATATCAGCCCATTCATCCCATCCCAGGGGACCTGGAGCCACAGTTCCCTAGCTTTTCTTGGTGGTGGAAACTGGTGGATGATCAGCCTTCCCCACTGCCAGGTAGGGCCACGAGGACAGTTAACCCAAGCTGCTTCCACAGTTATATTGCTGTGGTCTCCCTTCCTGGTCTCTGTCCTTGGGGATTTATAGCTTAAAAAACAAAAACCTCTTACTAAAGTTTTGGTGGGATTTCGGGAGGGAGAAAAATTAGACACATAACCCAGACATGAGTGGGCTTTGCACAGGGAAAAGGGCATCCAGGTGGGGAGCATCTTGGTGGAAGGAGTGCTCTGAGGAAGACGGGAACGTGCTTGGATTATTTGGGAACAAGGAGGAGGCAGTTTGGCTGGAGTTACAGGACCCAGGAGGCTGAGGAGTGATGGGAAATGAGGCTCGACAGGCAGGTTGGACTAATGATGTGAGGCGAGATTCTTACCTGTAGGCAGTAAGGGTCCTGGAAGGTTTTAAAAAGAGAGTGAAAGAATGCCTGCACCGGGGATGCTGTCCTCAGTATATAGCCTGGATCAGTAGCTAAAGCCAACCAATGGTAATGGTTGGTCATGGTTAGGAGGGTTTTACAGCAGTTCAGGTAGGAAGAAGGGGGTGATCTAGGGTGGGTTAGTGGAAATGAAAGCAAGGAGGATGTGAGCGATTTCAGAGGAAGAACTGATGGGCCTTCTTGACCAGATGGTGGGAGAGGGAGAGGGAAGGGCAAAGATGACCCCCAAACTGAAGCCCTAGTTCCCTGGGGATGGAAGACAAGAGGTGTTTGGTTGGGTTTTGGGGAATGTGTGTCATCTGGGATGGGGGAGGGAGGGGGTAAGTCTTGTTACAGAATAGACATTTGACATGTATATGCAACAGCTATTATTTTAAATCCTCACATTTCAACCTGCAATTGCCTCTGTTGGTTAAGAAAGAGTGAAGGGGGTGGGGTGGGGAGAGAGAAAAGGTGTCAAGGGTATATGAGTAAGGAAATCAGTCCCTTAAAAAGCAAAGACTAATTTTCACGTTGTTAAATAAGATTATCAAAGGAATCTTTATTTTGGTATTCTCACAGGTTCATTAGTGTTGCAGAATGGCTTCTGAACTGCCTTGAGCATAGAGAGTTTCTGATTCATTTCTTCCTTAGCTCATTCTCATGTTTTGACTGAATTAAATGCTCTGTACAAGAGGCTTCTACAAAAGACACAGAGGCCTCTTTTTTTTAAATTAAATTTTATTTTATATTGGAGTATAATTGTTTTACAATGTTGTGTTAGTTTCAGGTGTACAGCAAAGTGATTCATTTATACATATACATATATCCATTCTTTTTCCATATAGGTTATTACAGAATGTTGAGTAGAGTTCCCTGTATTATACAGTAGTAGGTCCTTGTTGATTATCTAATATATATATATAGTAATGTGTATATGTTAATTCCAAAGTCCTAATTTATCCCTCCACACCCCCACCTTTCCCCTTTGGTAACTATAAGTTTGTTTTCTAAGTCTGTGAGTCTGTTCCTCTTTTGTAAATAAGATCATTTGTGTCATATTTTCAGATTCCACATATAAGTTATATCATATGATATTTGTCTTTGACTTACTTCACTTAGTATGATAATCTCTATCAGAGATTATTATAATAATAATAATGCCATGTGGCTGTAAATGGCATTCATTCTTTTTTATGGCTGAGTAATATTCCATTGTATATATGTACCACAACTTCTTTATCTATTCTTCTGTCAATGAACATTTAGGTTGCTTCCATGTCTTGGCTACTGTGAATAGTGCTGCTATGAACATTGGATGCATATATCTTTTCAAATTATGTTTTTCTCCAGGTATATGCCCAGGAATGGGATTGCTGGATCATATGGTAGTTCTGTTTTTAGTTTTTTAAGGAACCTCCATACTGTTCTCCAGAGTGGTTGTACCAATGTACATTCCCACCAGCAGTGCAAGAGGATTCCCTTTTCTCCACACCCTCTCCAGCATTTATTGTTTGTAGACTTTGATTATGGCCATTTTGACTGGTGTGAGGTGATACCTCATTATAGTTTTGATTTGCATTTCTCTAATAATTAGCAATGTTGAGCATATTTTCATGTGCTTTTTGGCCATCTGTATGTCTTCTTTGGAGGAATGTCTATTTAGATCTTCTGCCCATTTTTTGATTGGGTTGTTTAATTTTTGATATTGAACTGCATGAACTGTTTGTATATTTTGGAGATTAATCCCTTGTTGGTTGCTTCATTTGCAAATATTTTCTCCCATTCTGTGGGTTGTCTTTTCGTTTTGTTTATGGTTTCCTTTGCTGTGCAAAATCTTTTAAGTTTAATTAGGCCCCATTTGTTTATTTTTGTTTTTATTTTCTATTTCTCTAGGAGGTGGATCCAAAAAGATACTGCTGTGACTTATGTCAGAGTGTTCTGCCTGTGTTTTCCTCTAAGAGTTTTATAGTGTCCGGTCTTACATTTATGTCTCTAATCCATTTTGATTTATTTTTGTGTATGGTGTTAGAGAATGTTCTAATTCATTCTTTTACATGTAGCTGTCCAGTTTTCCCAGCACCACTTATTGAAGAGGCTGTCTTTTCTCCATTGTATATTCTTGCCTCCTTTGTCATAGATTAATTGACCAGCATGGGTTTATTTCTGGGCTTTCTATTCTGTTCCATTGATCTGTATTTCTGTTTTTGTGCCAGCACCATACTGTTTTGATTGCTGTAGCTTTGTAGTATAGTCAAGTCAGGGAGGCTGATTCCTCCAGCTCTGTTTTTCTTTCTCAGGATTGCTTTGGCTATTTGGGTCTTTTGTGTTTCCATACAAATTTTAAAATTGTTTGTTCTAATTCTGTGAGAAATGCCATTCATGGTTTGATAGGGATTGCATTGAATCTGTAGATTGCCTTGGGTAGTATAATCATTTTGACAATATTGATTCTACCAATCTAAGAACATGCTATATCTTTCCATCTGTTTGTGTCATCTTCGATTTCTTTCATCAGCATCTTATACTTTTCGGAGTACAGGTCTTTTGCTTCCTTAGGTAGGTTTATTTTATTTTTATTTTATTCTTTTTTTTTTTTTTTTTGCGGTACGCGGGCCTCTCACTTTTGTGGCCTCTCCCATTGCGGAGCACAGGCTCCGGACGCGCAGGCTCAGCGGCCATGGCTCACGGGCCCAGCCGCTCCGTGGCATGTGGGATCTTCCCGGACCGGGGCACGAATCCGTGTCCCCTGCATCAGCAGGCGGACTCTCAACCACTGTGCCACCAGGGAAGCCCTATTTTCTTTTTGATGCGATGATAAATGGGATTGTTTCCTTAATTTCTCTTTCTGATCTTTCATTGTTAGTGTGTAAAAATGCAAGAGATTTCTGTGTATTAACTTCGTATCCTCTAGCTTTACCGAATTCATTGATGAGCTCCAGTAGTCTTCTGGTAGCATCTTTAGGATTTTCTGCATATGGTATCACGTCATCGGCAAACAGTGACAGTTTTATTTACTTTTTCTTTTCCAATTTGGATTCCTTTTATTCCTTTTTCTCCTCTGATTGCTGTGGCTAGGACTTCCAAACTATGTGGAAAAGAAGTGGCAAGAGTGGACATCCTTGTCTTGTTCCTGATCTTAGAGCAGATGCTTTCAGATTTTCACCATTGAGTATGATGTTAGCTGTGGGTTTGTCATATATGGTCTTTATTATGTTGAGATAAGTTCCCTCTGTGCCCACTTTCTGGAGAGTGTTTATCATAAATAGTTGTTGAATTTTGTCAAAAGCTTTTTCTCCATCTATTGAGGTGATCATATGGGTTTTTTAAAAATATTTTTTTAATTTATTCATTTATTTTTTTGGCTGCATTGGGTCTTCTTTGCTGCGTGCAGGCTTTCTTTAGTTGTGGAGAGCAGGGGCTACTCTTTGTTGTGGTGCACGGGCTTCTCATTGCAGTGGCTTCTCTTGTTGTGGAGCATGGGCTCTAGGCACACGGGCTCAGTAGCTGTGGCGCACAAGCTTATTTGCTCTGCAGCATGTGGGATCTTCCCGGACCAGGGCTCAAACTCTTGTCCCCTGCATTGGCAGGCGGATTCTTAAGCACTGTGCCACCAGGGAAGCCCCAGCATGTGGTCTTTATTATTCAATTTGTTAATGTGGTGTATCATACTGATTGATTTACGGATATTGAAAAATCCTTGCATCCCTGGGGTAAATCCCACTTGATCATGGTGTATGATCTTTTTAGTGTATTGTTGGATTTGGTTTGCTAGTATTTTGTTGAGGATTTTTGGGTCTGTGTTCATCAGTGATGAACATGGCATGTACTTTTCTTTTTTGTGTGATATCTTTGTCTGGTTTTGGTATCAGGGTGATGGTGGCCTCACAGAATGAGTTTGGGAGTGTTCCTTCCTCTGCAGTTTTTTGGAAGAGTTTCAGAAGGATAGGTTTTAACTCTTCTCTAAATGTTGGATAGAATTCACCTGTGAAGCCATCTGGTCCTGGACTTTTGTTTGTTGGAAGTATTTAAATCACAGTTTCAATTTCAGTACTTGTGATTGGTCTGTTCATATCTTCTCTTTCTTCCTGGTTCAGTCTTGGAAGGTTATACCTTTCTAAGAATTTGTCCATTTTATTGGCATAGAGTTGCTTGTAGTAGTCTCTTAGGATGCTTTGTATTTCTGCGGTGTCCATTGTAACTTCTCCTTTTCTATTTCTAATTTCATTGATTTGAGCCCTCTCCCTCTTCTTCTTGATGAGTCTGGCTAAAGGTTTATCAGTTTTGTTTATCTTCTCAAAGAATCAGCTTTTAGTTTTATTGATCTTTGCTATTGTTTTCTTTGTTTCTATTTCATTTATTTCTGCTCTGATCTTTATGATTTCTTTCCTTCTACTAACTTTGGGTTTTGTTTGTTCCTCTATCTCTAGTTGCTTTAGGTGTAAATTTAGGTTGTTTATTTGAGATTTTTCTTGTTTCCTGAGGTAAGGTTGTATTGCTATAAACCTCCCACAGAGGCCTCTTTATTTGGGGTCTGTAGCCAAACGGGCAAGTGGAGAGGGGGTACCACTCACCCAGCCCACCCTTACTGCCTGTCTCCAGGTCACGGTGGGATGCTTAGCCCGTCTAGGTGTTCTTTTCATCTGTGGCTCCTGGGGAGGTGAGGAAAGGGCCCTGGTTGTAGCATTTGCGGATTTCTGTGGTGTGCAGATGCCCACTCTGATCAGTTTCAGGCTGTTACTCAGTGTCACTGAGCACTGAGTTGGAAAGGGGCAGAGTCAGGGAGCCGGTGGGAGCGATCTATCTGTGCCTGGTGCGGGTGGCTCATGATAGATCCTCCCCGCAAAGGATGTGTGTGGGTGGGAGGACCCCATTTCTTAGGTCATCTGACTTGCTCTAAGGAGGCTATGAGGGTCAAGTTGTGCTTCAAAGCATCATCTCCGCAAGCAAGCCCCAGCACAACTGGGCTGGCCTCTGGTTCTCTCCTCATGGCCCTGGCTCTGCCCACCTCTGCCCATCAGAAGCAGGACCAAGTCCCCTGTTTAGCCTCTGCATTGCTGACACTGAAAGCTGACATTTATAATAAAGGCCCGTTATGTGCCAGACACTCTTCTGAGCACATTACATGCCTTAACTCGTTTGATCTTTGTAACGAGCCTATGCACATTACTGTTATTATCCCTGATTTTACAGATGAGGAAATTCAGGCCTGGAGATTAAGCAGCTTGCCCAGAGCTAGTGGGCTTGGTGGAGCCCTGACTGGAACCCAGGCTGTTCGACCCCTGGGGTCTTACCACTGTGTTTTCCCTGCCCTGTTATGTCAACATCTGGGAATTCTCTTTACATGTTTTTTTTTTTTCTCCTTAAGATCCAGTCAGGGCCTCGGCACTGTTGGTGCATTGGGGCTGCCAGATAAAATACTGGTTAAATTTTATTAAAATGGCTAGTTGAATTCAAATTTCAGATAAACCAATAATTTAGTAGTGTAAGTATGCTCCAAATATTGCACAGGATATACTTGTACATTTTTTAAAATGCAGTCTAGCTGAAATTCAGATTCTAACTGGACACTTTGCATTTTAATTGGCTGAATCTGGCGGCCCTTGGCTCAGCGACTTCATCTTGGTTGAGAAAAGAGTCGGGCGCCCGGGAGGAGATTGAAGTAATCAGTCTTGCTACTCACATTTCTCTGGCCAGATTGTGCTGAGGGGTACTAATCTCTGATTCATGGTACTTTTTTTGTTTGTTTATTTATTTTTTGGCCGTACCGCGCGGCATGCGGGATCCTAGTTCCCTGACCAGGGATCAAACCCACGCCCCCAGCAGTGGAAGCACCGAGTCTTAACCACTGCACCACCAGGGAAGTCCATCATGGTACATTTTAAAGTAAAACATACTTAATATCTAAATTCCAAACATGTCTAACTTTTGCTTTTCTCCTCTAAAGAAAGAATATTAACACAACCTGTTGTAGGAACATGCCAAGATACAGGTAGATCACAGCAGAAACTTAAGAAATCTCATACAATCAGTCTAATATTTTGCTATTCCAGAAGACTCATTTGACCTAAACCAACTCATTCAGAAAACTGTCTAAAATTTTTTAAAACCCCCTCACAGGGAAACGCCATTGCCTTTTCTTTTTATTTTGCGGTACGCAGGCCTCTCACTGCTGTGGCCTCTCCTGCTGCGGAGCACAGGCTCCAGACGCACAGGCCCAGCGGCCACGGCCCACGGGCCCAGCCACTCCACGGCACGTGGGATCCCCCCGGACCGAGGCACGAACCCGGGTCCCCTGCATCGGCAGGCGGACTCTCAACCACTGCGCCACCAGGGAAGCCCTCACCATTGCCTTTTCTAATCTGTATCTTTTGCTCATCTGACCGGCCAGATATTTTTCATAAAGCTTAGTCTCATCCTGCTTCTTGGAGCGGCTGTGGCTAACCAGGAGTTTGGGTGTGAACAGGAAGCACGGCCGTCTACAGGTCTGCCTTCCCTGGGCTGCTGCTTCTCTGGCTGTGCCTCTCTGAACGTGATGTCTTGCCCTGTCAGCCCAGGAAGCCAGAGCACAAAAGCCACTGGTCATCTTAGCCCTTGGCAGGGTCAGTGCATTGGGTGATGCCTGGGTCCCAAGCGGTGCTGGGGTATTTTACACTGGCACTAGAGCTTTGCTCTCAGAGGAGGGAGGCGCTCTTCATCCAGTACAAGGCCAGTCTTTCACCTGAACTGAGCTGCTTTCCAGGGATGCTCCATCTCTGTAACTCCTAGCAGCCTACCCTCCTGTTTCCAAACAGCATTCGGCTCTATTTTCTGACCTCCTGTGGAAGGTTTCGGTCGCTTTTACCCCCGAGCCCAGACATACCCACTTTCCCTGCTCTCCTTCTTCCCGCATGGTTACGTAACCATTTAAAAGTACATTTTCAGTTTTTACATTATTAAAATCAAGTAAATATTCACAGTTGAGAACACCAAGTGTATACGTGATAACACTTTCCTGTGTAACTTCTCAGTTTTCTGGAGTTACTCTTTACCTCATTCCTTCATCCCCAGACGAACTATAAAAATTGCCATCTCCTCCCCATTTTTTCAGAGACATCAGGTCATCCAGCCTTTTTGGTTGTTTATTTAGACCCCCGATTGCCCCCTTGGAGCCCCATCTCTGGAGACTTCCCGGCCCGTGCTGTTGTCTGGAGAAGCAATTCTCACCATCCCCTGAGAACTCCCCGGGCTTCCTTCTGTGCTGGCTCCCAGTCTTCTCGATCTTGGTTTATTTACTCCCTTGTTTTGTTGGTGCTCATCTCCCAAGAGTTTCCTGGGAAGATGCACGCGAGGGTGGTAAACTTTCCTAGGCCAAGCAGGTGTGAAAATACCTTTATTTTGCCCTCACACTTGATTGATAGTCTAACCGGGTAGAAAATTATGGGTTGGAGAGCGTTTCCCTCAGAAGTGGCTCAGCGTTACTGTGGCCTCCTCCTTCTCCTCAGGAGTGTAGTTGGCTGAGTGACGGCCCTCAGAGATGTCTAGGTCCTCATCCCTGGCACCTGTAAGTGTCACGTTATCAGGGAAAAGGGTCTTTGCAGATATGACGAAGTGAAGGATCTTGACATGGGGAGGTGATCCTGGATTATCCGGGGGCTCTAAATGCCATCGCAGGTGTCCTCAGAAGGGAGATGCAGGAGGTTAGACACACACTGCGGTTCTAGAAGGCCAAGTGATGACAGAGGCAGAGACTGGAGTGATGTGGCCATAAGCAGAGGCATTCCAGCAGCACCGGAAGCTGGAGGAGGAAAGGAAAGACACTCCCCTGCAGCCTCCGGAGTGGATATGACCCTGCCTGCACCTCGATTTGGGCCCAGTGAAACCGATGCTGAACTCTGGCCTCCAGAACTAAAAGAGAATGCATTTTGGCCGTTTTAAGCCACCCACTCTGTGATACAGGAAGTTAACGGGATCCCCCTGATCTCATTTCCAGGCAGGACTTTGGGCATCGTGCTGGGGCTCAAAGGGTCCTCACAGCCACAAGTGCACGAGGTGCAGGAGGTGATGCTGGATGACTCTGCCCTGCTCCCCCCCGGGGGGCTGGGGGTGGGCTCCCCGGACTCAGCCTCTTATTTTCTTACCTTTTCTCCTATTTGCCATATGTCAGTCTTTTTGTTATGCTTTCTGGGTGATGTCCTCCACTGTCTTCTAATTCTTCTATTTATTATGTTTAAAAATGTCTGCAATGCTATTTTTAATTCCCTAGAGCTCTTTCTCATTGCCTTTTTAAAATAGCTGCCACCTCGCAGTGCTATAGCTTCTCTTACTTCTCTGAGATTAATTATAGTGTTTTTTTTCTGAGTATCTGCTCTCTCTCTTACTTTCTCCTCAGAGTTCCATGTTTTTATTCCCAATTTGTTTTGGTGAATTTTTTTGGCTCTGTCCTCAAACATCTGGTGATTTTGGCTGTCCCTTCATACTGAAGCCAATTGGAAAGCCTGGGCACGGTGGGGCTTATGGACCAGTTGTCCTCACCTTGAGAGGAGGCTGCAGGCCACCCCTTTCTTTGGGTGCCGACTACGTGTCTGTAGCCACAGGACATCCGTCCTGGGCGGGTGGTTTCCTAGAGAGGAGCCCTCAGGGTGCTCCCTAGCCATCAGCCTGGGAACCACTTCGTGGTAGCCGAGGGCTTTGCCATCTCCCCTGCTGTCTGCAGCGCCGTCTGGTGCCCTGTCTGCTGCCTCTCCCCTGGCTGGGCCTCGTGGCCACAGTGGAGCCTTTCCAGGAACCCAAACTCTCGTCTTCTGAAAGGCACCAGTGCCTGGCAGTCAGGAGCGGGGCCCTGGATGCCCATAACCGGTCCACCTGGCTCTGACACTTCCTAGCAGCGTGCTCTTGGGCACATGACTCCACCTGTCCTGCCTGCGCCTCAGTTTCCATGGCTCTAGACCTGGGAACTCAGGTGAATCGTCGCAGGGGTCGCTGCGAGGATGCAGCCAGTGACTGCACTGGACTCAGCAGGGCTGAGGCTGTTTGCTGTTCCTGTGGTTCTGCTGGGGTGTGGTGCGGAGATGGGTCTGGGGCTCTTACTCCCTTAGACTGTAACTAGCCTTCAGTTTGCAGCCCCACTGTCCAGCTGACCCACTAAGTTCTGAACTTCCCGGGAGCCTCTGCAACTCGAATTTGCTCACTCAGTGGGTTCCTCCGCGTGCTCTCCACCCCCCACCCCAGTCATTGCCACTTGTCCACATGCTGTGCCTCGTTCAGTTTTAGGGGCCTCTCTCATCTGCTGCCCTTGGCTTTCCCATTTGTCCTTGGGGGTTTGTGCTCTTTTTAAAAAGATCCTTTTACCGATGTTTTAGTGGGATTTCAGAAGGGTAGAAATGAACCCCTGTGTTCGATCCATACATTTCACCAGACCTAGTTCTTACTGTAAAATGTGAAGCAAATATGTCAACATAGTGACATCAGTTTATTCTGAGTTCCTGGGTCTTATATATATTGCTAGCTGTATTGTCTGTATTTTTCAAATGTTTCATAAAGAAAAGAAAAAGGGAGGAAGGAATGAAGGGAGGGAGGGAGGGAGGGAGGGACGGACCCTCGATCCTAGTACCCTCTAGGATCGTCTAGGATCCTCAAGTGCTCATCCTGCATTTCTCCTCTTCTTACTTGAACATTAAGTTAAGACGTCCTTGTCCAGACATTGGGGAGTTTACAGCAGAGACCTCCTCACCTCCCACTAACTCACTTTTACCTCTACCCGCTCTGAGCCACCGCTGAGGCCACCAGTGAGCCCTCTGCTGTCAAATCCCATGTCTGTTTTTTTCACTCCTTATCAGAGCTCTGCCACCTTAGACATTGACATTCCTCAGAGCCCTGGCCCTCACCATGTGCCCACGGCCCTGGCTGGTCCCTGGGTGTCCCTCGGCTCATCCTGGCCAGTGGGTGTTTCTGGCCGCCCCATCCATCCCTCCTGCCCTCATGTCCCCAGCAGGATGTGGCTCCCAGACCTCCCTCTCCTGCTCAGAGTTCTCCTTCAACATCAGACTCACGTCCAGCAGCCTGTTTGGACTCCCCAGCTGGAGAGCTTGCAGTTAATTCAAGCTCATCAGGGTCAAAATTGAACTTGCCAGCCGCTACCTACATCCGCTTCTGTGTTCCTTAACTTGGCATTGCCACTGTTCACCCCTTCCTTTAAAACAGGAGCCAAGAGCCACCCTTACCTGTGGCCTCTTTACCCCTCGTAGAACAGGTGCTGGAGGAGTACTTCCGGCATGTTTCTTGCCTACATTAGAACATCTTCCTTGTTTTTCTTCCACCTCTAGTCTTTCCTCCTCAAATTCGTCTTCCTCAGAACAGTCAGAGTGGTCCCTCTAAATTGCAAATCCCTCCTCCCCTGCCTAGTTTCCTGGGTCACATCCCCTGACATTGAGGGTAAGTCTGCGCCCCTTGCTGTGCATGCAGGCTCGTGACCTGGAGTCTAGGTGTCTGTGCTTGGTCTCCTGGGCATCCTCACTCCCTGCCTCTGGCCTCAGTGGACATTTGCCAGGCTGTTTGCTCCTTTGTCTTTGCTCCCCCTGTCCCCACACCTGAACCATCTCCCTCCTTCCTCCTTGTCCTTTGATTCGTCCCTGGTGTGTTTCTTCAGGAGGTCTTCCTGCTGGCTCTGCCCTCTCTCCATGCAGCCATGTGTTGGCATTGGCACTGTTCACAGGCTCGTTTTTGCTGCCACCCACTCGGCCTTTCCTGGCCCAGAGGGGGTGCTGATCACAGTCCTAAATAGCTCCGTGCTCTGAAGGCCCCCGCTTGGCCTGCTTCAGGATGAGCGGGTGAGAAGCGGGGGGGGGGGGGGGGTGTTTTTTTTTTTTTTTTTTTTTTTTTTTTTTTGCGGTACGCGGGCCTCTCACTGTTGTGGCCTCTCCCGTTGCGGAGC
>NW_006789022.1:41316-45253 GCF_000442215.2 Lipotes vexillifer
GTGTTTTTTATTTTAAAAACAATTTTTGGCCGCGCTGTGTGGCTTGGAGGATCTTACTTCCCTAACCAGGGATTGAAGCCGTGCCCCCTGCAGTGGAAGTGTGGAGTCCTAACCACTGGACCACCAGGGAATTCTCAAGGGAGCGTTTTTAACACCCTTTGCTCCCCAGCGCCTGGTTTTAGGGTCTCTATAGGTTCTGGTCGTTTATGGGGAACGTGGGTCTGTTAGTTTCCTAGGGCTGCCGTAGCAAAGCACCCAAAACGGGATGGCTTACGGCAGAGATTTATTGTCTCACAGTCTGGAGATCAGAAGTCCAAAGTCAAGGTGTCGGCAGGGCCACGGTCCCTCTGACAGTTCTGGGGGGGATCCTTCCTTATCTCTTCCAGCTTCCGGTTTTCCAGCAATCCTTGGCGTTCTCTCCAGGCACATGGCTGTCTTCTCCCTGTGTATCTCCACATGGTCTTCCATCTGCGTGTGTCTGTCTCTATGTTTAAATTTCATCTTTTTATAAGGACACCAAACATATTGGATTTGGGCCCACCCTAGTGACCTCATTTTCACTGATTACCTCTGTACAGACCTAATTTTGGGGAATTCCCTGGTGGTCTAGTGGTTAGGACTCTGCACTTCCATTGCAGGGGGCATGGGTTCGATCCCTGATCAGGGAACTAAGATTCTGAATGCTGTGCAGAGCGGCCCAAAAAGAAAAAAAAAAAAGGACCTTATTTCCAACTAAAGTCACATTCTGAGGTCTTAGGGGTTGGCACTCCCACGTATCTCTTTGGGGAACAAAATTCAGCCCATACACTGGTGTCCACTTTCCTACCACCTTGAAACTGGGGTGACCTGAGTGAGCGAGTGGGGACGAGGTCCTATGTGATTCGCCAGCTGGGGTGTGCCATGAAGGTGTCAGGGAGCTTTCTGGACCACCTGCATGTCTGCTGTGTTTTGGTGTCCGTCTCCCTGCAAAGCATCGTCCAGCCATGGTTAGAATTGAGTCTTTAGTGCCTGTCACCCCTCTCAGCCCTGAAATGCTGTCCTGGTTCCCACCCTCAGGCTGGGAGGTATATTTTGCTGACCTTGCCCCTTTGACCTTCCTTGTCAACACTTTGGGCTCTTATCTGTGTCTAAGGGACACTCATGTGTCCCTTTAGCTTGTGTGTGCTGCTCCCAGGAGGGGCCATGCCTTATTCATTCATTGTCTAGCCACTCCACAGTATTTCTGGGCTCACAGTACTCTGCAAGCTCATGTGGCCTGGAGCAGTCATTCATTCATTCACTCATTCATTCCCCAGACATTTAATGTCGGTATCAGGCACTGGGCAGAGTGCTAGGGAGACACTGGGGGACAAAACAGACCGAGAATCCTGTCGCCAAGTCCTCACAGTGTCTGGCGAGACGGGTCAGCAAATCGTTATAACATTAAGTGCTCCTTTTTTTTTTTTTTTTTTTTTTTTGGCGATCCGGGGGCCTCTCACTGTTGTGACCTCTCCCGTTGCGGAACACAGGCTCTGGTTGCGCAGGCTCAGCAGCCATGGCTTACAGGCCCAGCCGCTCTGCGGCATTTGGGATCTTCCCAGCCCGGGGCCGGAACCTGTGTCCCCTGCATCAGCAGGCAGACTCTCAACCACTGCGCCACCAGGGAAGCCCTCCTTATTTTTTTTTTTTAATTTCATTTTTTTAGAATAAATTCCTTTATTTTTTATTTATTTATTTTTGGCTGTGTTTGGTCGTTGCAGCGTGCAGGCTCAGTAGTTGCGGCACACGGGCCCAGTAGTTGTGGCGCACGGGCTTAGTTGCTCCGCGGCATGTGGGATCTTCCCGGACCAGGGTGCGAACCCGTGTCCCCTCCATTGGCGGGAGGATTCTTAAGCACTGCGCCACCAGGGGAGCGCTAAGGGCTCCTCCTTGAGGACACAGACACAGACAACGACCTCACCGAGAACCCCCACAAGCAGGAGGACAGGGGTTGTGGCAGGGACAGTGACAGAGCTGCGCTGAAGACAGATGGCCGCCCAAGGAAGGGTGTCTGAGCGGCCTGGGGTGGTGGAGGAGTCCAGGAAGGCCTTACTGAGTGTGACCTAAAGGATGTGGAGAGATTCGCGCGAGTGGCTTTCTGGCTGTGAGCCTGGCCCGACGTTCAGGTCCTCAGGCAGGCGTGCACAGGTTGGCAGTAGCACTCCTTTTGCACCAGGGGGCAGTGTTTGCCTTGAAAGTCTCCCTGCCCTCAAACGAGGCTGGGACAGGGCAGCCGCTGCTGTGCCCACCGGGCCCCCTCCTCACCCTGTACTTCCTGCCACTCCCTTGCGGGCCTTGATCAGTCCTCATGCGCCTTTCTCTCTGAGCCTCCCCCGTTTCCCAGTCCACAAATTCCCTCGGCCCACGCAGGGCCCATTGTCCCAGGTGCCGCTGTTACCCCCTCTCCCCTCTGCCTGCCGCCTAAACCGAGGGTTGCCAGGGGCGACGCAGAGGCCCGCCGCTCAGGGTGGGAGGTGGGCTGTGCTGCCTCAGGCCCCGCGCTGTTTCCGCTCCAAGTCTCTTCCTGCCTTTGATGTTCTTGCGCCCCTTTCTTCTTCATCTGTCACCTTCGTTGTTTCTCATGTCCTCCCTTCAGCTCCCCCTGCTCAGAAATCTCTGCCTTGGTCTGTCCTCTCTTGGGCGCTTTGATATCAGCCGCTGCAGCCCTGAAAGTCAGGCGGAGTCTTTCCCTTTCATCTGTCCCCGTTGGCCTCCAGCCCCGGGCCACCATCCGACACGTTTAGGACAGCGCGGAGGTGCCTGGAAGGAAGGCTCCCCGAGAGCAGCCCCATCCATCAGAGGCTCGCTTCTGCCACGGTGTGGAGTCCTCCACCAAGAACTCTTTCTTTCTGGTTCTGACCTGCTTTTGCTTGCAGCCAGCCGCTGAGGCCAGCTAGGGGCAGGGGATAAAGCCTGGTAGGGGTGCTAGTACTGGGGGTGGGTAGTAGGAAGTAATTGTGTAGGAGCCTCACTAGTTAACTTGGAGATTCCTGGGGCCTGTTTCTGACCCGCTCTCCCTTCTTCTCACCCCACCTGGCTGCTCCAGCACACGTCTGAGATGGATGTGCTCAGGGACTTGGGGACTGGGGGCGGGCAGTTCAGTCTGTGGGCTTCCAAAACAAACACATCAGCCAGCTACCCCCAAAGCAGGGCCACGGCTTTACTTTCCTCTGTGCTTCCTGCCCACAGTTGCCCTCTGAGTCTGCAGGAGCTGCTGTGTGAAAAACAGGGATATTTAGGGTGGAAGCAATACAGATCCTCGAAGGAACATTCCAGGGCCCAGTGCTTGGCCACAACAACTATTCAAGTGGCCGCCTACCCTGATCCCAGCAAGGCTGCTCTGGCTGAGAGCACGTCCTCCCTGAGCCCAGTGGCTTTATTGTCTGGACCAAAATTTGGATGGTGATGGCTTGACAGTGGAATTTTGTGCTGCTCTTGGTTGCAAGAGGCAGCCTGGGAGGTGCAGTTTAGGTCTGAAGTAATGGGACCTCTAGTGACATTTTGATGATTTATTGGATGAATTGAAACTACCCTAGCTCATCAGGGACACATGATTGCTGGCACTGTTAGCCTGCTGCCTGGTGAGAAGTGCAGAGCCCCACTGGTGGCCCTGCCGAAGTTCAGGCAGTAACGCATTTTTATCAGGAGTGGGGTTTTGGCTTTTGGTTTCCAAGTGCCTGTCACGCTGTGCTTCTGATGAAAGCCATAACGTATTCCTTTAGTTAGGTGAGGACACCCTAATGGGTCAGCGCTCTTGCTCTAGAAGGAGACATACAAAGTGGGCTCAGAACTGCCCCTGCTGGCTGACCTTGAGTGTGACTTAATCCCACTATGCCTGGTTCCTTCTGTCAAAGGGAGTGATAAGCAGCTTGAGGCTGACCTGAGTTAGTACGTGCGGAGCCCAGTGCCTGGGAAAGAG
>NW_006789022.1:45480-54736 GCF_000442215.2 Lipotes vexillifer
GAGACTCTGCTGGGTGTGCTGGTCCCCACTGTGTCCCCACCTGCTGGTGGTCCCCGCTGTGGCCCCACCTGCTGGCACCGGCCTGGCATGGAGGTGGGGCTTGGTGAGTGCTGGATGTTGTAGAAGCCGCAGGGGCAGGGCAGGTCACCGGGCCTGGCAGATGATGTCACTACCTCCCCTGCCTCGTGCCCCAGGTTGTTGTCAGCACCCTCTTGACTGAATCGTCACCACTCCCTTCTGGAAGGAAAGAACACTGAGCTTATCCATTCAGTGTTGGGGGGAGGTTTGAAGCTGGAAGAGAAGTCGAGACTGCCTGTGGAGTCACGCTGAGAGGCAGCGGGGGAGAAACAGGTGTTCCCGACACTACCCGCCTCCCTGTGCCTCATTCTTGCTGGCGTTGTTTACACGTCCCAAGTGAGAGTCAAAGCCGTCTTCCTCCCCGTCTCTAATGCACAACCCGGGGCCAAGGAAAGGGATCTGTCAGCTGGCATTTGCAAAAATAGCAAACGGGCCTCTCTGGGCCTGTCGGCTCACTGGAGAGGAAACCGGATAAGGGATCTTTGGGCGGTGGCGGTTGCTTTTCTCTTGCTCATCACTCCCCCATCTCTGAGGTCAGAAAAGGAGATTTTTGCTCACGTGTGCCACTGGCACTGAGCAAGGCAAAGTGGCGTCCCCAAGGCAGGTGACCGGAGGCTGGCTGTGCCCTGGCTCCTCCAAGGGGCCTCTTCACCCGGGAGAACCCAGCCAGTGGGGGAGTCCCGTCCGTCTGCAGAGCAGCCGCCCTCGCTGAAGGCTTGTGGCTCCCCTGGGCGAGGTCAGCTGATGCAACAGAACACGAGGGCTTCCCAGGGCGTCGGGTTTGGTTAACGAAGGCCTCGGCGTTTTTAAGGAAGATTTTCAGCCAAACTGCCAACGACCTTGAGGATTTCTCGGTTCCCATCCCGCAACCGAAAGCTCAAAAGCAAGTCACAGTGTGGCCCCCATGGTGGGACCCTGGGCCTTGCCCACACTGCCCTCCTGTGACCGGTGCCGTCACCTGTGCTCTGCCCTGCAGTGAGGAGACGAGGATGCTACCTGCAACGGTGCTTGAGGGAAGGCTAGTGCTCTGCGAAAGTGGCACTGTGAAGAGGGGCTGGCACTCAGGTCACTGCAAGATGCCAGAGTTTGGTCTCAGGGCGGGGAGCCCATTGAATGCCAGAGGCAGCCCCTCTAGAAGGGCTGCAGAGGGCGTTCCGTCTCCTGAGGCCTGGCCACGCTCAGACCTCAGGCGCTGGACTTCTGCTGCCCGGCCTTACCGGGTGCCTGGCTGCCTGACTCTGCCACCCAGAGCAGGGATCCGCCCACTCAGCTCCTCCTTCGGCCCACCCCGGACCCTCAGACTCGGCACAGCCAGAGTGAGTGCATCACACACTCGACCCACGAAGGGCCTGCTTCCTGGAAGGGAGGCCTCTGTGCGATGGCCCAACTCTGTCCTGCAGGTTTTCTCCCAGCTGAAGTTGATTCTGGAAAGGCCTTAGGAGACACCAGGCAGCCGAAACCCCTGGGTTTCAGGTCTGGGAGGGGAGTGGGACTTGACAAGGGAAAAGGCTGGGTGCTGGGTTAACCAAGTTCTGAGGTGTCCTGGGAACGCAGCAGGATTTTTATTCACCTTTGTGTCCTCAGGACCCAAGCGTGGCTTTGCGGGGTCGGGGTGGGGGTAGCTTGTGACTAAGCTGGGAACTGAGCTACAGGGCTGTGTCTAGGCTCTGAGGGGCAGTGTGACCCGTGCCCTCGGGCATCCATGAGGACCCTGTCTGACCAGCCTCCCCAGACCCCACTCTGCCTGTTGGCTGACGTTCCTGTGCCTTTCACCTGCAGGGGCAGCAGGAAGTCCGCTGTCCCGCTCCCGGCTGGTGTCCTACTTCAGGACACCTCCTTCGGGCTTTCCTGGTGGCGCAGTGGTTAAGAATCCGCCTGCCAATGCAGGGGACACGGGTTCAAACCCTGGTCCGGGAAGATCCCACATGCCACGGAGCAACTAAGCGTGTGCGCCACAACTACTGAGCCTGCACTCCAGAGCCCGTGAGCCACAACTGCTGAGCCTGTGTGCCACAACTACTGAAGCCTGCACGCCTAGAGCCAGTGCTCCGCAACAAGAGAAACCACCGCAGTGAGAAGCCCATGCACCGCAACGAAGAGTAGCCCCTGCCCGCCGCAACTAGAGAAAGCCCATGCGCAGCAAGGAAGACCCAATGCAGCCTAATTAATTAATTAATTAATTAATTAATTTAAAAAAACAAACACCTCCTTCATGCTCTTTCCCCATCCCTGGGGATCGGGGAGCAGGCTTTGGGCTGTGAAGCTCCTGCTGCCTGCGTGACCCAGCCTCCCTGCCTCCCCTGCTCCGGGGCACCCCTTCCTCCAGTTTCAGCCTTGGCAGCCGTCCCTGCCTCCAGCAGTCTGGGGCAGGAGAACTTTGTACCTTGGGCCAGTGACTCAGGCCGAGCAGATGGCGTGGCCTCCCTGGGAAGAAGCAGCCCTGGGTGCCTGGCTGGTGCAGGGTGAGTGCCCCGGGACTCCCTTGTCGGGTGCAGGTCTTCCCACCCGAGAATGCGGTCCGCTCTCCGTGGGCGCACGTTCCAGCCCTTGTCCAGCGAGAGCCACTGGGCGGGTGGCCGCATCGCTGGTTTGGGCGGGAATGAGAGCCCTGCGGGTGTGGGCACCAGAGCCGGGGGTTGCTTCTCGTGCCCCGCACTCGTCAGGGAGGAAAGGCCAGTGGGAAGATGGCTGTGGCGGCCACGTTCATCGCCCAGGCATGGCACTCAGGGCCCTGCTCAGTGATCCACGGACGACCTGCCGAGGTTGGGGTGGCGTTAGCCACTTCCACAGAAGAGGGAATGAGGCCTCAGGTGCCCAGACCCAGGCCTGCTGACTCCAGGTTCACGTTGGGCTGCCAGCCGGTGGGTGTGGCTGCCCTCTGCCCCTTCTATAAACATCTGCCTGCTCACTCCCACACCCCGGGGTCTGCTCAGGTCTCAAGTCCAGGCCGATGTTTGCTTCCGTCTGCACAGGACAGGGGGCTCCGGGGCATTCAGAGCCCCCCCACCTCCGCCACCCAGTGCCCAGACCCTGGTTTTTTGGTTTGTAAAGTGGGACGCCAGGGAAGCCCTTGCTGTCTAGAGCATGTGTGAGGGTCAAATGCAGAAATGTGTGTGGGTCTCTAAGGCCGGATAATTCAGACTCCCTTGTTTGCTGACTGAGCTAGGGAGGCACTTGGCACCCAGCCTGGGGTCATAACCTCCAGGGATCTCTTTCTTTATCTGGAAAAGGGATTGGGGCATGTGTGGTTGGGGAAGTGGGAGAAAAGAGCGTGCCTCCCTGGAAATAGTTGAAACGTCCCTGGAGGATGGAGAATCTCCGTGCCAGTGGTACCAGCTGTAAGGCTGCTCACCTGTAGATGAGTGAGGAAGATCCCGCCTGCAGCCCTGAGCAGAGCAGGCATCTGGTGCCCAGGACAAGGGCGAGGTTTGCATCCCACACCTGCTCCCCGGGGTGTGCGCCATTGACCGCCAGGGCCTGCCTGCTTCTGGCTGCTCCGCTGGGCAAGTGCTTCCCTCCTAGTGGGTGGGTGTCTGAATCCGGTGCAGAGGATTAGGTGCTGCCAGTAGACCTGCGAGGGGGAGATAACAGGATAGCATCTGAAGTTCACTGGCTCTCAGAAAGGTGTGGGAGTCAAATGTTTCCACTCTGAGGCCCAGCTGGTACTTGGCACCCACTGTGAGCGGGTCCCGGGGGCTCCCTTGGGTCGCTCCTCCATCGGCGCCAGCTGGAGCATGGCTTATTTCTTTCAGACCCACAGACAGGCTGCAAAAGCAGTGCAGGGAATTCTCTCACACCCCTTACCCCAATTTCCCAAATACTGTTGACCACATTTGCTTCATTATTCTCATGTTTTTCCCTGAACCATTTGAGTGTAAGTTGCAGATATGATGCCCTTAAACTCCTAAACACTTAAGTGTTTTTCCCCTAAGAATGAGTATATTCTCTAAAGTTACCACAGTACAACAATTAACATTGACACAATACTCGTTTCTAACATACAGACCTTATTTAAATTTTGTCAGTTGTCCCCCTAATGTCCTTTCCTGCAGCCGAAATCCAAGATACAATCCAGGAGCACGCGTGCATTTCATTGTTGTGGCTCTTTAGTCTCCTTTAACCTGGAAGTTCTTTAGTCTTTGTCCCTCATGACCTTTGACACGTGTGAAGAGTACAGGCCAGTGGTTTGGTGGAACGTCCCTCAGTCTGGGTTTGCCTTGTGTTGGCTCCCGATTAGACTCAGGCTAGGCATCTGTGGCAGGAACACCCGCAGGTCCTTCGTGGCCGCCCGTCAGGAGGCATGTGATGGCCGTTTCCTGCTGGTGATGTTAACCTGCATGGCGCGTACTGGGGTGTCTGCCAGGTTCGTCCACTTTGTATTAATAAGTAAGGACTGTGTGCTCCATTTTAGAAGATGAGCCAGAGCCCAGCGAGGCTGTTGCCCCACCCCTGACATTCGCACTGCTGGTGGGACCCCGGGTGCTCACCACCCGCCCTCGCCTCTGCCCCTGCTGGCTCTCAACTTCCGACAGGCTCAGTGGCCATGGCTCACGGGCCCCGCCGCTCCGCGGCATGTGGGATCGTTTTTTTGCGATACACAGACCTCTCAGTGTTGTAGCCTCTCCCGTTGCGGAGCACAGGCTCCGGACGCACAGGCTCAGCGTCCATGGCTCACGGGCCCAGCCGCTCCGCGGCATGTGGGATCTTCCGGTACCAGGGCACAACCCCGTGTCCCCCGCATCGGCAGGCGGACTCCCAACCACTGCGCCACCAGGGAAGCCCTCCTCTCTTGACTGTTCTGTCCCCAGCAGATCTACCCCAGGCTCAGGGCTTCCAACCTCACCCTTTTGCTGAAGCACCCAGGCTTCCTGCCTGGCTCTGACCTCTTTGGCAGCCCATCCCCACCCCGGAGTCTGGTCTCTCCTGAGGTGGGGGAGGCGCTTCCACTCGCCCATCCTGGGCTTCTTCCTTCCCCTCATCTTCCACAGTGGGTCTCAGCGAATCTAGCCTGTTGTACCCCAAATACCTCCCCACCCCCTCTGTCCCCCCGTTAGAGGTGCTGTCTCTGTCTCAGCCCCTGAACAGCCCCACACGTGCACCCTCTTTCTGTCCTCGCTGCTCCCAACCCAGGCATCTTTTCCAAACATGCAGCAGGTCATGCCCTCCACCACCATGTTGGGTGAGAGGCGGACGTACCCAGAGGCCTCGGCAGCCTGGCCCGTCCCACCTTCAGCCGTGGGGTCCCTGCCCCCAGCTGTCAGACCGGATCTTTCTTGGACACACCTAGCTCCTTCTTCCCTCGGGTCCTTGGCCGTGGCTGTTACTGTGCTTGGGGTGCGTTCCCTGCAGATCAGATCTGTGTGGCTGCGGCTTCCTCCGTTTAGGTCCCCGCGTCTGTGCCCTCCTTGGAGAGGCCCACTTAATATCCAGCCCCCCGCCCGGTAATTCACAAAATGTTACCTGTTCTTTTGCCCTTGGGGCACTAGTCATGATCTGAAAGGACCTTATTTCTGTCTGTTTTTTTCCTTTTCTCTTCTCCTTCCCTGGGTCTACCTTCTGTGAGAGCCGAGGCCTTCCTGCCTTGTTCTCGACGCCCTCGCCTGGTGCTGTGCCTGGTGGGGTTGATGCTCGGCGGGCCGTCCTCTCTCCCCTGGTCTGAGGGCTTCCCTCTTCTCTCTTGCTTCTCTTTATTTCCTTATTTCTTTTCTTCTCTTGTCTTTCTATTTGGTCTTTATTTCCCCTTATCCGTCTTGTTGGCCATAATATGATGCTGAGGTTTTTATATATAAAAATATATATTTTTTTATGCTCCTTACTTAAAACAAAATGGTTGAGTCAAGCATTTAAACTTTACTGAGAAATAGTTCACGTGGTTAGCTGGATAAAGGCACCGGAGCAAGGGTAAAGGACCAAATGCCAGTTTGGGCTCTGCTGTAACAGCTGTGTGACTTTGAACACACTTTTTAAATCTCGCCTGGGCCTTGGTTTTCTTCATTTGTAAAATGAGGCAGGTGGTTGACAACCTCTGAAGATGTTCTACATTCTGGGATGTAAATTGCCCTCAATTTATTTTTATTGTGATAAGATATATACTGATATAACAGAATTTGCCATCTTCACTATTTTTAAGCATATAGTTAGTTCACTGGCATTACGTACCTTCACATCGTTGTGCAACCATCACTACTGGCCATTTCCAGCACTTTTTCCTCTTGCATAACTGAGACTCTGTCCCCTTTAAACAATCCCCATCCCCTGGCCTCCCCACTCCCACTGTCTGTCTCTGTGAATTTGACTCCTCTAGGGACCTCATCTAAGCAGAATCATGCTGTATTTGTCTTTTTGTGACTGGCCTATTTCACTGGCCCTCAGCTGGGTTTCATGACTAATTTACTTATTAGCCCTTGTAACTAGGAAGGTTTCTGCAGTTTGAAGAAATCTGCATTTTAACCAAGTAGAGGCTGTGCTTCCCTAGAGCACACTGATGCGGGTTCGCTCCTGGGGAGATCCACTGTCACCCTCCCTGCCCAGCCAGACGGAACCCTGAGGGAGGGACACAGGGGTCAGTGTTGGGCACGAAGGTTCTAAAGTCTGGGGCTGCCTGGACAACTGTGCCCAGCAGAGGGGACACTGACATTACACACTGGTCATGCAGGGCTGCTGGCTCGTCTCTAAAATTGCTTTAAAAGCTTGAAGTGCGGTGATTTAGAAATTATAGTGAGTATTAGAGTATGAGGGTAAACTTGGGGTGCCATCTGGGTGTGAATTTGCTCCCTTCCCTGTAGTTACTCAGCCCCGCAGGGAGGAATCGAGGCAGCAGTGGTGCTGGCTTTTATGCGGGGCTGCCGGGAGGCTGGCGCGGGACCCCCACTCTTCCTGGGGACCCTCCGAGCTGAGGCTTCTCTAACCTGGCCATGACTTCCCTCCCTAGATGCTGAAGTTTCAAACTATCCGTGGGGGCCTGAGGCTCCTAGGTATCCGCCGAACCTCCACTGCCCCCGCTGCCTCGCCCAGTGTCCGGCGCCTGGAGTACAAGCCCATCAAGAAGGTCATGGTGGCCAACAGAGGTGAGCACAGCGGGAGTCAGTGTCCAGCCCCTGCCCCAGCTCCCTGCCCCTTTTTCTGCATCTCTTCGGACCCGGGGATCTAAATTCCCACCCTGTTGCCCACCCCTGGCCCCAGGCGAGATTGCCATCCGCGTGTTCCGGGCCTGCACGGAGCTGGGCATCCGCACCGTGGCTGTCTACTCAGAGCAGGACACTGGCCAGATGCACCGACAGAAAGCTGACGAAGCCTACCTCATCGGCCGCGGCCTCGCCCCGGTGCAGGCCTATCTGCACATCCCAGACATCATCAAGGTGGCCAAGGTGAGCGGGGCTGGGCTGGGCTGGGCACCTCTTGAGGGCCAGGCCTGGGTCCTGTGTCTGCCCCCCCCCCAAAACTTGACGCTGCTGGCAGTGAGTCCCTGTGAAGGGATGAATGAGTGAGTGAGTGAGCGAATGAATGAGTGAGTGAAGGAATGAGTGAGTGAAGGAATGAGTGAATGAGTGAGTAAAGAAATGAGTGAGTGAGTGAGCGAATGAGTGAGTGAGTGAGGGAATGAGTGAGTGAGCGAATGAGTGAGTGAGGGAATGAGTGAGTGAGCGAATGAGTGAGTGAGTGAATGAATGGAGCAAGTGAGGGGGGGCAGGTGCGAGGGCTGCAGGGTTTGGGCGGGCCTGTGTGAAGGGCTTTGAGGCGAGCTCCACTCTTCTGACGCCACCAACCCCCTGCCAGGAAAACAACGTGGATGCCGTGCACCCTGGCTATGGGTTCCTGTCAGAGCGGGCAGACTTTGCCCAGGCCTGCCAGGATGCCGGGGTTCGGTTCATTGGGCCGAGCCCTGAGGTGGTCCGCAAGATGGGAGATAAGGTGGAGGCCCGGGCCATCGCCATCACTGCAGGTGAGGATGGGGGCCACGCAGCTCCTGAGGGGGGCTGTCCGGGGCGGGGGCGCTGCTGGCGGGCTTCGACCTGACCTGCCTGTCTCCCAACAGGTGTCCCTGTGGTCCCCGGCACAGATGCCCCCATCACTTCCCTGCACGAGGCTCACCATTTCTCCAACACCTACGGCTTCCCCATTATCTTCAAGGCCGCCTATGGGGGCGGGGGGCGCGGCATGAGGGTCGTGCAGAGCTATGAGGTGAGCAGACGCCGAGGGCTGGGAGACCACCTGCAGAGGGGCTGGGGTGCTGGGGGCGGGCGTGGCCGTGCACAGCAGAGCTCGGGACTCACTGTCTCCTTGGCCCTCGGCTGCCCTCCCAGGAGCTGGAGGAGAGCTACACCCGCGCCTGCTCGGAGGCTCTGGCCGCCTTCGGGGACGGCGCGCTCTTCCTGGAGAAGTTCATTGAGAAGCCGCGCCACATCGAGGTGCAGATCCTGGGTGAGTGGGGTGCGTTCCCGGGGCCACAGCGCAAGGCAGCTGCCAAGGACCCGCTCCTTCTGGCTTGCGGAAAGCTGCAGGGGCTCTCCCTCAGGAAGCCCCTCCCCAGGAAGGTGGGCTGTGGGGCCGTGCTGGTCGGGCCCGAGGCCTCCGTTGTGCCCGTTTCTGTCCTGGCTGAGCCACCGCTGGGAGCCGTGCCGAGCGGCCACAGTGCTTGCGCGGGGATCACCAGCAGCTCAGGGGTGTCTGGGTCCCAGGAGGAACTGAGCGCAGTCTACCTCCACCCCAGGGGACCAGTACGGGAACATCCTGCACCTGTACGAGCGAGACTGCTCCATCCAGCGGCGGCACCAGAAGGTGGTGGAGATCGCCCCTGCTGCCCACCTGGACCCCCAGCTTCGGAGCCGGCTCACCAGTGACTCTGTCAAACTTGCAAAGCAGGTGAAGGGCAGGGGCTCTCGGGGACAAAGTTTGAAAGCCAAGGGCACGGGCTCCTCCCCACATGGAGACAAGGAGCCCATTCCTGCAGGCTTGCTTTGAGCTCCTGCTGGCATAAGCCTCATGGCTGGCGGTCACTGGGGTCCAGATGTGGCCAGCTGCTGCAGAGCAGGGAGGCCCAGGGTGACCAGCTCCGGGACGGGGGCAGGAGGACTGAGGGCTGATGCGGGGCCCTCGGGATCCTTGCTTTGCAGCCGCAGAGGCGCTGGGCCCAAAGGCCAAGCCTGGAGACCAGAAAGGCTGAGAGGAGGAGGGAAAG
>NW_006789022.1:55347-65377 GCF_000442215.2 Lipotes vexillifer
AGAGCCACCGGCCCCTCCTTAGTGCCCTCTGCACAGATTGAGTTTCTGCGCAGCACCAGTGAACCCCTGAAACAAAGGGAATGAGAGTCAGTGGGATCTGTTAAGATTAAGGAACAGTATTCAGGCATCTCTTCTTTCCTCACTTACTGTTTTTTTTTTTTTTTGGCTCGCTGGGTCTTCGTTGCTGCGTGTGGGCTTTCTCTAGTTGCGGCGAGCGGGGGCTACTCTTTTGCTGCGGTGCTTGGGCTTCTCATTGTGGTGGCTTCTTTTGTTGCAGAGCACAGGCTTTAGGCGCACAGGCTTCAGTAGGTGTGGCTCATGGGCTCTAGAGCACAGGCTCAGTAGTTGTGGCACACGGGCTTAGTTGCTCCGTGGCATGTGGGATCTTCCCGGACCAGAGCTCAAACCCGTGTCCCCTGCATTGGCAGGCGGATTCTTAACCATTGGGCCACGAGGGAAGCCCCTCGCTTACTCTTAACTGTCCCCTACATCACATCTCCTGCCACCCATTTGCTCCCCAGGTCCTCCTCCGCCTGTCTCTGCTCTGCAGGGATGTGGAGTGACTGCCCCCAGGCCGGCCCAGGAAAGTGCCTGCCACGCGTGACCAGGCTGCAGCAGGGACCCTACTCTCTGTTCCGCTGGGGCCCTCCTGACCCCACCCCCACTCAGAGGCCAGGCATCCTATCCCCCCCTCTGCCTCCCCATCCCAGAGGCCCGAGTGGACATTTCTTCAGATCTGCTCTCCCCGGCTGCCAGGCGGACCCCTGGGCCCGCTCTCCTTCCAGACCCTAGCTCCCTCAGGCTCTCAGGCAGCCCGCGCCCATGGACCATGGACGCTTCTGTAACCTTCCCCAGATGGAAAGCCAGCCACAGCTAACCTGCAGCATTGATTAGGGTCTGATTATAGTTGAGATTTTGATTCCTTTATAAGAGGACTATTCTTGCCTTGAGTTTGGTCTTATTTATTGGCTTATGCTGTGTCTCCTTCCAGAACAGATTTGAGGGAGCTGAGTGAAGTCTAGTTTGTGGTTTTGGTAGGACCAGAAGTGAACCTAGAATTAGGCTTGTATTTTGAGTTAGAGCCTCATCTGTTGGTTCCTCTCAAATGGCATCTCTTTGGGTAGTGGCCAGAAGTGATGATGGAGTAAAGTAGAGGGGAACTTTCTGAAGACCCTCTAAGAATAAGAAGGGTCCAGGAAAGGCCAGGGTATGCGCAGGTGGGCCTGTGCCCAAAAGCTGAGCAGCTGCTGGGTAGAGGGCACCGTCTGGGCCAGACGGGAGCTTCTGCTCGTGTCTCACGAAAAAAGCTGTGTGCAGCCCTCAGAGCTTCCTGTGAGGCCTGGGGTAAGATGTCCAGGCCGGGGCCCATTGTGGGTTTTGGACTCTCGCCTCCCGGGGGCAGGGCCGGTGGGCCGCCTGCCATCTTTGGGGCAGGGTTTGCCGCAGTCTGTTCTATTATGGAACCAGCCCGGTGGGTGAGCCTGCGTGCCCGTCAGGCTCCCACCGCTGCGGCCTGCTGACGTGGTGCCCCCGCAGGTGGGCTACGAGAGCGCGGGCACGGTGGAGTTCCTGGTGGACAAACACGGCAAGCATTACTTCATCGAGGTCAACTCGCGCCTGCAGGTGGAGCACACGGTCACCGAGGAGACCACCGAGTGAGCACGGGGCTCTGGGAAGGGGCGCCTCCCCAACCTTGTGTGAAATCCACATCAGGTGGTTCCTAGGGACTGGGCAGCGGGAGCTCGGCTCATGTGCACTGGTAGAGAATATTTAGGGATCCAGGTCCGTCCTTTTTATGAAAATTATTATTATAAAAGCATTACATGGTTATTGTAAGAATTAGTACAAAGGAGCAAATAAAAATGACTCAGAACCCCACCCCTCAGAAACAGGATGCTGAGGAGGTTCCCGGCAGGCTGTGCTGTGTGCTGCACATCATGACCTCGCTGGAAGAAGGTGCCAATCGACCCCATTTTTCAGATGACGAAACTGAGGCTCAGAGAGGTTAAGAGAGTTGCTCAAGGTCACACAGCTGGTCGTCTCCAGCCCTGTGCTGTGTCTCCTACGCCCACACTAAATCTTTTGGTTTCTTTCCATCTTTGTTTACTACATAAGTAGTTTGACACAACTGAGGTGTTTTGTATAGAACTTTTATTCTACGTTTAAAATTTAATATTTGTCTAAGGCATTCCCATTCTTTGCAAATACTTTAAGTGGTTGCACACTATTCCATCTTCTGGGTATTTTATAACTTATCTACATATTCCTCTATTTTTAGACAATCAGGTTATTTGGCTTTTGTAGTTATTAAGGGTGTGTCAGTTAACGTCTTTGGGCTTAAATCGTTGCCCACCTCTCTGAAGAGTTCTGAGGACAGACACCTTTAGTAGGATTACCTGAGCAATGGATAAGCAACATCTCACCTAAAGAGCCTTCGAGACCCCTTGTTCCAATTTGTTCTCCTACAAGCATTGCGTAGAGACATTCCAAAAAAACCTGCCCATTTTATAAACAATTAATATGGCCTTTCATGGTTTCAAAATACATACGTTGAGCCTTTCAAGTGTTACACCCTAGCTTTGGGTCAGTCCATCTCACCATGGAACTTTTCGGACAGTTCCTTCCCCAACCCCTGACCCCACCTGAGACTGAGGATGCTGCTGGGGCGCCTGCCTTTGCCCGGCAGGTGCACAGAAGGCCTCAGAGTCCTTGCTCTCTCGAGATAAAGGCTGAGTTGAGGCACATGCTCCGGCCTCACCCTCTGACCCTGTGAGACTTTCCCCATTGCGTTGCTGTAAAATTGTCGTCAATCTTGAGCCTGTTCTGAGCGTGTTCTGCTAAGGATGGGAGTCTTTGCTTGCTCAAGAGCAGAGGTTTTATGTCAGACAGACACAGACTGGGGTGCAACTTCCTCCCAAGTCACTAGCTGCGTAGAGCTTGAGTGGGCTGCAGCCTCTCTGACCCTCGGGCTCCTTCTCTGATGGGAATGACAGTGACTCCCAGAGCATTACTGTGGAGGTGAAGCTTGGAAAGAGCACAGCCATAGTCTGCGGTGTATAGACGCAGCGATACATGGTAATCATCCTCACTACTGTGGAGTGGTTTAGCAGGAAATACGAAACACTGAGGAAGATCCGCCAGGGTAGTAGTTCCCAGGCTGTCCTTATCATAAGCCTCGGTGACAATAAATTTAAAACCTTGAGTTTTTTTTAACAGCTGTTCCACTTAGACTTGTTGCTGTCCTTAGGAGCATGGCAGTCAGCGAGGGTGTGCTTAGAAAACCAGGCACATTTGGAGAGCTTTGTACTGTGAGATCTTCTCTGAAGGGTCTTTCTTGGGGACAGGCCCAGCTGCAACATAGGTCCTGGGAGGGTGGCATCCTGACCACGATGGCGCCCACTGGTGTGGACCCTCCAGTAGCTGCGGCCCCATCTCAGCAAGCCTGGCCTTCACTATAATCCTGTCGTCTTGCAAACTGGCCCCCAGCCCCACCCAGCACACACCGTGTAGCACATACCCTCTTAAGAATGAGGGTCTGAGCCTTCAGATCCAGGCTTGGCCAAGGGAGAGTTTGGGGGAGGCAGGAGGACAGAGAGACCCCAGGGAAGGAGTAGGGCAGAGCGTGGGGAGGAGTAGTTCGGGAAGGGGTGCAAGATCAGGTAGGTGCTAATGTTTCAGCCACCCCTCCAGCTGCCGCGTTCTCCTCATTCAGACCCTGCGGGTTCCCAGCCCGGTCTGGTTGGGAGGAGGCTGCCGAAGGGTCAGCCGGCAGGGGCGGCGGGGCCAGGGCTGCCCTGCCCATCCCCTGCCTCACGCTCTCCCCCTCCTCTGCCTCTCCCCCATCCTGCAGTGTGGACCTGGTCCACGCCCAGATCCACGTGGCCGAGGGCCGGAGCCTGCCTGACCTGGGCCTGCGGCAAGAGAACATACGCATCAACGGCTGTGCCATCCAGTGCCGGGTCACCACTGAGGACCCCTCGCGCAGCTTCCAGCCGGACACCGGCCGCATTGAGGTAGGGCCGCCTTCCCACTGAGCCCGCCACCAGTCTCGGCCTGCTTACAGACGCTTCTCTGGGGGGCACGAGGGAGCCTGTGGGCCCGGCAGTGAAGGAGGCCCCTGGCTTGAACTGACTAGAAGCTGGCTGAGAGTACGTGGGAGCCAGGCACTGCCCAGGACTAAAGGGGAGAGCACTCCCGGGGAGAGACTGCCATGTGCACAGGCCGGAAAGGCCAGCGGGGGGGATCACGTGGAACAGGGAGCAGACCAGCTGGGTGCCAAGTGCAGGGTCCCTGGGAACGAAGCCCAGGCCCTTGACTCGTGTCACAAGAACCCAAAGCTTCACTGCCCACCGAGCAGCGCTGCTGGCTTCTGTCCTGCCTTCAGTCTGAGGGAGACCCTGGGTGCAGCAAGGGATTGGTGCCCGTTATGTCTCAGTGGAGGGGACGGGCTGGGCCAAGGGACCCATCAGGGATGAATGAGGGAGTCGGGGAGATAGAGGGGGCCAGGGAGGAGACCGAGAGGCAGGCTCTGCCTGTCAGGGGCTGAGAGAGGGCCTGGGTGGGCTCCCCTGCCCCTCCCCTGGGCACTCCTTTCTCCCCTCCCCTCCCCTCCCAGCCTCTGGGCCCGCTGTAGGCAGGAGCCCTCTGGCCTGCTGGGACTCCTGTTCCCTGGTCCTGTCTCATGCCGCCAGCTAAGGATACCTCCAGTCCTGCACGTCAGCAGTGCTGTCACAGGCTCTGCTGGTTTACTGCTCCCCATCTGGCCCGAGCCTCTGAGGAAGCAGGATGCATGTGGGAGTCCAGGGAGGAGGGCGAGGGTGATTTTGAGGCAGACCCTGAGTTCCTGAGACAAGTGATGTGGGGTGGCTGGGGAGGGAAGGGGAGCTATCTGGATTCTGAAAGCCACATAGAGCTGCTCGGCTTGAGGCAGAGCTGCCGCCGGAGTTCCGTTTCTGGAAGGGTCCAAGTCCATAGGTGGGGGCCAGCCCCAAGGCCAGAGTAATGTGCACTGAGCGGCCCCGACTTCCCTGCCCTCGGCCGGAAGGGGCAGCTCGGAGACACAGTGCTGCCTTGCTGCACCTCCACCTCCAGGGCCTGGCTCCTCCGAGCCTGGTTTACCGCAGAATATTTTTAGCTGACAGTTCCTGCTCACAGTTGCATGTTCACCCTTAAATATTTTATTGAGTTCCTTTTTATCAAACATGGGCCTGTGTCCCTTAGACGCGGAAATACGGTGCAGCGTGTGTCCCAAGCCCCCCGGCTGTCCCTCCTGCCCCATCTCCCTGACCTGTGCCGCACATGGGTCCCCTGCCCCGGGTGCAGGCTCTCCCTCCCCCTCCACAGATGTTCACGCCCCAAGCCCCTATCCCCGTGCCGTGGCCCCCCCTCCCCACATCCGACCGTTTGGAGCCCCCGTGCGTTCCCATGAGCCGCCTCTCTGACCCTCACTGTCTGCTTCCCTTCCTGTGTGTCTCCCTGCATCTGGCCTGGCTCCCTGTTCCTACTATTAATCATCTGCTCACTGGCTCTCCCATTTGGAAGGAAGGGAAGGTGGGGGGACACGGAGGCCTTCCCTGTCACTGCATATGCACACGCCCCCTGGCCCCCGGCCCCCCGACCCCTCGACCACCCGGCCCCCGGCCCCCCGACCCCCCGGCCCCCTGGCCTCTGCCTCCGCTTGCCTCGCTCTTGTCCTGCAGCATCCTTGTCACCCGTCTGTGTGTTTCCTCATTTGTTTGTCTGCCCCCTTCACCCAGCAGGCTGGGAGCCCCCTGCGAGCAGGGGACTCTGTTTTAGCTGCTCTGTCCCCACTACCTGGCACGAGGTGGGCACACATGCTGTGAAATGAATGAGTGAACAAATGAATGAACCTGAAAAGCAAGAGGGTCGGTCAGGCAGGCGGGGTGGCAGGTCGGTGGGATCTGGCCGGCTTGCCCTGGTCCCTCCGTGCCCTGCAGGCTCCGCATCAGCCCTGAGTGCTAGGCGCCAAGCCCTGGGGCTGGCAGGGCACGCCCTCCCCATCCCTTGTCCTGCCCCCTTTCTCCTCTTGGGGAGGAGGGAGCGGTGACTGTGGCCCTTCCTCCACACGGTGGGGTGCCCCTGGGTTTGCTGGCAGAAAGTAAGAACTTCACAAGCCAGAGTTGGGGTTCACCTGTGCACGGCCCTCAGCACCCTGCCGGCCCATGCTGGCCTCTCCCCGCAGGTGTTCCGGAGTGGGGAGGGCATGGGCATCCGCCTGGACAATGCCTCTGCCTTCCAAGGCGCCGTCATCTCCCCCCACTCCCTGGCCTCGCCTCCGCTTGCCTCGCTCTTGTCCTGCAGCATCCTTGTCACCCGTCTGTGTGTTTCCTCATTTGTTTGTCTGCCCCCTTCACCCAGCAGGCTGGGAGCCCCCTGCGAGCAGGGGACTCTGTTTTAGCTGCTCTGTCCCCACTACCTGGCACGAGGTGGGCACACATGCTGTGAAATGAATGAGTGAACAAATGAATGAACCTGAAAAGCAAGAGGGTCGGTCAGGCAGGCGGGGTGGCAGGTCGGTGGGATCTGGCCGGCTTGCCCTGGTCCCTCCGTGCCCTGCAGGCTCCGCATCAGCCCTGAGTGCTAGGCGCCAAGCCCTGGGGCTGGCAGGGCACGCCCTCCCCATCCCTTGTCCTGCCCCCTTTCTCCTCTTGGGGAGGAGGGAGCGGTGACTGTGGCCCTTCCTCCACACGGTGGGGTGCCCCTGGGTTTGCTGGCAGAAAGTAAGAACTTCACAAGCCAGAGTTGGGGTTCACCTGTGCACGGCCCTCAGCACCCTGCCGGCCCATGCTGGCCTCTCCCCGCAGGTGTTCCGGAGTGGGGAGGGCATGGGCATCCGCCTGGACAATGCCTCTGCCTTCCAAGGCGCCGTCATCTCCCCCCACTACGACTCCCTGCTGGTCAAAGTCATCGCCCACGGCAAGGACCACCCCACGGCCGCCACGAAGATGAGCAGAGCCCTTGCCGAGTTCAGAGTCCGCGGCGTGAAGGTGAGAGTCCGCAGGCCCGAGATGCCTATTGGCCTCTCGGTCAGGCCCTGTCACTTGTGTATAGCTGGAGATGGAATCACAACCACATACTGTCTTGTCCCTGAGGCCAGCGCAGCTTGAGTAGCTGCGGGCACTCCCTGGGCAGACGCTGCCGTCAGACACTCTGCAAGGCAGGAGGGGCAGGAGGACGGGGCTCTGCCCCTCGAGGATCACGCTGCCCAGCCCCCTGTGTGGGTGGCGGCCTGGCAGACCCACTTCTCCTCCCCTGAGAGTCCCGGGGGTGCTCTCCCCGTGCTGAGGACACCGTCCCCTGCCCACTGCGCACGGGGAGCTGGGTGGCTGACGGCCCCTCCGCACCGCCCTGTCCTCGGCTGCTCCAGCCCTGCTGCGTCCAGGCTCGGCGCTGGGTCTGGGGCGCGTGGGTAGCGCTGTCCTCTCTCAGCCCCACGTCATTCTCCTCACCTGTTGACATGCTCCACGGTGTCTGGCAGGTGCTCCGAGGGTGCAGAAGCGTTTTGAAAAAGCACGTGGGAGGGAGGAGCCTGTGGGGCTCGGCCCACCTCCCAGGGTCCGTGCTACGGGGCCTCTGCACTTCCGTGAGGAGCCTCAGGGCTCCCGGTCGGGGGGCCATTTCCTGCACACGTGGCAGAGACGTGTCATGACGTGTGCTCCACCCGCTTCTCACTGCGGGGGCTTGGTCTCCTACCACAGTGTCCCACGGCTGCTTCCAGTGGGGGGTGGCCAAGCGTGCAGGGGGCCCAGCCACCCCACCCCTCGCCTGCCTGCTTCTGTTGCTCTGTGTTGTCCTGTTGGTGAACCCAGCTGGCCCCCCCCATGGTTGTGCCCGTGGGCCATAGGACCGTCCACCTGTCCTATGGGCTGGAGGGCTCCTGAGCACCCACTGCCTTAAAGCTGGAGGTGGAGAAGGGAGACCAGGGCCATGGGGGCCTTGAAGGGGCCGAGGAAGGTGGGAGGCTGACAGCAGGCTGGGGCACCAGCATCCTGCCCAAATGTGCACCTGGACCAGGCCACTGGCCCTGCCAACCCTGCGCCGCCCTGCAGGCCACCTGCCCTCCCCCGCCTTCCCCTGTGCCTTCTCCACCCTCTCTCCGTGGCCCCTTGTAGAACTCACGCTCTCCTGCTCTTCTCTGTTGAAGACCTTGTTTCATTTTATTTAAATCAGGATCTCTCTTGGGCCACATCCAGGTATGTGTTCCGGGGCTGAGCGGGCAGGCACACGTGTGTGTCGATGCCATGCACACATGCAAGTGTGTGAGCTCGGCCTGCCATGTGTACGCACGCACCTTATCACGCCAACTCTCACTGGGCTACCATCAGAGCCACAGTGGGCCCCCTTAGGCAGAAAGGGCCACACACCCCTCAGCACAGGTGCAGCACTGCAGGCCTGGGGTGCCACGCCCACCCTCCGCAGCGGGACCCGGGCACCTGCATGTCCTCGAAGCACTGGGTGCACGGGCTGCGCCACACGTGCCCGGAAGTGTGTTTGGAGCACTGATTCCTCCCAGCTGATGCCCAGGAGCAGTGGTTGTTTGAAGGCTGGAGGAGGCCTGTCTGGGCCAGAGGCTGGTGGGGACCTGGGCCTGGAGGAGGCAGGGCAGGGCACGCCGCCCCGCGAGTGTGGCTCTTTGAGGTGGGGACTAGAGCAGGGGCCGTGTGGGCGTGGTCCCCCTTGGTGTTTGCCCCTGGGTGTCCAGCAAGAGCAAAGCCACGAGGGGCGTCAGTGGAGCAGTTGAGAGCCAAGATCTTGCTCAGGACCTGCATCCCTGACAGGAACCTTCTGGGGGGTTCCAGACTGAGAGCAGGGCAATTGGATTCCAAGTCCCTTTCCAATCCCTTTGGGGTGACATTTTATACATCCAGAAGGTGCCCTGGCCGATGGTGAATAAGGTTGTCACCCACGGGAGCCAATGGGAACTTCCTTACGGAGTTGCTAAGAACGTTACCAGCCCGGGTCCCTTTGCCCAGAAGGGCTGCACCGCCTCCCACCTGCTCCCTTTGCTACCCAGTGCACTGTAACACCCATGCCAGGTGAGGGCAAGACATCCTGCCCACGCGCCGTCAGGAAGGGGTGTTCCCTGCGCTCAGATGTGGGCACAGAGCACAGAGGCACTCCAGGGCCCGAGGGCACCCCAGGCTGGCTGGGCCTCCATGGGGCTGGTAGCCCCCCTCTCTTTTCAGAAAACCTAGGAGGGTAAGAGCAGAGACTAGCGCTGAGGTGACCCCAGTGATTTTATTATAAAGAAAAACAAGACTTGCACTTGGTGGCTATAGCCCCTGCCTCGGAGGCCGTGAGCACCTGTCACAGGGACCTGTCCCATTTTGCCCGATTGGAGGCCAGAACCAGGGAGAGTGTCCCCTGTCCTGCCCAAGGGACCCAGGGTAAAACCAGGAGGGACTCCCAGGCAGCGCTGACCCACTGGGCCAGGAGGCTGCCCACCCCACACCCTTTGCCGCCCACCCCGGGCTGGCTCCCTTGCCATCACACCACACTCTCTTCCAGCCGCTCGGCACTGCCCCCCATGCCCCGGCACCCGGCCCCGAGCAGCCCCCCGTGCACAGAGTGGCTCCGTCGGGCCCAGGCCCCTCCGAGGCGCCTGGCATACCCGTAGCACCCACCCGTGTCTCCCAGGTCCAGGGAGCAGCTGCGCTGGGGGCGAGGCGGGGGGCTCCGTGGTGGGTGCGTCTTGGGTGTGGGGCTGGGGCCCCCGTTGGTCTGGGATTGGACGTGGCTGAGCTTGAGTGGGAGGCGGCCATTCCCGGCCCCCCGGCCCCGAACCAGCAAGGCCACAGTGAAGACCAGTAAGGCAGCCACCAGCACCCCCCCGACAGCCACAGTCAGGGTCCCGCCCAGCACATGGGCCTGCAGGGCGTGGCACAGGGGCATGGCTGGCAGCGTGGAAAAGTGGGCACAGCCCAGCAGCCTAGTGGCTGTGAGGTCGGAAGGCCCAGCAGCAGGTGACAGGGCCAGCAGACAGAGGTCATAGTCGGCACCCGGGACCAGG
>NW_006789022.1:65566-67968 GCF_000442215.2 Lipotes vexillifer
AGGAAGTGGTGGCTGGAGGCTGGGACGATCCTGCGGGCAAGGGCAGGCAGTCAGAGTGCAGGCAAGGGGGCCCAGGCCCCAGCCCACCCCCCACCAGCCTCACCATGTGCCCCCAGGTCCCAGCTCTGAACACCCCCTTCCCCAGGACCACACGGGCCTGTGTGTTCACTGAAGAAGGCAGAGAAAACAGGACAGGCGCGTGTGGCCCTGGAGCTGGTTGTCAGGGGCCGGAGAGGTGTGCACGTTGACACCCGGGCCCAGGGCTGGCCTCGAGGCGGTGGAGAATTACACGCCAGACAAACAACACGCGTGTGCAGGCCAAGCCCACGAGCTTAAATGCAGACGGCCGCCAATACCCGAGGCCTCACCCGCTCTGCCACATCTGAGGCCTCCCCCTCCCCTCCCCCTGCAGCCCCCACTCAGCCCAGGCTGCTCAGAAGCTGAGGAGGGGTGTGTGGAAGCCCCGCAGAGACAGAAGGAGCAGGAGAGGTAGCCAAGCCCGAGGGGTGGGGCAGGGTTCAGAGGAGGGCGGCTGGGGGTGACGCTGGGGGCCACGGACTATGAAGCACCTCCTCACCGGTACATGAGGGTGTCGTCCTCGCTGCTGTTGTACTGGATTTGGAACATCCACACAGGGTCCGCCGGCCGCCCTGGCCCCCAGCTCACTAGCCCTGAGGTGGCGGTCACCTCCGTCACCTGCACGGCTGGCTCAGACTCCAGCGTCCCCTCTCCCTCGGCAGCAGTGCGGGCTGAGGCGGCGATGTCCGAGGGCCCCGGGCGGGCCCCCTCGGTACTGCCGTTCCCTCCGTGGGGCAAGGCCAGCACTCGTAATTCTACCCGCGCTGTGGCCTCGCCAGCAGGGTTGGTGGCAATGCAGGTGTAGCCCCCCGCGTCCGCGGAACCCGTCACCCCAATCTCCAGGGTCCCGTTGGGAAAAGCCCGGGCTCGGGAGGAGTTGCCGACCAGCCGGTCGTCAGGGCCGACCCAGTGCATGGTGGGCGCAGGGTCACCGAGGGCCCGGCACCGCAGTGTGGCCCGCTGGCCCTCCAGCACCCAGAGGCGCTGCGTGTGGCGGGCAATGAGGGGCGGCTCACAGGAGAACTCGCCCTCAGGCACCGTCCAGAAGTAGCGACCGGCCAGGCTGGGCGGGGAGGCGCAGGTCTCCAGGTCATCGGGCCGGGCGAGCCGCCGCAGCCACAGCAGTTCGCAGTTGCAGTGCAGGGGGTTCCCACTGAAGCTCAGCACCAGCGGGGCAGGCGAGGCCTCGGCGTTGCGCCCCCGGGAGAAGAGCGGGTCGGGCGCCAGCGTGGCCAAGCGGTTGGAGGTGAGGTCGAGGCGGGAGAGCTGGCCGAGTTGGGCAAAGGCGCCCGGGGGCAATGCGTCGATGAGGTTGTGGTCCAGGTTGAGGGTGTGCAGGGCAGGCATGGCGCCGATGCCGGCCCAGGGCACCTGCCGCAGGTTGTTGTAGGACAGGTCCAGGTCCTCCAAGCTGTCCAGGAAGTCGTCGAAGGCCCCCGGCGCAATGCGGCCCAGCTGGTTGCCGCTGAGAATGAGGTGCTGCAGGTTGACGGGGCCCCGCAGGCTGCCAGTGCCCAGCTCCACCAGCCTGTTGGCATCCAGGTGCAGGGAGCGCAGGCTCTCCAGGTCCCCGAAGGCACGGGCCCCGATGCGGGTGATGGCATTGCGGGACAGTGTCAGGTCCACCAGCCCCGTCATGTTGCGGAAGTCTGGCGGCCCTAAGGCCTGGATGAAGTTGTCAGCCAGCCGCAGCTCCACTGTGCGCCGGTCCACGTTGGGTGGCACAAACAGCAGGCCTCGGTGGGCACAGAGGGTGCTAAGCGACTCGGACAGGTTCTGGCAGACGCAGGGCAGTGGGCAGGCGGCCGCTCCACTGGCCAGCAGCAGCAGCAGGAGCGGCGGGGCCATGGTGAGCGCCCTGTAGGGAAGGGTCACAGCCCAGGCACAGGTGGGTCTGGCACAGGTGCCCACTTGCCCCAAGACCCAGTCTCAGGGGCCAGCTTCAAGAGCCTGGCCTGGTGGTGGGGTCAGGGTCAGAGGCCCAAGGGGTCCCCCAAGGCTGAGAGAGGGCTGGAGCCTGCAGGGCCAGGGCCCCCAGAGTAAAGGTCACATTTCCCAAGCAGTTAGGGGGAGTCCGGGCTCTGGGTACAAGGTGAGGCTTGAGGCAGGAAGCGGAGGTGGCCATGAGAGCAGGGAGGGTCCCGGAACTTCCTTTCCCCGTGTCCCCTGGAATCTCTGGCATCCCTTCGGCGCCATCCCCTCCCCCGCCTGCTAAGGTGCCCCTCCCCAACCCCTCCCGTGGCCCCTTGCCCCTCCCTGGCCAACCCCCAGTCTGTGCCCCGCGGCCCCCTCACCTGGTGTCCGCAGCTCAGGGGGCGCGGGCC
>NW_006789022.1:68054-68920 GCF_000442215.2 Lipotes vexillifer
CTCCAGGCGGCTCTCTTGCGGGGGTGAGGCCCGGGGCTGACCAGCCGCCCTCCGCACGCCTTCCGGCCCATGGCGCTCGGGCCCGCGGCCCTGGCTCACTCGGTTCCCGGTACCTTTTCCGCGGCGCGGTGGCGGCGGCGGCGGCAGCAGCGGCAGTAGCAGCAGTGACAGGCAGGGGGGTGCGAGCCAACGAGAACGCGCACCGTGGACACGCACGTGGAGAGCGGACGTGGAGGGGCTCGCGGGGATCCACCGGGGCCCAGGCCGGCTCCCGAGGTCACCCGGAATCGCGGCCACTGCAGGGCCCACGGGTGGCTCCTGGTCACGCCCGAGGCCCGGGCCGGCGCGGACCCGCCGCGCAGCCCCCCGGCGCCGCCGCAGTGCACTCACCCTGGCACAGGCGCGCGCGCCCCCGGCCACCCTGGCGCCCCTGCATCCTGCACCGCACTGGCTCCTGCTGCCGCTGCGCGAACCGTCACTCTGCAGACAGCCAGACAAAGCGCCAGCCCGCGGGCCCCTTCACCATCTCCCAGAGACGACAGAGTCTTTGTCACATGTCGCTGGGCACCCTCCCGAACACACCCACACATGTCCACACACCCACACGTCCCCGCACCCACAGGCAGGGCCGGGTGCAAACCCGCACTGTTGCTGGGACCCTTGCATTCACAGACACACGCTGAAGGTCATAACCATTCTGCATCGCCAAGTCACGTGGAGGGTCCCCAACAGGCACGGGCCTTGCGGGGGGAGGGGAGGGTTTGGGGCGTCGCCTCCCCCTCCCCCCAGGCAGGGCTCCCGCGGGGTGGGGCCGAGAGGGCTCGGCCTTGGGTCTGGCGCCGTGCTCCGCTCCGCCCCCCCCCACC
>NW_006789022.1:72072-94019 GCF_000442215.2 Lipotes vexillifer
AGGAAGTGGTGGCTGGAGGCTGGGACGATCCTGCGGGCAAGGGCAGGCAGTCAGAGTGCAGGCAAGGGGGCCCAGGCCCCAGCCCACCCCCCACCAGCCTCACCATGTGCCCCCAGGTCCCAGCTCTGAACACCCCCTTCCCCAGGACCACACGGGCCTGTGTGTTCACTGAAGAAGGCAGAGAAAACAGGACAGGCGCGTGTGGCCCTGGAGCTGGTTGTCAGGGGCCGGAGAGGTGTGCACGTTGACACCCGGGCCCAGGGCTGGCCTCGAGGCGGTGGAGAATTACACGCCAGACAAACAACACGCGTGTGCAGGCCAAGCCCACGAGCTTAAATGCAGACGGCCGCCAATACCCGAGGCCTCACCCGCTCTGCCACATCTGAGGCCTCCCCCTCCCCTCCCCCTGCAGCCCCCACTCAGCCCAGGCTGCTCAGAAGCTGAGGAGGGGTGTGTGGAAGCCCCGCAGAGACAGAAGGAGCAGGAGAGGTAGCCAAGCCCGAGGGGTGGGGCAGGGTTCAGAGGAGGGCGGCTGGGGGTGACGCTGGGGGCCACGGACTATGAAGCACCTCCTCACCGGTACATGAGGGTGTCGTCCTCGCTGCTGTTGTACTGGATTTGGAACATCCACACAGGGTCCGCCGGCCGCCCTGGCCCCCAGCTCACTAGCCCTGAGGTGGCGGTCACCTCCGTCACCTGCACGGCTGGCTCAGACTCCAGCGTCCCCTCTCCCTCGGCAGCAGTGCGGGCTGAGGCGGCGATGTCCGAGGGCCCCGGGCGGGCCCCCTCGGTACTGCCGTTCCCTCCGTGGGGCAAGGCCAGCACTCGTAATTCTACCCGCGCTGTGGCCTCGCCAGCAGGGTTGGTGGCAATGCAGGTGTAGCCCCCCGCGTCCGCGGAACCCGTCACCCCAATCTCCAGGGTCCCGTTGGGAAAAGCCCGGGCTCGGGAGGAGTTGCCGACCAGCCGGTCGTCAGGGCCGACCCAGTGCATGGTGGGCGCAGGGTCACCGAGGGCCCGGCACCGCAGTGTGGCCCGCTGGCCCTCCAGCACCCAGAGGCGCTGCGTGTGGCGGGCAATGAGGGGCGGCTCACAGGAGAACTCGCCCTCAGGCACCGTCCAGAAGTAGCGACCGGCCAGGCTGGGCGGGGAGGCGCAGGTCTCCAGGTCATCGGGCCGGGCGAGCCGCCGCAGCCACAGCAGTTCGCAGTTGCAGTGCAGGGGGTTCCCACTGAAGCTCAGCACCAGCGGGGCAGGCGAGGCCTCGGCGTTGCGCCCCCGGGAGAAGAGCGGGTCGGGCGCCAGCGTGGCCAAGCGGTTGGAGGTGAGGTCGAGGCGGGAGAGCTGGCCGAGTTGGGCAAAGGCGCCCGGGGGCAATGCGTCGATGAGGTTGTGGTCCAGGTTGAGGGTGTGCAGGGCAGGCATGGCGCCGATGCCGGCCCAGGGCACCTGCCGCAGGTTGTTGTAGGACAGGTCCAGGTCCTCCAAGCTGTCCAGGAAGTCGTCGAAGGCCCCCGGCGCAATGCGGCCCAGCTGGTTGCCGCTGAGAATGAGGTGCTGCAGGTTGACGGGGCCCCGCAGGCTGCCAGTGCCCAGCTCCACCAGCCTGTTGGCATCCAGGTGCAGGGAGCGCAGGCTCTCCAGGTCCCCGAAGGCACGGGCCCCGATGCGGGTGATGGCATTGCGGGACAGTGTCAGGTCCACCAGCCCCGTCATGTTGCGGAAGTCTGGCGGCCCTAAGGCCTGGATGAAGTTGTCAGCCAGCCGCAGCTCCACTGTGCGCCGGTCCACGTTGGGTGGCACAAACAGCAGGCCTCGGTGGGCACAGAGGGTGCTAAGCGACTCGGACAGGTTCTGGCAGACGCAGGGCAGTGGGCAGGCGGCCGCTCCACTGGCCAGCAGCAGCAGCAGGAGCGGCGGGGCCATGGTGAGCGCCCTGTAGGGAAGGGTCACAGCCCAGGCACAGGTGGGTCTGGCACAGGTGCCCACTTGCCCCAAGACCCAGTCTCAGGGGCCAGCTTCAAGAGCCTGGCCTGGTGGTGGGGTCAGGGTCAGAGGCCCAAGGGGTCCCCCAAGGCTGAGAGAGGGCTGGAGCCTGCAGGGCCAGGGCCCCCAGAGTAAAGGTCACATTTCCCAAGCAGTTAGGGGGAGTCCGGGCTCTGGGTACAAGGTGAGGCTTGAGGCAGGAAGCGGAGGTGGCCATGAGAGCAGGGAGGGTCCCGGAACTTCCTTTCCCCGTGTCCCCTGGAATCTCTGGCATCCCTTCGGCGCCATCCCCTCCCCCGCCTGCTAAGGTGCCCCTCCCCAACCCCTCCCGTGGCCCCTTGCCCCTCCCTGGCCAACCCCCAGTCTGTGCCCCGCGGCCCCCTCACCTGGTGTCCGCAGCTCAGGGGGCGCGGGCCGGCCTCCCCGTGGGCCCGGCCGGCCCCTGCCGACTCCAGGCGGCTCTCTTGCGGGGGTGAGGCCCGGGGCTGACCAGCCGCCCTCCGCACGCCTTCCGGCCCATGGCGCTCGGGCCCGCGGCCCTGGCTCACTCGGTTCCCGGTACCTTTTCCGCGGCGCGGTGGCGGCGGCGGCGGCAGCAGCGGCAGTAGCAGCAGTGACAGGCAGGGGGGTGCGAGCCAACGAGAACGCGCACCGTGGACACGCACGTGGAGAGCGGACGTGGAGGGGCTCGCGGGGATCCACCGGGGCCCAGGCCGGCTCCCGAGGTCACCCGGAATCGCGGCCACTGCAGGGCCCACGGGTGGCTCCTGGTCACGCCCGAGGCCCGGGCCGGCGCGGACCCGCCGCGCAGCCCCCCGGCGCCGCCGCAGTGCACTCACCCTGGCACAGGCGCGCGCGCCCCCGGCCACCCTGGCGCCCCTGCATCCTGCACCGCACTGGCTCCTGCTGCCGCTGCGCGAACCGTCACTCTGCAGACAGCCAGACAAAGCGCCAGCCCGCGGGCCCCTTCACCATCTCCCAGAGACGACAGAGTCTTTGTCACATGTCGCTGGGCACCCTCCCGAACACACCCACACATGTCCACACACCCACACGTCCCCGCACCCACAGGCAGGGCCGGGTGCAAACCCGCACTGTTGCTGGGACCCTTGCATTCACAGACACACGCTGAAGGTCATAACCATTCTGCATCGCCAAGTCACGTGGAGGGTCCCCAACAGGCACGGGCCTTGCGGGGGGAGGGGAGGGTTTGGGGCGTCGCCTCCCCCTCCCCCCAGGCAGGGCTCCCGCGGGGTGGGGCCGAGAGGGCTCGGCCTTGTCCAGGCTGGGGCTGGGGCCCAGGCTGCCCCCCCCCCCCCCCCCGCTGCCGGCCCCTCCCTCCTCCTTCCCGGGCTCCCCGCCCTGCCTGGTGCGCTCAGGAGCTCAGGAGCCAACCGGTCTCCGCCTCCGGCCCAATTGGTGTGCGCGGCGCGGTTCCCAGCAGGACGGCGGTAGCACGCTGATTCAAGCTGTGCGTCAGTGGTCCTGGATGTGCCGACAGCCCCTCCGTCCAGCTTCTGCCCCTACCGGGCCATTTCCCTGGAAGAGTGGCCCGGGACAAGCTCGGCTTAGACGGATCAGCTGAGAAGGGGCTCCCGGGGTGTGTGTGTTAGTGGCGGGCGGGGTGGCATCCTGCTCACCTCTCCATTTCAGACCCAGTTTTCAGACCTGAGACACACACACCTTCTGCTGTACCTGAACTTGAGACCAGTGGCTCTGGTACAACTTCCCTTGAGAAGAAACGGGGGGGCGTAGTTCCCTGCTTTCTACCTCCGACATCCGGGGCTTGGGTGGGAGCGCTGAGGGCTGGGAACCAGGTCGGGCACTCTGGTCTTTCGTCGTGGCTGCCCAGATGGGAAACAAGGCAAGTCACCACCTCCCCCAAGTGTTTCCTGGCCCTCAGGGTACTCAGATCCTTTCCCTTACCTCAGGGAAACAGACGGAACTCTAATCCTGCCTGGTACACCAGGTAACCTTGGGCAAGTTTTTTAACCACTGAGACAATTTTCTTATCTATGCCAAAGAGTATTAATTTTATGTGCTTCATAGGGCTGAGAGGAGAAGAAATGAAGCAGCCTGTGAGGGGCTAAGCCACCTGGCCGCTGGAAGCCATTCTTACCGTTGCCACTTCCCCGGCCTCGGCTGTTGCATTTGTAAAATGAAGGCACTGGATCCTAGCTCAGGTCAACTCTTGCTCAGTGGCATTAGATATCCCCTTGTTCCTCGTCTCCCCATCAAAAATGTTTTCACTCACTCTAAACGTACGTGTTTACTGGCGTCCATCGTGTTCCACTCTGTGCAGGGAGTTGGGGTACATCAGGAACCAGATAGGTCTGGTTGCTATCCCCATGGAGTACAGATGGGATGACAGAGGCTCCGAAAATTACAAAGGGGGAGGGGTCTACAAAAGGGACATGCAGGGTGGGGCAGGGGAGGCCTCTTAGGATCCTTCCCACCCCTAGGTGGCTGTAGGTTCTTTAGATGGTTTAACTGGTTTCTTCATCTCAAATGCCATGCCTTGGCACAGGTGAAATGTCCACATCTCTTTAAGAGGAGCATTGACTAGTCTCAGGGGCAGACAGGCAGACTGGTCACACCAGACAGGCACGAGGCAATGTCGGCTGGGCCCCACTCTGCAGTGGCCGCCAGTGGGATGCTGGCTGGGGAGGCACCCTTCTCATTCCGGGCCTCCAGGTGATAGGAGCCTTGGGGGAACAGGTGGAATCTCACAGTAGCAGCAGGGCCCAGCAGCTCTTGCTGGGCCTGGAGTCCCTACTGAAGGTGCCAACAGAGATCATGAGTGGGTGACACATGGAGCTGCCTTCTTTGAAGTAACAGCCGGGCTGTAGCCATATGGTCATAGGCACACGTACACTGGAGTCCCTTCCATTTGCAGTCATGGGGCATCTCTCACAGCACTGGCTCCCATGCCCCCATGTGGCCTCTAGGTTGGACTTTACCCTGCCCTAGCGTCATTCTGTCACCCAGCTGTTTAACGAGCAGACCTGGGGGCCCTTGTGCACAAAGCACATGGGCACTGGTCCCTCAGACAGCACCCATGCTCCCGGGCATGCGAGGGATACAGACAAGCAAAAGATGATGAGGCTGAGGGAGGAACTTTCCAACAGCTGATCCCATGGAGTCCTAGAAAGGGACATCCGGCCCCACAGTGAGGGTGGGGGATGAGGACAAAGAAGGTCTTTGAGTTCAGACTTCCAGGAAGAGCTTACCAAGCAGGTGTGGAGGTGTGAGAGCACAAGGCAAGATTGGTGTGGCTAGAGGTGGCCATGATAAGGAAGCCCGGCAGAGGGCATGGCCTGAGGACAGGGGTCACAGAGTCTAGAGATGGCTGTGGTAGAGTCGTCTGGCTTGACCAGTGGCACAGGAGTGGGGGGTGAGGGTGATTTTAGCGGAGGTTTTGGTAACTGGGTAGGTGGTGAGACACCCAGCAGAAGGCAGAGGACTGGGTGAGAGAAGCTGGTTTTGAACCTGATGAGCTTGTGTGAGGGACACACAAGGACAGATGCCCAGGAGGCATTTCCATTTTGGGTCTGGAGCTGGAGGCCCAGGACAAGGCCACCCAGAGAGTGTGCTGTGTGGGAAGAGGCCCAGTGACAGCCCTGAGAACTCCATCCTGCAGGGGTGGGAGGAGCCCCCAGTGGGGACCAGGGAGAAGGAGGGGAGCAAGATGTCTTGGAAGCCCAGGGAGAGAACATCCCGGTGGGAGCTGTTAGCAGGAGAAGGCTGGGAAGGTGCTCCCTTAACTGGAAGGAGGGGCCCTAGGGAGACTATCAGGGCATGGCCGTGTGCTGTGTGTGGCGGGGAGGGTGCTGGAGGCAGGAGCCTCTTTGAAGAGGTGCAGCTAGCAGGGCCAGAAGGGGGCTGCTTTATGCCGCACCGCTGTGGGGAAGGCCGAATCCATCTTCTAGGCTGTGGGGTGGGAGGAGGTGCTTAATTTCCAGATCCCTGAGGAAGGAGGAGGTGGGGCTCAGCACATGCTCCATGGCAAGCAAGGAGGGCAGGACAGGCTCAGGCCCCTCATGGCTTAGGGGACTTTGCCAGAACGGGGGTGGGTCTGGTGAGGAGTTGGGGGAACGCCACTCTGCAGGGAGGCTTCAACCTCAGCATGGTGCCCTGGGGAACTTGAGCAGCTGTGCTAGCCTAGGGTGGCACTTTTAGCCTCTCCTGTCCCTGTCTGTGCTGCACGGTGACATCCTCCCACCCGCCTCTGTCCTGCAGACCAACATCCCCTTCCTGCAGAATGTGCTCAACAACCAGCAGTTCCTGGCAGGCACCGTGGACACCCAGTTCATCGATGAGAACCCGGAGCTATTCCAGCTGCGGCCTGCACAGAACCGGGCCCAGAAGCTGCTGCACTACCTTGGTCCGGCCCCGAGACTGCCCTTCTCTCCCCTCCCAGATGCCTTGCTTCTGGCTCCCTGCCCAGAGAGCTTCCTAGCAGCCCCTGCCTCTGTCCTCAGTCTGGTCCTGCACCTTCTTCCTTTGCTTCACCCTCCCTCCCCGCCCACCTTCCTTGCTCCTGATCTTAGAGTCCCCTGTTCCCATCCATGTGGCCGTCACTAGGTCCCCACTGCCTGGACCCAGGAGGCCCTGGCTTTGGAGAGGACACGGGCCAGCTGGAAGACCAGGGATCCTGGAGGAATCCCCCCATCCCCAAGCCCAGCAACTCTCTGCCCTCAACTCAGGCTGTGCCCAGCCTGCCCTGACCCACTGCCCACTCTCTCCCCAGGACATGTCATGGTGAACGGCCCAACCACCCCGATCCCTGTCAAGGCCAGCCCCAGCCCCACGGACCCTATTGTCCCTGTGGTGCCCATAGGTAGGTGAGATTCATTCTGCCACCTCATAGGGGAGACAAAGAGGAGGCTGCCCCCTGCAGGATGGGTGCTAACGCCCCAGTCTGCCCTAGGCCTGCCCCCAGCTGGTTTCAGAGACATCCTGCTGCGGGAGGGTCCCGAGGGCTTTGCTCGAGCGGTGAGGAACCACCAGGGGCTGCTGCTGATGGACACGACCTTCAGGGACGCCCACCAGTCACTGCTGGCCACGCGTGTGCGAACCCACGATCTCAAAAAGATCTCCCCCTATGTTGCCCACAACTTCAGTAAACTCTTCAGCATAGAGAACTGGGGAGGTAGGCTGGAGGAGGGATGGAATGGGATGTGGGACAGCGCATGGCAGGAATGTGGTATCCACAGTACAGGCAGGCCACTCGGGCTCTCCAGGAATAGCTAGAGATGTTAACACTGAGTGAATGAGTGAGAACGGAACAAGGCACAGCATTCATGTGTTTAGCAAATAGTGACTGGTGCCCGTTCTAACCAGTCCTGGTGCTGGGCATGAGATCGCAGAGCTGAGACCCAGGCAGCTCAGGGTCAGGGAGGAGATGCCTGCCTGTTAATTATAGCACAGAGAGTATGGGGTGAGGGCTGTGAAAGCGGATGCAGAGAGGACACAGTAAACCTGAGCTGTCCCAAGAGATCAGCAAAGGAAAAAGTCTGCAGGAATTGTGGCTGGGACGCAAGTGATGCTGAAGATGAGCAGGGCCTGGTGTTAGGGCCAGAGGCTCAGACTGCAGAGCTGCAGGGCGTGGTGGGGTCCCCAGGACATTTCGGGGTTGACCTGGGCCTCTTGGTCCCTGTGCAGGAGCCACATTTGATGTTGCAATGCGCTTCCTGTACGAGTGCCCTTGGCGGCGGCTGCAGGAGCTCCGGGAGCTCGTCCCTAATATCCCGTTCCAGATGCTGCTGCGGGGAGCCAATGCCGTGGGCTACACCAACTACCCCGACAATGTGGTTTTCAAGTGAGCCTGGGGTGGGGTGGGCAGACACTGCACGATGTGGCCCGGCAGGTGCCAGGCCACAATGCAATGGCCTGCGCTCCCCACAGCAGGCTTGAAACCAAGTCTCTCAGTAGCTGTACCCAGCAAGGGCTGCAAGTTACAGTCAGAGAACTGGGAGGGCTTCCAGTGGAGGCCCCAGGAGGGCAGGTGACTTGTCCCAGGCCACGTGGTATAGAGCTGGGGCTGAAACCCAGGCCTGTCTCCCTCAGCCTGCCATTCTTTTGCAAAGCAGAATCCCCAGCAGATTCTTCGAACTTGGGCAGACTGAGCTGCACTGCATGCGACTAGCACAGGACAGCTCCGCTCCTTGCCGGATGCTGCTGGGGCGACCCTGCCCAGCCCAGGCTGCCCTGGAGAGGCCTTGTCCACACTATGGACATACTGTGGTGCCCCCTGGCTCTGTGGGTGCCACGCCCCCTGCCAGACCCAACCCTCAGATATTATTCCCCAGGGGCTGCAAGTGGGCCAGGAGGCAGAAAAGGATGTGCTGCAGGGAGTGGGATGGCGCTAACCCCTGAGCTCTCCTACCCACTCAGGTTCTGTGAGGTAGCCAAGGAGAATGGCATGGATGTCTTCCGGGTCTTTGACTCCCTCAACTACCTGCCCAACCTGCTGCTGGGCATGGAGGCGGCGGGCAGTGCCGGTGGTGTGGTGGAGGCTGCGATCTCCTACACGGGTGACGTGGCCGACCCCAGCCGTACCAAATACTCGCTGCAGTACTACATGGGCTTGGCTGAAGAGCTGGTGCGAGCTGGCACCCACATCCTGTGCATCAAGGTGCCTGGGCCCAGCTCACCCCCAAGAGTCTCCCCACCATGTCCCTCATCCCCCCCATGTCACGCCTCCTCCTCACCATCTTTCTCTTTCTCCTCTCCTCTTCCCTTAGGACATGGCAGGGCTGCTGAAGCCAATGGCCTGCACCATGCTGGTCACCTCCCTCCGAGACCGCTTCCCTGACCTCCCATTGCACATCCACACCCACGACACATCAGGGGCGGGCGTGGCAGCCATGCTGGCCTGTGCCCACGCTGGCGCTGATGTGGTAGACGTGGCAGCTGACTCCATGTCTGGAATGACTTCACAGCCCAGCATGGGGGCCCTGGTGGCCTGTACCCGAGGGACTCCCCTGGACACAGGTAGGAACAGCTGCAGCCCAAAGCCATTCCCCTCTCAGAGCTGCAGCCCTCACCAGTCCCAGCAGAGTTGGTCATATCCTAGAATCCAGATGCTCCGGCCTGGCCTGGTCTTGCCTTCCATCAGCCACGTCTGCGATGTGGCCTGACCTGGCCCTGGGGTCCTGGGAGGAGCATCTGGAAGCTCAGCACATTTCCAAGCCCTCTCCGCCTCTGGCCTCCCTACAGGGGTACCCCTGGACCATGTGTTTGACTACAGTGAGTACTGGGAGGGGGCCCGGGGACTGTATGCGGCCTTTGACTGCACGGCCACCATGAAGTCTGGCAACTCTGATGTGTATGAGAATGAGATCCCAGGGGGCCAGTACACCAACCTGCACTTCCAAGCATATAGCATGGGGCTCGGCTCCAAGTTCAAGGAGGTCAAGAAGGCCTATGTGGAGGCCAACCAGATGCTGGGCGACCTCATCAAGGTGAGCTAGGCCCAGTGCTCTTACCCCTGCCTCTGGGCCTCTATACGGTGCCTGGCACCCTAACCCAGGGGTCCCCTCTCCTCAGGTAACCCCTTCCTCCAAGATCGTGGGGGACCTGGCCCAGTTTATGGTGCAGAATGGGCTGAGCCGGGCAGAGGCCGAAGCTCAGGCAGAGGAGCTGTCCTTCCCCCGCTCCGTGGTGGAGTTCCTGCAGGGCTACATTGGCATCCCCCACGGGGGCTTCCCTGAGCCCCTTCGCTCCAAGGTAAGGAAGGCCCAGCACAATGTGGTGGGGTGGAGGGGAGTCAGGAAGCAGGCCTGACCCTCTGCTTTGCACCCCAGGTGCTAAAGGACCTGCCAAGGGTGGAGGGACGGCCCGGAGCCTCCCTCCCTCCCCTGGATCTGCAGGCACTGGAGAAGGAGCTGATAGAACGGCATGGGGAGGAGGTGACCCCGGAAGATGTACTCTCAGCGGCCATGTACCCCGACGTCTTTGCCCACTTCAAGGACTTCACTGCCACCTTTGGCCCCCTGGACAGCCTCAACACCCGCCTCTTCCTGCAGGGACCCAAAATTGCAGAGGAGTTTGAGGTCAGTGGCTCTGGCACCCATCTGCACTCCAACCCAGCACTCCTGCTATCCCTAAGGACCCCAGCACATCTAGAGTGCCAGGCTTTGGCTTGGCCATCACTGGGCCTCGTGAGCTATGGGTTCACAGAGTACCCTTGAGAGACCAGGGAGCTAGGCCTTTACAAGGGAGGAGCTGAGACCCAGGGAGGGGGGACTTGCCTGGGATTAGGTCAGGGGGCTGCCCTCCCCGCACCTGCCCCCGCCCCAGCTCTGAGCCTCCACACCCTCCCTGCAGGTGGAGCTGGAGCGAGGCAAGACACTGCACATCAAAGCCCTGGCTGTAAGTGACCTGAACCGGGCCGGCCAGAGGCAGGTGTTCTTCGAGCTCAATGGACAGCTGCGATCCATTCTGGTCAAGGACACTCAGGCCATGAAGGTACAGCCCCCACACAGGGCCAGCCAGGCGGTGGGGATGGGCAGGGCCTGGTGTTTCACGTCCTCTCCCCTGTCTGCAGGAGATGCACTTCCACCCCAAGGCCCTGAAGGATGTGAAGGGCCAGATTGGGGCACCCATGCCTGGGAAGGTGATAGACATCAAGGTGGCAGCAGGGGCCAAGGTGACCAAGGGCCAGCCTCTGTGTGTGCTCAGTGCCATGAAGATGGAGACTGTAGTGACTTCGCCCGTGGAGGGCACTGTCCGCAAGGTCCACGTGACTACAGACATGACACTGGAGGGTGACGACCTCATCCTGGAGATTGAGTGATCTTGCCCCGGACTGACAGCCTGGCCATCCCCACCCCAGGCCTTCAAGGTGCTGCGCTGCCAGGGCAGGCCCAGGCCAGCCAGTGCCCGAGGGCAGGAAGGCCGGGCCCTGGAGCTCCTGTCCTCAGTTGTTTGTGGCAGGAGAGACACTGCCTGTGGTGGCCCGTGCCTTTCCTCCTGCCCTCTTGTCCTTTCCCTGGCGGTGGACAGTCGCTCACATATTCATCCCTTGCCAAATAAGGGTCCCCCCCTTGCTGGAGACTACAGGTGGGGGTGCAGGCAGGCCTGGGACCTAGGGAAGCAGACTTAGGGGCCCTGCCTCTTGCAGGGGAAACCTAAGTCCCAGGTCTGAGAACTTCGCTCAATAAAACTGGCTTTCCCCTTCCCTCCATTCTGGGTCCTGTGCAGCCCACCCCACCCTAGTGCCACACGGCAGAGGGGCAGGGCTGCCTCTTGGACTCCCCCATGGGCAGGGGGGCAGTCAGTTGTATTTTCCTCCTAGGAGGGTAGTGAGGATGACAACAGGCCCTGGTTTTAAGTCACTACTAAGTGCCTATTGTATACACACCCCAAATAGGATTAGCTAGTTGTCACTGAGAGCTTGGGCTGGGGAAGGGGTTGTTCCAAGCACTTAACACCTATTAACTCAACACCTATTAACACTTTCACCCATTTTATAGACACAGAAATGGAGTCATAGGCAGGTTAAATAACTTGTCCAGGACCCAACAGGTGAGTAAAGAGAAAGGCAGGGAGGCCCTGGGCAGTTCCTGAGCAGGAGCATAAGGAAGAGGAGGGACAGAGCCCAGATCCCCTGATCCTCAGGGGACCAGGCAGGAAGTACATCCCAGCACCCTGCCAGCCTAGTGCTCTCAGGGTACTACACCTAACCTTTGGTGTGGTCCTGGGCTGCCTCCTCTCTTGACTCCCAGATCCCAAATGTACCCTCTAAAACCAGCCTGTACTCAATTCCTTGGCTTCCTTGACAGCTGCAACACAGGCTGGGGGAGAGGAAAGCTCTCCAGGGAGGTAGGTATGTGACTGTCACGATGCCCTTTTAGATCCAGTTTAGCCACAGCCAACCTGCGGGAGCTGTGGGGAGTGACTGCACAGCGGTTTCCTTTCCTTCGACCACCAGCCTCAGGGAAGGGGACTTGGGACAACCTCCTTGAGTCTGGAATGGGACCTAAAGGGATAACATTAAGAATGTTTTAAAGAAAAGCGGGGGGAGGGGGGGTCCTAGGGGCAGTGGAATGAGACTATAAGAACCATTCCAAAAACATGAGGCAGAGCAGGTAAAATACTACCAAGTTCTAGAAAGAACCCTGAGTTACAGCGTTGCTTGGCAGGGTTGCTTATGCTTGCTGGACCTTTGTTCTGGGTTCCTCCAGAGACCAAACGACTGGCACGCTGGCAGAGGTCTGAGGTGGAGAAGAGCCAGAGAAGCCACCCAGGTGACTGAACTTCCAGTTTAGACTCACTTCCTCTTGTGTAATGTGAGGCTGGTAGACTTCGGGGAGGTCCTGGTGGGAGGCCCATAGTGGACTCCCCCACCCTCTCAGAGGCTGGGGGCTCCATCACTGGGGTCAAGGCCCTGGGTTCTACTCTGATCCTGGTAGATGTGCAGAGGCCCCAGGATGAGCTGGGCCCACACCTGGTACCTAGTGCCAGGCCCACCTGTGCTAGGACTTGGGGCCTTGCTCAGGAAGGAGAAAGCTGCAGACCCAGGGCGACCACAGGCTCCCATCCTGTGTGGTACTTCAGGGAACTATGCCTACCAGGCTTACCTGCCTAGAGGTTAGTGTTCAAGGTAGCCAGGACCAGGTGGGGGGCATATCCCCAAGACCCCAAAGAGACTAATTTCCCAAAGGTCCAAGGCCATGTTACCCAAGTTAAATCTCTTTAATATCCCAATACAAAGTCCTGATGCAAAAAGACAATGAGAAAACCCTGGGAAGGTGGGAGGGTTTTTGTAAATTCCACCCCCGAGCAGCTTTTCAGAGGCAGTGGGGACAGAGCAGCTCAGAAGCAACAGTCCAAGGTGAGGAAGGGAGTGCACGGCTCCTGGGACCCACCCCTTGTCCCCTCACTCCCGGCTGCTCCTCAACCCCCTTTCAGGAGGGGCCACATCCTTTGGGTATCTACTCCTTTCTCTTGGTCCCTGGGATTCAACTAGCTCTGGCTTCAATCCCCTACAAAAATTCCTGAGTTCTCGGGGACCCCAGCCAGCTCCTCCCCTGCAGTACCCCTTGATGGGGAGGGGCTGGGAAGCCCATGAGAGTTCATAGGAGTGTGTACAGGAGCGTGGGTCAGGAGCACAGGGGAGCCTCTGAGTCCCCTGCCCGCTCCAAAAGCACACAAAGGGGAAGGCTGCCGTAGAGCTTAGGGTCCGTGAGGGGCTGGAGCAGAAGCAGGAAGAATCCCACACCCAGGGCATAGCCTGCCAGCAGGAGCCGCCTCTGCGGATGCTCCAAGGCCGCACATACGGCAGGAAAGCCCATGTAATTGCAGAAGGAGTGGCAGAGAACCGGCCCAATCAGGTGTCCTGGGGAGGGGAGACAGAGTAGCTCATGGAACAGCCCCACCACCTCCCCAGGCCCTTCCAGGGCTAAGACCCTTCATTCCCTAAAACAGGAGATCACTGCCCCACCCATCCACCCACACACCACAGCCTGTGCTTCCTGCCAGCTCTCAAACCACACCAGGCCGAGGGCCCAGGCTCAGCCTGTCTCAAGGACTGCGGTAGAAGAAACTTGTCGCTCCTAGAACAAACACAGATTCCCATTCTCCCACCCATTCCTGTGGGCCCTTGAGCCCCAGGGGACCCGAGAGACTGAGGACCAACCTGTGCGAATGAAGAGGAAAGCAGTGTAGGCACCGAAGACAGCTGTGTAGGAGAACTGGAACGCTGGAGACGGGGAGGCCTCGAGTGACCACACCTGCATGCCCTTCCTGCCCCAGCACTGCACACCCATCAGCCAGAGACAACCCCTTCCCCTGGGGGCAGTGGCTGCCTGCCCCAGTACCTAGACTGTTCTCTACACCCCAACTCCCATGGTCAGCGGCCCCTCCAATACTGTAGCCCTCTGTTCCCCATTCTTCCTCCAGAGTGACTTATCAGGGACACCCTCACACACCCAACCCAGGACTGCCCCAGGCAAGCTCTCTAGGACTCACCTGCAGACAAGAAGATGCTCCCCACACTGCTCTGGCGGAAACGAAGCTGCTCAAAAATGTGGTGAAAATGGGCTGAGGAAGATGAGAACCACATCACATTCCTCCCAGCCTGCCCTATAGGCCCTGCCCTTGCCCCAAACCCCACTCTTGGTTCCCATGCCAGGAACATTTCAGTAGGACCAGGCTGGACAAACTCACCAACTCCAAAGAAGAGTGGGCAGGTGAACACAGCAGGGCCCAGGCCTGTGCACGGTGCTAACATGGGGAGCATGCAGGCCCGGAACACCAGCTCCTCTGTCAGGGGGGCGATCACTTGGTTCCGCAGCCAGCGCATGTCCGTGAGGCAGCGGGACCAAGAGCGAGGGGCTAGGGAGGGGATTCAGGGCAAGCAATGAGTGACTAGCTATTGAACAAAATGACCCTAGAGGCCCCAAGGGCCCCTCTGCCACAACCTCCCCCTGGCCAAACTCAGCTTAGGCATAAATACTTGTGAGAACTGGAAAGGGTCAAATTTTCTTATCGGACCTAGTATAAAACAGTGTCTCAAGGGGACCGAAAGGGAAGGCATTAGTAGCTGAGGCAAGGTGTCCTGACTGTAAACTCTGGAAACATCAAAACTTGCCCAAAACCAGCTCAAGTTTGGGAAACCAAAGGTTAAGGGAAGTAACGGACAATGCTTTCTTGTCCGCAACAAGTACTGCCTGGGGTCCCTACAGGCCTCACTGGACATCAGGAACTAACTCTTTGAGACCACCGGATATGTGCTCCCACTTTACTGATGAGGAAACAGAACATCTCACGTCTCATGTCCAGGACCCACCATAAGCGCATTGATCCCCTTACCTGGACTGCCTGTACCTACTTTTTTCCTTGGCCCTGAGGACTCACCTAGGACAACCTTCAACCTATCTGCCAGGTCACAGGGGCAATCCATAGAGAGCTGCATCAGCGGGCCCAGGAAAAGGATCTGGGGGCAGAAAAACAGGAGCGATCAAAGGAAAGTTTCAAACCATAATCCACTGCCCTTGCCCAGACATGGCTTCATGAGACTTCAAGCTTCCTGTTCTCTGCCAGGATTTCCCACAGATGCATACCCGAGGGCCCTGAGCCATCTCACAATTCTTGTCTCCCATCAGTCAAAAGCTGGATACAATCCGGATTAGAAAAAAAGGCCACGGAAAGAAGCGTCACGCTAATAACAAAGAGCAGAGAAGGAAAAATAAAGCAAGAGCACTCACCATGGTCAGCAGCAGGGGCAGCAGCGCTGCTGGAAAAATGCCCTCCAGCCTGAATCCCATCAGGGTGAGCAGGGATGTGCCTGGCTGAGCCACAGGAAAGGGGGCATCAGTCTTGCTTCCTCCCCCAGTGAGCCCTGAGATCTCTCGCCCGCTGCCCTCTGCCCCGCCTCCTTCGCACCTGGATGCCTGTAAGCTCCCTCCAGAGTAGCACGCAGAGGGGCGAGAGACTTGACACTACCAGGACACTGGTGAAGCGCCGCTTGATTACGGCAGGATGGTCCCTAAGAAGGAGGCAGTAAGTTCAAGGGGCCCACAACCACCTCCTGACAGCACGGCCCCACCCTCTGTTCGCCCAAGCTCCGCCCACAGCCCCGCTTCGTGGACGCGCGCAGCCCCCGCACCTGGGCAGCTCGCTCTTCCAGACGTAGAGGCTGCCCACATAGGAGCAGGCGAGGCTGAGACAAGAGAACACGGACACCCAGCAGCACAAACCAGGGCCTGGACCGCCCAGAGCCGCCGACTCGGGCTGCCGCTCCGGCCGCGACACCGACAGCAGGCGAAGCCCGTCCCCGCCCAGCGCCGCCATCGCGCCCGGACCCGCGGCGCGCCCCAGTGACGCGGTCCCGCCGCTGCCAGGCCAGCTCCGGCCGGAAGCGTGGTGACGTCACCCGGCGGCGCGTGCTCCAGCCCCGCCCCCGACTCCTCCCCGACACTGAAGCAGAAGCTGCGCGCGCAGAGTAGGTTTATTGAACTACAGACAACATGCGGCCCCGGCAGCGGCGGGGCAGACGTGGAGGCGGCTGGAGGGGGTCCGGTTCAGGACGCAGAGCCGGGACTCAGCCACTCGGACAGATTGGAGATTTCCTGCAGCCACAGCGCGTCCTGCGGGAGGAAAGGGGGCCCGGGGTGAGGACCCCTCGGCAGCGGCCGGGTCCCCGCCCTCCCGCCGCGCCCTCCCCTGCGCGGCCTTAGCCCGGTTACCTCCAGGCCGCTCCTGGGGCCCGTCCTGTTTCTGCTAGGGGTCAGGGGAGCCGCGGTGGGTTCCGCGCGGCCCAAGGCGGCCTCTGACGGGTTCAGGGCCCGAGGGGAGCGGAAAGCCCGCGTCTCCTCCACTCCTTGGCAGAGGCTGCCTCTTCTGAGACTCTTGTTTTCTACTTGCCCGCTGGTCCCTAAGAGAAAACAAGCCCGCTCATCTTACTCCCATGTCCTGTGCTAGGACGACCCTTGGGGGAAACCTGGGAGAAAGGGAGGAGCTGGAGTCCGGCTCTCTTAGCCCTCCCACCTCAGGACCCTTTCATCTGGTCCTGTCCGGATCAAAACCCGGCAGCTCCGGGTCTTCAGGGTCAGGCTGAGGCTGCACAATGGCTTCGGGGTCTCTCTGTAGCCACTGAGCTGGGCCTGGGAAGAGGCATCTGGGATTGAACCAAGCCCTCACTTGGGGCTTGCGCCCACTTGGTCACTTCACACACATTCCTCGTGGAGTCTGCACCATCCAGCTCCTCCCGCCCTGCCAAACTGATTCCCCTGCCAGAACGCTGGCCTCACCTCTCTCCCCCTTTGTTGGGCACGCTGCTTAGGCAGTGCGAACTTAAAGTAAGTTTGGATCTACAGGTTCTTCCTGAGCACGTCCTAGGAACGTAGATCAATGAGCTGTTCCCTGGGTGAAGCTCACAGATGCTAGGAACGATGCAGAAGTTTGTACAAAGTCCAGGGGTAAAACAAGCTGTTAACCATCTCTGTAAGTGAAAAATTGTTTCCTTGAGGAGATGTCTGAGATGGGTTTTGAAGGATGAAGGGTAATACACCGGACTGACAAGGCAGAGGAAAGGATTAACAGGCTGAAAGGGTTAAGCAAACACCCAAAGGCATTAAACAGTATCCCGCACAAAATGCAAAGTGCGGGGGGTCCAAGGAGATGAATCCGAATGGGTTAGTGGGAATCAGAGAAGGCTAAGAAATGGATTTTTATCTGTAGGAAATAGGAAGGCAGTGAAGAGTTTTTAAACACTGGAGATATATTGTTAATTTTGTATTTCAGAACAATCATCATTTGTCAAAGGAGTGGCTTAGAGTCAGCTTAGAGGAGGGAAGACCTCAAGAGCCCAGAAAAAGTGAAGGCAGCGGGGATGGAGGAGTCAGAATTATTCATAAGGCCAAATTGACAAGCCTTGGTAGTAGACTGGATATGAAACATTAGAATGGGGGGCATCTCAAACGAATCTCAGGTTTCAGATGTGAAAAACTAGATAGGTTGTGCTAGTAGTCATGACAGAGACTGAAGAAAAAAGAGCTGATTTTGGGTGTGTGTGCAGAGGGCAAGATATCAGGAGAAAGGAAATTGAGGTACCAGTGGGACCGCCATATGTAGCAGCCTAGTGAGCAGATATATCTCCCACCTAACACTCAGGAGAGACCTGGAATGGTCATACCAGCTGAGGAGTCTTCTGCCCAGAGGCAGCGGTCAACGCCTGGGATGGAAGAGAGCAGCTAGGGAGGGACTGCAGTATGAGCACTATTTGGGGGTGGCCAGAGGAAGCTAGTCGAAGAGAGAAGAGATGGGGAGAACCTGGTGAGTCGTAGTCTCACAGTGCCAAGCTCTGCAAATAGTCCAGGTGTGATAAAGATAAATTCACAGTCATCAATTTGGTAATTAAGAGGCCTTCCCAAACAAGAGACCGCAGTTCAGAGGCCACAGGGAAAGCAAGTGCCCTGGGTTAGGGAGAGAATGAAAGAAAGAGGGAAACAGTGTAGCTTGCTTTTTTGAGAACCTTGACTGAGATGTGATGGAGAGAGATAAGTGGGAGAAGTTCAAGATCATGGGAGATATCCTTTTGAAATGGACCTCCTGAGGGAAAGGAACTCAGAAAAGGAGTTGAAGGTGCAGAGATGATAACATGCTACCAAGAAAGCAGTAAGGATAATGCCACCCCTTAGACTGGAGGGGGTGAGTCCCTATGCTGATAAGGTTCTGGCAGTGGGGGGAGTACAAACTGGGTGAGTTTACTGAAAAAAGAGATTAGTAAGTGAAGTAGGAGGCTAAATCAGGAGGACGAGGCTTGGTAGTTTTTTAAAAGAATGGAGTGGAGGGCTTCCCTGGTGGCGCAGTGGTTGAGAGTCCGCCTGCCGATGCAGGGGACACAGGTTCGTGCCCTGGTCCGGGAAGATCCCACATGCCACGGAGCAGCTGGGCCCGTGAGCTATGGCCGCTGAGCCTGCACGTCCGGAGCCTCTGCTCCGCAGTGGGAGAGGCCACAACGGTGAGAGGCCCTCGTACTGCAAAAAAAAAAAGGATGGAGTGGCCACTGAGGAGAAGGCCAGGAAGACAATGGAAAGAATTGACAAACTGAAGGCTCCTCAGGGGATGGACCACAGGTGTACAGGCGGCATCACACACTTAGTGATTTTTTTCAGTGTAGCTGCCCATGTGGAACATAGGACTGATGGCAACTAGAGTTGCAGCTCTGTAAGGCAGAGCAGCTCAAACACTCTTCTAGGGGGCGGTCTACCAGATCATAAACACCTAGATTTTAAGGCTTATGTTGCATTGTAGAGAAAACATGAGCTTCAGAGGCAGCAGGAGTTCAGATCCTCCTCCTGCTAAGTGCTCTATCCTATCTCTGAACCTGGGTTGTCTCTTGTGAGAGGGGGCCAGTGCTACCCACCCCAAAGGGTCACTGTGAGAGTGGTCACTGGAAGAGCCTAGCATCTCCCTGGGTCCACAGAAGATGCTGAATTAAAAGTTAATGTTTTTCTTCTAAGGAAAGTACTTATTCTTTTGTCTTTTCACTACATAAATACTGAATCGTATTCAGTATACTGAATTGTGCTATATGATACACTTCCATTCTCCTAAATCTCCAAATCTAAATTATAGATTCTTGGCTTTGTACCAGCCTTCGCTGCAGGGTTCTTTTCGGGAGGAACAGCCCCCACAACATTTAAAATACAGTTTAAGTGACAGAATGATTCAGAAACACATCTTAGGCCTAAGCACAAACGCCATGCAGTATGTTGTAGCTGTTACCCTGGAAAGAGGAATTTTACCAACAAAGCACGGTGCTGAAAGCAGTCCCCAAATTCCCTCAAGCCCAGGCATTGTTTGGTCCAACAGTGCATCCCCACCAGCCTGGCTCTGTTAGAGACAGACCAGAGCCAGACTGCCTGGGTTTGAATTCTGGCTCTGTCGTTTACTAGCTGTGTGACCTCAGGTAAGTTTATTGACATCTCTGGGCCTCTGTTTCCTCATCTGTAGAATGAGGATAATAATAGTACCATAGTATTGTTTTGAGAATTAAGAGCGTTAATACACTTTCAAATCTCAGACTAGTGCCTGGCACCTGCACCATATCAGTTCAAGCACCAGTGGCTATGATTATTTTCAGACATACACACCTGCTACTGCAGGCCCTGAAGGCTGTTTAAGTGTTGGAGGGAGGGGAAAAGACAATATAATCACCGTCACATTACACTCACTGACACCTCCCCATAACATTTATCAAGGTTGAGGTGGTGTCTGCATCCAGGAGCAGACTCCGGAGCCCCAAACACAGTAGTAACCAGAACTAAGGACGGCCACAGTAGCAACACTATAATGATGAAAACACGAAGGAACCAACTGAATTCAGGGCCCCGCCCCATCATGTGCAGCTATCTAACTGCAGGAACTGTGAGAAATTTCTAGTCCTATCATACCAGCTTTTGGAAGGGAATGCCTCCTGCTGCCCCAGAATACCCAGAGTGGTGGTGGGAGCCAACCAAATCCCAGAACATTGCTGTGGTGTAAGGTGCTGCCTGAAAGTTTGAAGTCACATCTTTTACTTCCCAGCTTTGATCCAGGGCTCACCTGAAAAGCTGAAACCTTACCTGCAAGGAGCTCCAGGCTGCTGTTCTCATGTGCATCCTCTGTGCTCTGCTCTGCATTATTTTTCTCTGGGAGCAGCTGCTTAAAAAATTAGAAGTCCTAAGTGAGTTTTGCAGAAGCATGAACAAGCCCCAGTGAGATCACGTGCCTGGTGGCTTTGTTGACCTCACAGGGCTTTCCTCCTTCACCTGAAACCCCCTATTACTTCCTCCTGGCTCATGTGAACCCCCTGCCCAGCCCCCAACTTTTAAGACTTCCTTCTTCTTTTGGAGGCTTTGCAGTTCACTCCAGCCATTCCGGGCATTTCCTAGTTTTTCTGAACTCTGGTCACTCATGTACTGTCTGCTCCATTCCTTGGGCTCTTTTAAGTATGCATTGCATGCCCCTTTTCATCAATTTATGTATTTATGTCCATTTTCTACATCTTAAATTCCTTGTAAGGTTCATCATGCCTGTATCTCTTTTACAGCTAGCATAGTGCCTTGCACACGGTAAGTGCTCAATAAATGACTGTCTGAGGTCAAACATGGGAAGCCACAGGGCACATTTTGTAGTCTTGTGTAGTCTTTCAAAGCCCTGCTATTTGGTTCAATTTGGATAGAGAAACAAAGGTCAGAACCCAATCCTCCCAGCTCCTTGTTTTTCAATACAAGTATATAAAAATAGATATCCTCCTCAACAAAATTAAAAACTTTTGTGCTTCAAGGGACACTTGAAAGTGAAAAGTCAACCCACAAGAATGGGAGAAAATATTTGGAAATCATATCTGATAAGGGACTTGTATCCAGAATAAAGAACTCATAGTTCAACTTTAAAATAACAACCCAATAAAAAAATGGGTTTGACAAAGAATTTGAATAGACATTTCTCCAAAGAAGAGATATAAATGGCCAATAAGCACATGAAAAGATGCTCAACATCATTATTCATTAGGGATATGCAAATCAAAGCCACTAAGAGATACCACTTTATACCCACTGGGATGGTAGTAATAATAATAGATAATAACAACTGTGGATGAGGATTTGGAAAAATTGGAACAATTACACAGTGCTGGTGGGAAAGTAAAATAATGCAGCCAGTTTGGAAAACAGTTTGAGTTACCATATGACCCAGCAATTCTGCCCCTAGCTATACACCAAAGAGAATTACAAACATATGTACACACACACACAAATGTTTACATCAGCATTATTCATAATAGCCAAAAAGTGGAAATAACATGTCTATCAACTGATGGATGGATTAAAAAATGTGGTGTATATCCATACAATGGACTATTACTCAACCATAAAAAGGAATGTACTGTTACCTGTTACAACATGGATGAACCTTGAAAACATGGTAAGTGAAAGAAGCCAGACACAAAAATCCACTTATTGTATGATTCCATTTATATGAAATATCCAGTATAGGCAAATCTACTGAGAGGAAAAGTAAATTAGTGGTTGCCAGGGGACAGGAGATAGGAGAATTGGGACTGACTGCAAATTAGGTACAAGGTTTTTTCTTTGGCGTGATGGAGATGTTCTGGAATTTACTGGTGATGGTTGCAAACCACAGTGAATATACTTAAAACCACTGAATTGTAAATTTACAGTGGTAAATTTTATGGTATGTGAATTATAACAATAAAAAATGTATTCTATCATATGTTGTTTAACAAGGCAAGTTTCAGTTTCTAAGTAATTATATTCCAAGAAACATAGAAGAGGTAAAGATGGCCCTAAAGGTGTGAAAAAAGAAACAGTATTAGGAAAATTTCCAAACATCTTTTTTCTTCTTTAAGAAAAAGCTTAGGGGGCTTCCTTGGTGGCGCAGTGGTTGAGAATCTGCCTGCCAATGCAGACGACACAGGTTCGAGCCCTGGTCTGGGAAGATCCCAC
>NW_006789022.1:94604-145700 GCF_000442215.2 Lipotes vexillifer
GCTTATTCTTTACTTCACTCCAGCCTAGAAGTCTCATGTAATAGACAAAACTTTACCCAGGGAAATACCTACATTCAGATATAAATCTCTGAGTCCTAGGAGAGCCTTGCACACCTTCCATTCTCATCAGGTCCCCCAGATGAGAGAGCCCTATCCTCAGGATAGACCTCCTTGAGTTTAACACTCTATGAGACATTTCATTCTGGTCTACCACCTGCGAAACAATACCTTTCCTTAGGAAGCTGCCTCCATGCTACTGCTCCTGCTTACTCTGGGTTTAAGTTTTTAGTCCCTACACTCAAATGTGACAGTAAGTCCAGGATTACTCTCTTGTCTTCATGGCCCACTGTCCTCTGTTCCAACACCAAGGCTTAAAATCTCCACTCTTGGCACGACCTTTCCATGAATATATTCTATAAAACCCTAAATATTCTCTCATTTCTTTCATTTCTCCATAAACTATATAATAGCCATAGATGGTTTTATTCAATGTTACTCAAGAGGTCAGCTATTCTACTTTACCTGTTTAGAAATGGAAACTGAGGGACTGGTGCAGAGGTAAAAGAATTGGACCTATCATTAATCTTGTAGTTTTTAGCTATAGCCACTGGGTGCCAGTCCTGTGCCACTAACAAGTTACTAATCACTAAATGGCCATTATCCAAGGGAAACGGTAATGATCTTGAGTAGAGAAGTATGGGTTTGGTCACTCATCTTCCCTGGGCTTGTGATGGAGTCCTATATGGCAAAAATGTTACTAGGCTTCGGGTCCAGGAGACCTCATTATAAATCCTAGCCTTGCCATTTACTGACTGCATGATTCTGGGCAAATTAGAAAAGTTCTCTAACCAGTTTCTTCATCTATAAAATGGGAAATCTACAACCTACCTCAGGATTTTTGTAGAGATTAAAGTGGAAATCTTGGCACAGATTAGAGATTCAATAAATGTTCCTTCCTTCCAAGCCCTATGACTACTGCGTAAGACTAGCCAGCCATCTGCCAAATTTACTGGGCTGTGAATGGCCCTGAGGCTATGGGCCATCACCATAGCAATACAGTGGGGCAAAGGTCAGATCATTTCATTTACAGATTTCACTGGGATATCAGAGAGGCCCAAGCAAAAGGACTTCACAGGCTGAAACACTTGTAGATCCTACCCATGTATCTCAGGTCCTATGATAATGCCACATGCCTTACCCTTGAACTATCCCTAGAAATTTGAAGATATAGATGGCTGTAGTGAATTGAATAGTAGCCCCCCAAAAGATATGTCCAAGTCTTAACCACTAGTACCTGTGAATGTGCAAAGGGTCTTTGCAGATGTAATTAAGGATCTCAAGATAAGATCATTGTGGATTTAGAGAGGGCCCTAAATCCAATGACAGGTGTCCTTGTAAGAGAAAGACAGAGGGAGACTTGAGAGACAAAGGGGAATGGCCATGTGAAGATGGAGGCAGAGACTGGAGTCATGTGGCCACAAGTCAAGGAACATCTGGGGCCACCAGAGCTGGAAGGGGTAAGGAAGGATTCTCCTCTAGAGCCTTTGGAGGGAGTGTGGCCCTGCCAACACCTTGATTTCAGACTTCTGGACTCCAGAACTCTGAGATAATAAACTTTTGTTTTTAAGCTAACAAATTTGTGGTAATTTGTTACAACATCCACGGGCAACTGATACAATGGGTATTAGCTTTTACCTATTCACTCAAGTTGTGGGCAGCAGCTTACTGAGCTGAAGGGAAACCATCAAGAGTGTTTGCAGTGAGCCAGCTGAAAGGAACGGCAGATGCATTCCTAGGAAGGTGCTTCCTAGAAGGTACATGCAGCCATGAAAAAAGTGTGGTGAAGGGAGTATTTATAGGGGCTTCACTGCTACAAAGCAGAGGAGAGTGGGCAAATCCATGAGATGCTGTGATCCTTGGGTGACTAGGTACCCAAACCTCCCCATCTGATCAGGCAAACAGAAGTAGGAGAGGGAGAGAGGCAGAAGAGGTGTCTCTCAGAAACAGTGTCTATAATTTTTATAGCAATTTTATTGAGATATAACTTGCATACATATAATGAATTGCATCTTTATAAAATGTACAATTTGATAAGTTTTGGCAAATGTACATACTTGTGAAACCATCAAGATAACCAGCATATCCATCACCCTCAAAAGTTTCTTCTGCCCTTCATAACTCCTCCACTCCCTCCAACTCCTATGCCTCCTGTCTTTAAGCAACCACTGATCTGTAACTACAGAGTAACTGGCATTTTATAGAATTGTTATAAATTCAGTCAAGCAGTATGTATGTACTCTTGTATTTCCAGGTTTTTTCATTCAGCATGATTATTTAGAGATTCATCCATCCTACTGTGTGTATCAACAGTTCACTCCTTTTATTGCTGAGTAGTATTCCACTGAATGGATATGCTCCAGTGTATTTATTCTTTTACCTGTTGACACTGGGTTGTTTCCAGTTTTTGGCTATTACAAATATGGTAGATATGCCATGAACATTGGTGTATACATTTCTGTGTGGTATATGCTTTCATTTCTCTTGGGTAAATACCTAGAAGTAGAATGGCTAGGTCGTGAGACAGGTGTATATTTAACTTTTTAAGAAACTGCAAAACTGTTCTCCAAAGTGGTTGTATCATTTTTTTATTCCTACAAATAGGGTATAAGAGTTCCAGTTCCTGCACAGCCTTGCCAACACCTGGTATGGTCAGTCTTTTTATTCCAAGTAGGTGTGAAATATTATTTCATTGTGATTTTGATTTGCACTTCCCTAATGACTAATAATGTTGAGCATATTTTTGTATGTTTTTTTAAATTAATTAATTAATTAATTAATTATATTTTGGGGCTGCATTGGGTCTTCATTGCTGCACGTGGGCTTTCCCTAGTTGCAGTGAGTGGGGGCTACTCTTCGTTGCGGTGCGCGGGCTTCTCATTGCGGTGGCTTCTCTTGTTGCAGAGCACGGGCTCTAGGCGCGCGGGCTTCAATAGTTGTGGCACGCAGGCTTAGTTTCTCCACGGCATGTGGGATCTTCCGGGACCAGGGTTCAAACCCATGTCCCCTGCATTGGCAGGTGATTCTTAACCACTGCGCCCCCAGGGAAGTCCCCATATTTTTGTATGTTTATTTGCTGTTTGTATATCTTCTTTTGTAAAATGTGTGTTCAAATCTCTTGCCAATTAAAAAAATTGGGTTGTTTGTTTTCTTATTATTGAGGTTTGAGAGTTTTAAAATAATCTGAACATGACAGTAAGATTTTTAAACAAAGGTTCAACTTCTTTAATACTATAAAACTACAAGGTATTTGGAGCTATTTCTTCTTGAGTGAACTTTGGTAATTTATGTCTTTCAAGGAATTTTCCATTTAATCTAAATTGTCAAATTTAGTGCAATGTTCATAATATTCCCCAGTAATCCTTTTAATATCTGATGCCACCTCTCTAATTTCTGATATTAGTGGCAATTTGTGTCTTCTCTTATTAATCTTCTTTCTCAATGAACCACCTTTATGTTTCACTGATTTTTTTTCTCTATTGTTTTTCTATTTTACTGACTTCCACTCTGATCTTTATTATTTCATACTTCTGTTTATGTTTAATTTGCTCTTCTTATTCTAGTTGAAGTTGGAAGCTGAGGTCATTGATTTAAGACCTTTTTCTTTATCTTTTTCTTTTTGGCCGCACCACATGGCATGTGAGATCTTAGTTCCCCAATCAGGGATCAAACCCCTGCCCCCTGCAGTGGAAACATGGAGTCTTAATCACTGAACCGCCAGGGAAGTCCCAAGACCTTTTTCTTTTCTAACACAGGTATTTTCCTCTCTAAGTACTGCATTAGCTATGTCTCACTATATACTTCCATTTTAATTAAATTAAAATATTTTCGGGCTTCCCTGGTGGTGCAGTGGTTGGGAGTCCGCCTGCTGATGCAGGGGACACGGGTTCGTGCCCTGGTCCGGGAGGATCCCACATGCCACGGAGCGGCTGGGCCCGTGAGCCATAGCCGCTGAGACTGCGCGTCCGGAGCCTGTGCTCCGCAACAGGAGAGGTCACACAGTGAGGCCTGCGTACCGCAAAAAAAAAAAAAAAAAAAAAATTTCTACTTTCTCTTTTGATTTTGTGTTTGATCCATGGGTTATTTATAAGTATGTCATCTAGTTTCCAAATATTTGGAGTTTTCCAGATATCTTTTTCTTATTGATTTTATTATAATAAAATAATAAAATATAATAATTCTATTGTGGTCAAAAACATACTTTATATGATTCAGATCCTGTAAAATTTATTGAGATGTATTTAATGGCTCAGAATATGGTCTATCTTGCTATATGTCCCTTGCATACTTAGAAATAATGTATAGTCTAGTCTACTGTGGTTGGGCAGAGTGTTTTATAAATATCAGTTAGGTAAAGTTAATTCATAGTGTTATTTGAGACTTCTACAAACTTACTAATTTGTTTTTTTTGGCTGCGTTGGGTCTCCGTTGCTGCACACGGGCTTTTCTCTAGTTGTGGCGAGGTGGGGCTCCTCTTCATTGCGGTGCACAGGCTTCTCATTGCGGTGGCTTCTCTTGTAGTGGAGCAAGGGCTCTCTGGGTGCACGGGCTTCAGTAGCTGCAGCATGTGGGCTCAGTAGTTGTGGCTTGCAGGCTCTAGCGCGCAGGCTCAGTAGTTGTGGTGCACGGGCTTAGTTGCCCCATGGCATGGGGGAATCTTCCGGGACCAGGGATCGAACCCGTGTCCCCTGCATCGGCAGGAGGATTCTTAACCACTGCGCCACCAGGGAAGTCCCCAAACTTACTGATTTTTCTGTCTACTTGTTCTACAAATTACTGAGAGAGGTATGTCGTGATCTCCCAATATAATTGTGGACTTCATTTCTCCTTAGAGTTCTATTAATTTTGCTTCATGCATTTGAAAACTCTCTAAAAAGTTTTATGAATGTTTAGAGCTATTGTGTTCATTGTATTCACTGTATTATATTCATCATTATGAAGCAACCCTCTTTATCTCTAGTAATATTCTTTGCTCTGAATTCTACTTTGTCTGATATTACTATACCCTCTCCAGCTCTCTTTTTATTAGTGCAAGCATGGTATATCTTTTTTCTATTCTTTTACTTTTAATCCATTTCTGTCTTTATATTTAAAGTGGGATTCTTGTAGGCAGCATATAGTCGGCTTTTTATTCAATCTAACAATCTCTGCCTTTTAATTGGGTTGTTTAGACTATATTTAATATGATAATTGATATGGCTGGGTTTAAATATATCATCTTATTGTTTTCTATTTGTCTCATCTGTTCTTTGTTCCCTTTTCTTTTTCATCTTTTTCTTCTTTTAGATTGAGTATTTTTTGATAGATTATTTTCTAGAGCAGTTTTAAGTTCATAGCAAAATTGAGCAGAAGATAGATTTCCCATATTCCCTCTGTCCCCACTGATGCCTCTACCATTATCAACATCCCCCACTGGAATGGTACATTTGTTACAATTGATGAACCTACACTGACATATCATTATCATCCAAATTTCATAGTTTATGTTAGGGTTCACTCCTGGTGTATATTATGTGGGCTCAAACAGATGTATACTGATACATATCTACCATTATACTATCATATAGAATAATTTCACTGCCCTAAAAGTCCTCTGTTCTCCCCCTATTCATTCCTCCTTTCCTCCTAACCCCTGACAACCACTGATTTTTTTTTACTGTCTCCAGAGTTTTGCCTTTTTCAGAATATCATGCACTGTATTTGGAATCATATAGTATGTTGCCTTTTCAGGTTGGCTTCCTTTTACTTACTTATATGAATTTAAGTTTCCTCATATCTTTTCATGGCATGATAGCTCATTTCTTTTTCAGCGCTGAGTAATATTCCATTGTCTGCATGTACCACAGTTTATTTATCCATTCACCTACTGATGGATATCTTGGTTGCTTCCAAGTTTTGGCAATTATGAAGAAGGCTGCTGTAAACATCTGTGTACAAGTTTTTGTGTGGACCTAAGTTGTAACTCCTTTGGGTAAATACCAAGGAGCATGATTACTGGATCACATGGTAAGAGTATGTTTAGTTTTATACAAAACTGCCCAACTGTCTTCCAAAGTAGCTGTACTATTTTGCATTCCCACCAGCAATAAATGAGAGTTCCTGTTGTTCCACATCTTTGTTGGCATTTGGATTATGGCCCTTCTGGTAAGTGTGTAGTGATACCTCATTGTTGTTTTAATTTACATTTCCCTGATGACATATGATGTGGACCATCTTTTCATGTGCTTATTTGCTATCTGATGCCATTTTTTCATGAGGTATCTGTTAAGGTCTTTGACCCATTAAAAAATTTTTGTTGACTGAATCCACGGTGGAGCGGGCAATTTGAACGCCACCCAGCTGGGGCATGCGGCCGGGGTGCTGCTGGCCCTCACCTGGACGCCAGCCTCTGCCTCTGGACCTGGAAGGCCGAGAAGGAGCCGCGGGTCAACAACCCTGAGTGCCAGCCATGGGCCCACGCCGATTGATCTGCAAGCCTGAAGCCCCAAGGAGGCGCACCGTGAGCCCGGCTCCTGCCGCCACCCAGCCGGACCCATAATTAGGCACTTCCTCCCGTCGACTTGCTCGCTGGAGACATTGGGTTCTGCAGGAGATCCGAACTCTTGAGAAGAGCACACACCTGTTGTTAAGGAAGAACCCCCCTTCTGCCGCCTGGCAAGAGAAATATGTGTTAAATTTACTCGTGGTGTGGACTTCAGTTGGCAAGCTCAGGACATGTTGGCCCTACAAGAGGCAGCAGAAGCATTTCTAGTTCATCTCTTTGAGGATGCCTATCTCCTCTCCTTACATGCCGGCCATGTCACTCTGTTCCCGAAGGATGTGCCGCTGGCCAGGAGGATCCGAGGCATTCAGGAAGGGCTCGGCTGAGCTCCTGCCGCCCGTGACTCTGGATGATACCAGGGAATCTGCCCGTAACCAGGACCAGATCCTGTACAAGGTGCTGCCTGGACTTGCTGCCTCTGAGCAGAGTGTGCGTGTTGCTTTTGTAATTAGTTTTTTTTAAGAAGACTGCATGGCTTTCCTCTGTAACAGAAGTAATATATGACAGAATCAACACATTCCGAAAGTCCTGAGAATAATTTTCAGGTGAGGAGACTCCAAGTTTGACTTCACTTTGCAAATTATTCATATGACTGATGATTTGGAAGACATCAGATTTTCTAGGTTATGGGAGAAAAGGATATTTACTGATTATTTTAGCTCTTTCTGTACCATTTAAATTTTTTACCATATGTATATTTACTTTTATTTAAAACATAAGGGAAAAAATAAGAGACGACCACTTCAATCAGTTGCATGGAAGAGCCTGGCGCATCCAGCATACAAATCTCTGTCCTTCAGATTTACTTCATCATTAGTGGCAGCAGCAAGTTCCTGTGTGGATTGTGCATGTCGACAGATTATATAGCTTTTCAAAAACTCAATTGGGATGAAAATAGGAAATCGTTAAGGTTTGATGTTCTGGCTCCTTCTGGTAAATTCCTATCAAAATCACTCAGAGGGCTTCCCTGGTGGCACAGTGGTTGAGAGTCCGCCTGCCGATGCAGGGGACACGGGTTCATGCCCCAGTCCGGGAAGATCCCACATGCCGCAGAGCAGCTGGGCCCATGAGCCATGGCCGCTGAGCCTGCGCGTCCAGAGCCTATGCTGTGCAACGGGAGAGGCCACAACAGTGAGAGGCCTGCGTACCGCAAAAAAAAAAAAAAAAAAAAAATCACTCAGAAATTCTAGCTTGTAGAATTTATTTTATTCTTATTTGCAAATCATAGACGATGTATCATAATTTATACTTCAGAATTTTTCATTCCAGGACTTTTAAGAGCCTTTTCAATGTTTTTACAGGTATTTTTTATAACTTCCTTGTGGAGAGATAATAAAAATAATTCTTTAATGAGAAAAAGTTAAAGCAAAGTTACTATTATACAGAGATAATACTGTGTTCTTTGTGTGTTAGCGTTAAGTTCTTCATTTGGACACTTTGCCAACAGCCACAATTTAAACGAGAGAATTCAGGGATGTGTTTTTGTCTCCAGTGGAGTAGAGTATGAGCAGATAAAAACCTTGCCCATCTCTTGTAATTGAAAGCAGTTTAAGAGATTTCCAGAGAAATGGGAAGTGCCACCCGAAGACTTTTAGATATTGTGTGTGGTGAAAATGATTAGTAAGGGTGGATACTAATAATGATGTGTCAGCCAACTGAATTGAGAGACCAACTAAAGGGCAAAGGACAAAGTTCTGTTGTTTGATAAATTTTAACCCTTTGGAAAAACCTTTTCCTGTTGGACATCAACTCATTTTTATGTAGACATTGGAATAAAGTTTATCTATCTATGACTATAAAAAAATTTTTTTTCTTGTTGATTTTTAAGAGTTCTTTGTGTATTTTGGATAATAGTCCTTTAATCAGAGGTGTCTTGTAAATATCTTCTTCCAGCCTGTGGCTTGTCTTCTCATTCTCTTGAGGGTTGAATATTTTTTATGATTCCATTTTATCTCCTTTCTTGGATTATTAGGTATAACTCCTGGATGTGTTATTTTGATGGTTCCTTTCATCTTTAACTTACCAGTTTATTCAAGTAATATTATACCACCCCACAGATAGCATAAATCCTTACAACTATACATCTCCATTTCTCTCCTCCTAGTCTGTGTGCTATTGTTGTCATACACTTTACTTCTAACATAGGTTATAGACCTCAAAATACATTATTACTGTTTTTGCTTTAAAAAGTTAATTATGTTTTAAAGAGATTTAAATAATAAGAAAAGTCTTTACATTTATCCACATAGTTACCATTTTAAGTACTCTTCATTCCTTTGTGTAGACCCAGGTTTCCATCTGGTATCATTTTCTGCTTGAAGGACTTCTTTTACATTTATATTTCTTGTCTGCAGATAATGAATTCTTTCATCTCTTGTATGTCATAAAAAGTCCTCATTTCATATTTGTTTTTAAGGATACTTTTGTTGGGTAAAGAATTCTAGGTTGACAGGTTTTTGGTTTTTTTCAGTACTATAAAGATGTTATTCCATTTTCTTCTAGCGTATACGGTTTCTGATGAGAAACTTGCTGTAATCCTTATCTTTGTTTCCTTGTATTACATAACAAGGTGGTTTTTTTTTTTGTCTCTGTTTGTTTTTAAGATTTCTTTTTACCACTGGTTTTAACCAATTTAATTATGATGTGCCTTGGTGTAGTTTTCTTTGCTTCTTAGGCTTGGAGTTTGTTGAGATTCTTGGATCTGTACGATTAATAGATTTCATCAAATTTGGAAAAATTTCAGCCATTATTTCTTTAAATATATTTTCTGCCTCTGCTGCTTCTTCAGATTCTCTAATTATCCATGTATTAGCCTATGTGAAGTTGTCCTATAACTTACAGATGTTCAATGGTCTATTATTATTTTAACCTCTGTGTTTAATTTTTAAAATTTATTTATTTGTTTGTTTATTTATTTTTGGCTGTGTTGGGTCTTCGTTGCTGCACACAGGCTTTCCCAAGTTGCGGTGAGCAGGGTCTACTCTTTGTTGTGGTGTGTGGGCTTCCCATTGCAGTGGCTTTGCTTGTTGCAGAACATGGGCTCTAGGCACGTGGGCTTCAGTAGTTGTGGCATGCAGGCTCAGTAGTTGTGGCACAAGGGCCACACAGGGATCGAACCCATGTTCCCTGCATTGGCAGGTGGATTCTTAACCACTGAGCCACCAGGGAAGCCCCCTCTGTGTTTAATTTCAGATAGTTTCTATTGCTATGTGTTTTTCCTTAAGTGTCTAATGTGCTATTGATACTATTCGGTGTAACCAGTATAATTTTCACCTCAGAGACATTAGTTTTCACTTTAAAGTTTGTTTCTTTTTTATACCTTCCACATCTCTAACGAATATGTTCAATCTTTCCTCTAGTCTCCTGAACATATGGAATACAGTTATAAGAATAACTGTTTTTTGTCTACTAATTTTATCTTCCATGTCAGTTCTGGATCAGTTTGGACTGATTGACTGATCAATTGATTGAGTTTTCTCTTCATTGTGGGTTGTATTTTCCTGCTTCTTAGCATGTCTGTTATTTTCTTTATTAGATTCAAGGCAGTGTGAATTTACCTTGGTGGGTGCTGGATATTTTTGTATTCTTATAAATATTCTTGAACTTTGTTCTGAGATGTCACTGAATTACCTGGAAACCACCTGATCCTTTTAGGTCTTGCTTCTGCTTTTGAGCTTTGTTAGGCAGAACCAAGGAGTGTTTATTGTAGATGTAATTTTTTTCCATTTCTGAGGCAAGACTATTCTTAGTATTTTACCTGATGCTCCATAAATTATAAGACTTTGCTCTCTGGTTGATGGAAATAGGCACTATTCCCAGCCCTGTGTAAGCTCTGCCTATTGTCCCCTGTAATCCTTCTGAGTGGTTCTTTACCTGGACGGTTTCTTCACATGAATGAGCTGATCAGTACTCAACTGAATACTAGAGAGAGGAGCCTCTGCAGATCTCCAGAATTCTCTCTCTGTGCACCTCTCTCTTCTCTGGTACTCTGCCCTGAAAGCTTAAGCTGCCTTAGCATCCCTGGATTCCTAGCTTCATCTATTCAACTCAGGGACACCATTAGGCTCTGCCTGGATTCCTTCTCCCTGTTCCACAGTCTCTGTATTTTCTCTAAGCAGTGTGCAATGGCATTCATAGAGCTCACTTCGTTGTTTTCCATCTCTGAGGAATGACTATCCCATCCATTGTCTGAGGCCCAATGTCTTGAGAACCATTGTTTCATATGTTGTTTTTTTGTTGTTGTTGTCCAGATTTTTGGTTATTTCAGGCAGGAGGGTAAATCTGGTCCCTGTTACTCTATCTTGGCCAGAAGCCACTGTATAATCATTTCCCTCTTAATCTCTTTTATTTACTCATCTTATACTTTAATTCCAGAAAAGTCAATCCTGCTGATGGTTGCCAAGAGAGCCAGAAAAGGGCTTCAGCTGAAACACTACTACTACCTACACCCAGAATCTGGAAATACATAAAATTTCCCAGCTATGATTTCTCTTCACTCATTAGAGGAGCCTATAACTATCTGACCTCCATGAGGGCAGAGACCCCAACTAATGCAACTCTGTATCTCCAGCATCCAAAAAGGTAAATAGATAAAAGTATGTTTTTCATTAGGCAAAACTAAACATAGGAATTCCATCATATCATCATCCTCATAAAAGTAGCTATGTGCTTAGCAGTTTACTTACATTATCTTATTCAAACCTCACAATGATCATTTTAGGTGTGCATCATTCTTATTTTACTGATAAAGAAACCAAGACTTGGAATAAATAGCTTCTATAATAATACCATGCAACTAGTTTGTGGAAGAAATGGAATTCAAGTGACATCTCTAACCATGCTCTTAACCTCTATGTAATACCATGTTCTATAAAGTTATTCTAAACCACAGGCTTCCTTGCTAAAAGGCTAACCTCAGATTGTGCAGTCTAAAGTACCACACCTACCCATTGTGTACTCAGGGTTCTCATACATCAATATGGAAGATTTCCACCAAAGTACCTATTATTACTTTACACTTACCTGCTTCACCTCACGTGAGCAGTGGTGAAGAAATCTGTTCTGGGTGATCTCATGAAATGATTTATGCAGCTTGGTCCCAAATTCCTGTGTGTCAGCTGCCTAAAATGGGCCAGAGACAGAATATGTTGAGTTCCAGAACTGGCAACCAAAGGGTAAGTACCCACAAGAAGTTTACATGGGGAGAGATCGAGACTAATAGAAAGGCAAACCACTGATATCCTTCATGTTGTGTTAGAAGTTTCCTTAGTTCTTGTGGACACAGGATAAGTAGAAAGAAGGTCTGGGATACTTGACATGAGACAGGTAGTTGTGGCTCCCATATATCTTCCAATTTCTGTTACCTAAGCAAGATCTTTCAAACAAGGTCTTTGTTCTCCTATCTCCATAGGAGATAAATATCCCAGAGATCCATCTGTTCGTGAAGAGGTTATATAAACTGCTCTCCTCTAAAACAAGTTCCAAGAGAACAGAGGTTCTACTGAACAACTAAGGCTGATATAGGTACTTTTCCCCAGATAAATCTTTCAGGGAGGAAAGGAACAGTAATTTAGTTTGCATCCATTAAGAAATGGGTAACAGCCTCTACTTTTTAGAATAGAATTGTATTGATAGGATATTAGAGTTAAAAGGGGCCAGAGTAATCACCTAATACAACACACTCATTTCATTTCATTTTATTTTTATGTATGTATGTATGTATGTATGTCATGAAGAAAAGCGCAGTGTTTATTGTAAGGCACCATACAAGGAGTCCAGGGTAGCTAATGCTCCAAAAAACCTGAACTCCCTGATGGGTTTCAGGGGGGTATTTTTAAAGGCCAGGTGAAGGAGGGAGTTGCAGGTTATGTGATCAGCTCATGCACAATTCTCTGATTGGTGGATGGTAAGGTAACAGGGTGGTGTCACAGGAGTTAACATTATCAGTCTTCAGGCTCCAGTAGGTCTGGGGGCTACTGCTCATGGTCATCAAGTAGTTAGAATCCTCCATTTGGTGAGGGTTTTTAAAACATATATAAAACAACTCAGGAAATGTGTATCATATACTGTTATCTAGGTACCTCAGAGAGGAGCGAAAGCAGAGGACATGGGTGGAGGGGTCCTCCCCTATAGGAAAGGCCCCATAGGCTCCTGCTCAGTTACAGTTTCATGCAGCTTTCCATAATTCTATTTAGAACAAAATACATATGCATGCTCGAGCAATGAAATATAAATTGCATAATTTCAGTAATGCCACATACCACTTAAATGCTTTTATATGTGCATTTAAAACTGGCACCACACAGAATGAAAATGAATAAAATTTATACAAATAATGTAAAATTTTAATTTTTCTTTACTTAGAACATTAACTAGCAAATAAAAAACACCAGACAAGTCAAATGAAACTGCAGAAGAAATTTAAAAGCTTTATACTTTACTATCTTTACTGTTTCCCCCCTTTTTTGCATTTTGCAAGGGCCCCCAAAATTGTGGCGCTACCCCTGACTATAAAGGAGCAGCCCTGGGGAACTTGGGGATGAACACACTAATTTTATAGATGAGACAACTGAAATTCAAAAAGGAGAAGTGACCCACCCAAGATCTCATAGCCAGTTAGTATGAAAGTTAGGGCTGACTTTCACTGTGCTACCCACGTGACCCAGAAAGTTGAAGCTGTGAGAAGATGCACTAGATTATAAAGGTTTTATACATTTTGACCCATTACCATTTATAGAAATTTATTCTAGGAAATAATTCAAAAGAAGCAAGCGATCACATATAGGTATTAACTGAAGCACTATTGGTTGGCAGAAAAAATGTAAACAACTTAAATGTCTGTCATTAGGGGAATGGTTTATTAAATTATATTAAACTAATACAGTTGAATATTGGTTAACCAATACAAATTTTAAGACTGTTGAAATAGGGGAAAAGGTCAAATTATATATGAATATAAAATACTTTGGTTATGACTATATAGTATAATGTATATGATATAATATGCAAAAATTAAGTGATAAAGTTTATTAGTTATTATTTTACATTTTATGTATATTACACTATCTTTTCAAGAAAAAAAGTACAAAAAAATGAAGTGACATGGAAAGAATGTGTTATCCCTCTGATAATTTGGTCAGCACACACTGGAAGGAAGGAAGGAAAAAAACCAACATTTATTAAGAATCTACCATGTGTAAAAATGGGCAGAAGACCTAAATAGACATTTCTCCAAAGAAGACATACAGATGGCCAAGAGGCACATGAAAAGCTGCTCAACATCACTAATCATTAGAGAAATGCAAATCAAAACTACAATGGGGTATCATCTCACACCAGTTAGAACGGGCATCATCAGAAAATCTACAAACAAATGCTGGAGGGGGTGTGGAGAAAAGGGAACCCTCTTGTACTGTTGGTGGGAATGTAAATTGATACAGCCACTATGGAGAACAGTATGGAGGTTCCTTAAAAAACTAAAAATAGAATTACCATATGACCCAGCAATCCCACTACTGGGCATATACTCAGAGAAAACCATAATTCAAAAAGACACTTGCACCCCAGTGTTCATTGCAGCATGATTTACAATAGCCAGGTCATGGAAGCAACCTAAATGCCCATCGACAGACGAATGGATAAAGAAGATGTGATACATATATACAATGGAATATTACTCAGCAATAAAAAGGAATGAACTTGAGTCATTTGTAGAGACTGTCACACAGACTGAGGTAAGTCAGAAAGAGAAAACAAATATCATATATTAACACATACATGTGGAATCTAGAAAAATGGTACAGATGAACCAGTTTGCAAGGCAGAAATAGAGACACAGATGTAGAGAACAAATGTATGGACACCAATGGGGGGAAGCAGGGGTGGGGGTGGGGGTGGGATGAACTGGGAGATTGGGATTGACATATATACACTAATACATATAAAATAGATAACTAATAAGAACCTGCTGTATTAAAAAAATAAATAAAATAAAATTCAAAAAAATAAAATAAAATACTAGCCATTGCATACTACTTAAGACAATTTAAGATGAAATGTATTAAAACTTAAAACTTTAGCATTAAAAAAGAATCTACAATGTGTTATGCAGGTTCACACTTAGCTGTCAACTTCATAATAACCCTGTGAGGTACTATAATTTTTTTCTAATTTGTAGATGAAACTCAGAGAAGTTCAGTACAGGCCTAAGTCCACCTAGCTAGTAAACAAGTGAGCCAAAATTTGAACTCAGGCCTTTGATTCCAAACCTTGTTACACTATTCCATACTGCCAAACACATGTAATGCTTATGGTTGCTCAGTTATTTTCAGTATATTCTGTTGCCATGAGGTAATAGAACATTCTTCAATAAGAAATTGGGAATCACTGATCTAATCCTAGCTCTGCTTATAACTACCTGTATGATGGAAGGGAAACAGAAATTTTAAATAACTCGTTTTCTCATTTATAAAATAGTATATACATCACTATCCATTCAACAAACATTTCTTAAAACACTTACTTATGTAGAATCATAGGAGGATCAAAGTAAATAATGTTTCTAAGAGCACTGCACATATTACTAAGATAGGTAGTAGAATGTCATTAAAACCCTGGCACTTTTAAGCATCCCCAATCTCTTACTAACTTGAAGCGTCTGGAGGCATGTCTTTCGGAAGCTGCTGCTGGTGCTTCCAGTCACGATACTCATGATGGAATTCACAGCCACTGAGAGTGAGGCCTGTAGTTTCTGATGAGCCTAGAGAATAAAACAAGGAAGTGGGAGACCGCAGTTTATAATAATACCAAACTGCTGGTCCAGAGAATCCCAAAGGGACCAAAGATTTGTCAGAGCAGGATTTCAAAAATTCTTCCCCCTCCACCAAAAATACTTACTGAGATCATGACATACAAAGGACACTTAGACTTATTGACATAGATACATTCAGAAAAGACACGCAGTAAGACACTGAGCAACAAAACAGATATACTTATTATTAAAAAACAAAAAGCTTTAAGCTTTACTCTTTTAGTATAGTTGTCTTTTCCCTGAAAAGGAGGCCATATGAAGTAAGAAATGTGTTACCAAAAGTACACAGGATGGAGGGATTCAAAAAGTCAGGTAAGGGGCTTCCCTGGTGGCGCAGTGGTTGAGAATCTGCCTGCTAATGCAGGGGACACAGGTTCGAGCCCTGGCCTGGGAAGATCCCACATGCCGCGGAGCAACTAGGCCCGTGAGCCACAACTACTGAGCCTGCACGTCTGGAGCCTGTGCTCCGCAACAGGAGAGGCCACGACAGTGAGAGGCCCGCGCACCGCGATGAAGAGTGGCCCCCGCTTGCCACAACTAGAGAAAGCCCTCGCACAGAAAAGAAGACCCAACACAGCCCAAAATAAAAATAAATAAATTAAAAGAAGGCTCAACATTAAAAAAAAAAAAACTCTGGCTGAATCATGAAGAAAAAAAACCAGTCAGGTAAGAAGACAAAGTGATGTTATAAAGGATTAGGAAATGGGGGAAGAATGTAAGATTTAGTGAAACAGCAGCTCTAGACACATGTGTGGGAAGGGGAAATATATAGATAAGAAAGATATACATTGATGTAAGCTTTTATATATAGGATGGATAAATAACAAAGTCCTGTATGGCACAGAGAACTATATTCAATATCATATGATAAACCATAATGAAAGAGAATATAAAAAAAGAATGTATATATATGTATAACGGAATCACTTTGCTGTATAGCAGTAACTAACACAACATTGTAAATTGACTATACTTCAATAAAAAAAAAATTTCAGGCCAAGTGCATGCATGTGCTTTCAATTTACCCAGAACTTGTAGTCAATAATATAGCACTTCAATGTGTGAAAGAGGGAAGAAGACATTAATGACACTACAAATTAATATACAAAAATACTTCAAGGTGTAAAACTACCTAGAATGAATATAGTGTCCTGGGTTCAGTGTTTACTGTTCCTCTTTTATAAATGTTTTCCTGTCCCCTGGTATAATGGGAGTGGTGAAAACAAACTAACAGGCAGGCAAAACCAAGCTCATTTTGCTTGTGAAAAAACACACTCACATTGTAAGTCAAGTGTTCAAAAAATAAAATAAAATTTGTTCACACTCAAAAAAAAAAGAAAAGAAAAGAGGTATGTTATCAGTCATTTCCCCTGGTCTACTGTTCTGCCCATATTTATTCAAACTCACCTACTAGGAGATAAGACTTAAGGAAGCTGGTTACAGTGACCCATCTAAGTTAAAGCCCGAGTTCCTAGGCTAGATGCAGTTTATAAGACCAGCCCAGGTGGGGACTTCCCTGGTGGCGCAGTGGTGAAGACTCCACACTCCCAATGCAGGGGGCCCCTGTTCGATCCCCATGCCACATGCATGCCGCAACTAAGACCCAGTGCAACCAAATAAATAAGTAAATATTTTTAAAAAGATCAGCCCAGATGACCAAAGAGAGGAAGAAGCATTCAGGGAGAAAGGGCTCTCAGGCCCTGTCTGCCATATACTCTATCTTTTTCTTAGAGAAAGGAGAAAGGGAGTTGTGAATTTCTTATTACCTTGACAGCCTGGTGATGCTGCTCCAAGGCCTGATCCACAGCGACCTGGATGGAATCTTGCACCACACTGTGGCTCTCCATGAGAATGGCACTGAGATGAGTTGTGAGCAAAGTGTGGACTCCTAAGGGGAGGGAGAATGTTGGTAACCTTGAGTGAGAATGACCACTTCAAGACTGCTGTTCATATGCTGTGAGTCAGGGCTGAGAATGGGAAAGAGGCTGCTTGGAAAAAGAAGCCACTTCTGCCTATCCAGAGATAATTACTTTTTTAGACAAAAACCCCCAGCAATTTACAAACCTACCCAATTCCCACTTACAAATGAATGAAAGCTCACTAAAATTAAAGTGAAGAATGACATTATTTTTAAAGAATCAAATGAGGGATCCTGTTTAATTCACATCAGAAACAGAAATATATGCTATATACTATAAACAATGATACTGGTGGCTTCCAAAGGAAAAGAAAAACCTCCTGGAGAGTATGTCTAACTCTACTCTGTTCCTATTTGAGCGTCACTGTTATGGTGAGCCACTGCTACTGTCAGGGTATCAATCCTTTTAGATACGCTGTGGTATAGAAAAAGTTAAGGGCTTCCCTGGTGGTGCAGTGGTTAAGAATCCGCCTGCCAATGCAGGGGACACATGTTCGAGCCCTGGTCCCGGAAGAATCCCATATGCTGCGGAGCAACTAAGCCCATGCAGCACAACTGCTGAGGCTGTGCTCTAGGGCCTGTGAGCCACAACTACTGAGCCCATGTGCCACAACTACTGAGCCCACGTGCCTAGAGCCTGTGCTCTGAAACACGAGAAGCCACCGCAATGAGAAGCCCATGCACCGCAACAAAGAGTTGCCCCCACTCGCCACAACTAGAGAAAGCCCACACACAGCAACAAAGACCCAATGCAGCCAAAAGTAAATAAATGAAATAAATTTATTTAAAGAAAAAGTTAAAACTCACAATCTGAGAATTGCTGGTATAAGGTCTTTTTAAATGAGGGACTATCTCTGATAAAGTAACCATAGGCACCACTGCTCAGCATCCTTCAGAAAAGCTAACACGTGAGACCGATGGGCAAAATACGTCATTAAACAATATGCCAGCATTGATGATCCTGATACAACCAATACAGGAAGACAAATTTATTTTGGGGGGCACCTGGAGAAAATGCTTCTTAATTAATCTTTCTTCTTTCAGTGTTTTTCTACTCCCTGTATGGTCTGTTCAAAGGTAAGGCTGGCTGGCTTTTCTCAGGGCTGCAATTAAAATGCGAGTCAGAAAAAAAAATGCAAGTCAGAAGGAACATTTTCTACCACAAGGTACCATGATGCTTTCCTGGAAGGGAAGGGAAGAATTGCTCTGCTCAAAAGGGGTCTGGAACTGGAATCAAGAGAATATAGATTCTAGCGTCAATTCTACTATCAACTAATAGTGACCAAGTCACATCACTTTTCTCATTTTAGTACAGAAAGTGCCTTTATACCACCTACTTTCATGGGTATTTTGTGCAGATAAACTGGGATAATATATATAAAGTGTTTTGAAATGTACATTGCAATATTCAAAGAGAAAATATCGCTTTTGCTATGATATCATGTGGATTACTATTTTCTATAGTTTGGTCCTAAGAATAGCCTTAAGAAATCAGTTGAAGCCCCTTTGAAAGCAGCCATTTAATTAAAAAGCTATAGTTTCATCCCTAAAACTGCTGATACCACCAGATGCCTTTAACACTGTGGCAAAATGAGTTAATCATAGAAAAGTTACCATGACAAGGTAGGCAGAAGGCCAATTAAGTGATTTTCTTTTTTAAGACACATGGAAACAGACTGTAGTTCTGCACAAGCTGTTTCCTAAAAGGAGCTCTGGAGAAAGCTTTCAAGGATCTGAGAAAGAAGAGGGGGAATAGAAAATAAAATTACTACATATATCTATATCCATGTATCTATACCTACCTACCCTTACAGTGCATCTCCTTCAAAGGCTAGTCCTAAACTCTCAGATGTATAAGGAAATTTTAAAAGATAACTACTATGTTTACTAATGCAGTGATGGATTTCTGTTTAATCCAGTACTGAGTACCACTACCTGAGATACTGCAGGCCTTCAGAGTCAAGCTAAACAGAGGTGTACAAACGATCACAGTACTATAATAATGATAGTAACCCTGGTTTCTGAGGAAGTATGTTTAATAGGATTCAGAATGTGGTACCAGATTTTATGTCATCCTAGGGAAGACTGAACATGGTGCTCCCTCTAGCAGACCAACCTTAAAAAAAAAAAAAAAACAAACTGCCAAAGATAGCAGATCTTACATCTTAAGAGGGTCTTTAGACTTGGAAGGGCCTTTGATAGCACCTAGTCTAACAATCTCATGTTAAATATATGAAAAGGAAGGATCAGATGATTTATGCAACTTGCTTCCCAAAAAATCATTAAGGGATTTGGTAGCAGAACTAAAATTAAACCCAGGTCTCTTGATTGTACCCTGAAGTCCTTTCCACCATACTAAGCTGCTTCTCTTATGAGTCTTTGTCCATGCCAGCACAGGTGGGATAATAGTCCTAGGCATTCTCACCTTTGACCTCCTTGCTGGAAGCCTCATTAGTTTGAGTCTCTTCTGTGTTCCCATTCCAGGGCCTTAATGAATGGAACAGTGGGGCACCAGAGAACACCAGCTCCTCAAATAAAAGAGTTACAAGCCAGAGCCCTGGAAAGCAGTGCTTCTATCCTAAAGAATATATACATGATGGAAAAAGGTAGGAGAGGCATGCAAGGCTGGCAGTAGAAAGAATCCCACAGGTTCAACAAATAGTTGTCAGCAATGTGAGGTCCTCTGATCTGGTGTTGTAAGCTGTCTCATTTCTCTTATGACTCAGTGGAAGCAGGGCCACACCAAATAGCACTGGAATGCCTAGAGAGTAAAGTCCCAAGAAAAAACAGTCGCCCACAAAGAAAGAATAACCCAGAAACATATCAGGAACACCAAAAGGAAGGCTTATGAACATTTCCCCAGACATTTATAAGCTCCACTTCTTGCTTCTTCCTTCAAAGTTTAGGAGGGCACTGAGAACACTTAAATTTATGTCTCAGGCTTTATTGGATTAAAATGCATAAGCCGGGCTTCCCTGGTGGCGCAGTGGTTGAGAGTCCGCCTGCCGATGCAGGGGATACGGGTTTGTGCCCCGGTCCGGGAAGATCCCACATGCCACGGAGCGGCTGGGCCCGTGAGCCATGGCCGCTGAGCCTGCGCGCCTGGAGCCTGTGCTCCGCAACAGGAGAGGCCACAACAGTGAGAGGCCCGCGTACCGCAAAAAAAAAAAAAAGCATAAGCCAACTCTCATACTCATACTCAGTGGTTTTCAAACTTTACTATGTTTAGGAATCACCTGAGAATCTTGTTTAAAATGCATATCCTTGAGCCATACCAGATTTTTACATTAGCAAAACAATGAGTTAATCCTTGCCCAGAAGCTGCACATTTTCAAATACTCCAGGTGATTCTGATGCATGTGTTTCACGGACCACAGAACAGTGAAATCACTGCTTTACCACTAACAGAGAGAACCTTCGGATAACAGGTTATCACCTATCTGCTAGATAAAGGCCAAAGGCATTTGTATGCCTGAACAAGGACAATTTCTCCCTTTCCAGAGGTTGATGTGGCAATCACACAAAGCCATTCATACCAATGTACTCCCACAGCACCTCGTGTTCAATCTGAGATGTTGCATTAAGGCCAAGTAAAACTGATAACTTTTCTTGATTCCAGTTCTCAAGCCTGAAAAGCTTTAAAAACATACTGATACCTGAGGCCCACCTCAATCCAAGGAAATCTGAATCTCTGGGGGGTGAGGTTTGGGCATTTTTTAGACGCTCCCCAGGTAATGTATTGTGCAGCTGAGGTTGAGAACTACCCATCTAAGGTAATATACTCTGTAGGGACCAACAGGAAGTGCCTGCTGATTCTGGTCAACCAAATCTGGGAATGTCATCATCTAAGTGATGCTTCAAGATATAGATCTTTCCCATAGAGCATATAATTTTTTTAACTTATTTAAGCAAGGTTTTTCATTGAAATGAGTTATTTTACAGAAACACATCTATTCAGATTTATGTATCATGTAAAGTCTCCTTTCTTTATTCTCTTAACATTTAAGCACACCCAAGCTGGCAGCCCCGCTCTCCTATACCTACCCCAGAGTTCCATTTTCTGGACTGGAAATCCGCTGTGGAAGTCCACAAAGAGAAAAAGCAGCAGAGTTTGTCCCTGGGGGTCCATATTCTGAGTCTGATCCCCCTCACTGGATTCCACCTGATAACTCACATCTGGAAGCACCAAATCTAGAGGACAAGATATTACAGAGTATCCTAAGATAAGTAAAGCCCTCAAAATGCTAAGTGAATAAAGAACCTATACCTCAAACCAAGAGGGACCTGAGATAAATCTAAATTTGAACACTCCCTTCTCCTCCTGAATCTGTTTCTCTACCCACATGATAAAAGTAAATAATAGTGACTCACAGGAAGAACATCAAAATAAAAACTGGGTGTATAAAATGCAAACCAAACAGCATTCCTTAGAATTTACTGGGAAGTATTATACAGTAAATTCATTCACTCCTCATGTAACTTTCTAAGGTAGGTATCACTAATAAGAGGCTAGTAAAAAGTAGGTATAGCTAGTAAGAGTAATGATAATGATAACAACTAACTTGTATTGACTTACCACGTGCCACGTACCGCATTAAATTCTTGGCATGTACTATCTCAACATTCAGACTTCACCACACTATGGTATGGAACATAGTCTTATGCTCTTTTACAGGCAAGAAAAGAGGCACAGGTAGGTTAAATACATTGCCCAACATGAGACAGGAAGTGGTGGAACTGTTTTAGACTAACTCCAAAATCTGTGCTCTTAACCACAGTGCTATATAATATTTGTATTCCCAAGTAATCTGATCCCTATGGTCTTTTTCTAGAATATAATCACTCTAGTCCTAAATTCCATCCAGATCCATATAGAGAAGTACCTCCATGTGGATCCTGGTTCTATAATGAGGGAAGGTGACATGTGTGGACATTTTCTACGCTATTCATTTCCAAAATTAACTGAGTAAGTTTAGGCATCACAAATTGGCAAAAAATGAAGGAAATCAACAAAGCATGAAAATAAAAATGAAAGAGAAAAGGAGGTATGGAGAGCCCTCGAGATTTAAAAAATCCTGATAGCATGACATCCCATCTGTTAAGACCAAAAATTATTATTTTTTTTTTCAGTGACATCAATGGTTTAATGGATAGGGGGATCCTACATGTCTGAAGCAAGGTCCTGGAGTGACACCCCACTGTGTGTGGCAGACAGCAGGCAGAACATGGTTATCAAAATCTGGAGAAACTATTCTAGATAGACATTCCCAAAACATAATTATTCCTATAGAGTTTACCTAAAGGCTCTTATCTTATTTACATTTACTTAAAATTTCATCATAGCAAGATATTTTCCTTGCTGACAAATTTGCAACAGATATAATATGGTCTTATTTGTTTGATTTCAAAATAAGCCTAGGTACAAGAGAAGTATTATACTTAACACTGATGACTCTAAAGACATGTCTATATTAATCAAACCAACAAGTTTAAGCTAGCTTCAATACCAGACATCCATTCAGTACTGAATATTTCCCATATCACGTGAAACTGAAATTCATTCTGGAGTTTCTTTTATATTTCTGAGAAACAGAGCTCATCCACAAACCAATCTTGGCAGTGCCATTTGGAGGCAGAGACACCTTATATTTATAAGGTACACATAGACACACATTTATTTATGTGGACACAGAGATCTCACTGTTTTCGTGCTAGAGTTTAAAAAGGCCTTTTTTTTTTTTCTTCACTCTCAAGGATCACAGGTAATTAAAGTTCCTGAGAGCCCAGGTAGATTATTTACATCTCAAAGACACAGGAAGAGAAATACTAATTCCTTCTAGAAAGCTAACTTCCTCTAAGGCCTATGCAAAAACCAGTTTTTAGAACGCCAGAAGAGTCCCATCTTGGATGTTTTCAGGGATTTTTTTCAGCTTCTAAATAGCCAATTCAGTTTAAACAAATAACAGTAATAGACAATAATACATATCATTCACTCACATTCACTTGCCTCACTTTCAGAATGAATCACCATTCAGGTTACTAAGACCCCCCTAGTGAGGGTTAAAACCAGGAAGAGAAACAGGATTTGGACTCAGATACTCAGACACTCACACACACACCCCCAAGATAAAAGCCAAACCAATTCCAAAAGGCTCTCTTTGGTACAATAGCAGAGCCATTAGGGGACACTGTTCTCTTAATACATCTTCCACAGTGCCAGAAGAGAGGAGTAGTAGGTATTCCCCCCCATTGGGCCAGGTGGTACGGTAAGCAGCCATTACCCAAGGGAGCAAGGAAAGCACTTCACCCTCATTGCTGGCCCCATATAAGTGCTAAGGGGCAGCCCACAGCTGTGGCCACAGCCTTATTAAGACCAAACATTCTTTATTCACAAAACCACTTACCTCCAGAAGCCCAAGGACACCCTCCTTTCATTCTGCCCTCTGGAATAACTACCTACTCAAGAAAAAGTGTCTTACCACGAGGCCTACTTCCAAGATGAAGGTTCTATCTTTCCCCCGGAGACGCTTCCCTATACTGGCAGGCTTCAATCTTCTCATACCAGTCACAACTCTAGAATACCTCCTCGCTACTGGTGAACTTCCTCAGGATCCAGTTGAACAGACTGCCTTCTAAATTTCAAAGGATTCTAGCTAACAACAGTCAAACTCAAGACTATAAAGCTCCTAGACATCAGCTCATGGTTGCATATTCCTATTTCTCAGTTTTATTTGTTGGTCTAATTATTAAGCATCCAACTTTCAGTATGATTCACCCAAAGCCAATGTGGTTAGGCTCTATATGAATAGTACAGTCAGCTTCCTAGGTTTATCACTATATGGTTTATACTCCTGCCTTGCTTTTACGTAGTATTACAATTTTTCTAAGTAATTTTATATGGATTTTTTCATTTCATTGGGAAATATTTCTCTTCCACGATAGTTCAAAGATGTCCTTGCAACTTTACTAACCTTTCTAAAACCCCAGAGTTGATGGATTAAGGTACAACAGAAACCCTCTGAACAAGTCCCTGGAAGGTGAAGGCCCACTGACTACATCAAGAGGACCAGGAATAGAGAAGGCAGTAGAAATGAGGAGAACCAGCATCAACACGTAATGCCAGAATGGTTAGGCTCTGATGGGGCTTTGCCTGTTGACACCTGTTTGACTCACTTCATGTGGAATCTCAAACTTAGCCAGACTCCCACCTGTACCCCCCAACCTAAGCCATCAGATCACTAGGTCCTATTCTTTTTTTTTTTTTTTTTTTTTGCGGTACGCGGGCCTCTCATTGTTGTGGCCTCTCCCGCTGCAGAGCACAGGCTCCAGACGCGCAGGCTCAGCAGCCATGGCCCATGGGCCCAGCCACTCCGCGGCATGTGAGATCTTCCCGGACCAGGGCACGAACCCGTGTCCCTTGCATCAGCAGGCTGACTCTCAACCACTGCACCACCAGGGAAGCCCGGTCCTATTCTTATATACACTTGCTATTTATATTTCCTTGCATTTCTCTAATATTCTCCAGAGTTCTTTATTCCTATGCAAACAAAGAGAGGGAGATTTACCTCTATCTAAATTGAAATCCAAATTGGGCACCATACACAAGTGGTATTTCTTCCAGTTAATGAAATAAGAGGTATCTTTGAAGATACTAGAAGTTGGCTGCTCCGGATTTAGCAATATCAGAGGCAGACCTGAAGGTCCATATAGAAATATGTATAGTTGCTAAAGAAAATTGCAAATCTTTAGTTTTTTATAACTGTATTTATATGCATAAAACAAACACAACACTGACCTGGTTCACACTCTCAGAAATAAACTAGTGTGCTAGGCGATTACATATTAAGCCTTTTCCACATTAAGGATAGGTGTGAGGCGCCAGAGGTAGATCCACTAGAATCCCCAGGAATTTATTTTGGGTTTAATGAGTGTGAGCTACAAATATAGTTTTGGGACAATTCGTTTATTTACTCTCCTACTCATTAAATCATAGGTTTGAATCGTACCACAGGCTAAACACTACACTGTACTAAGTTCTGGGGATACAAAGATGAATATACAGATTTAATACTTACCTTCAAGTTATATTTATAGTATGGGAGATACATGTAAAAACCAGTAAACTGTAATATGATATGATACATGCTAGAATGAAAGTATATACAAAGGAATATTTCCCAGTAAGTATTTAAGTATATTCAGATTGAGAGGGAACACTTCACCTTCTCCAACCTACTCTCTAACCAAGACTAAGGAAGGTAGGCCCTTAAATGGTTTCTTTCTCTTGACTTCTCATTCCTACCCTCACCCTCCCTGTAACCCAGTGCTTCTCAACCTTGGCATGTTGACGCTTTGGGCCAGATGATTCTTTATTGTGGGGCTGTCCTGTACATTGTAGGATGTTTAGCAGCATCCCTGGCCTCTACCCACTAGATGCCAATATCACCTCTCCCTCCAGTCATAAGGATCAAAATGTCTCCAGACATTGCCTAATGTCCTCTGAGGGCAAAATCACCCAGTTAAGAACCACTGCCTAAACTTTGTTGTCCCCTGAACCAAGGCTAATAAGACCAGAATATATATTGTCCTGTATCTTTCTGTTTTCATCCTCTTTTTCATAGGGTAAACATGAGGCATTAAGTGTGAAGATTAAAATCCTTACCCAGTGGGGACTGGGGCATTACTGAAAGTCACAACAGAGCAAAGGGAGGCAGTGCCTATGAATGAAGTCTCCATCACAAATCCAAGAAGGCATTAACACTTGAGCTAAGGCCAACACATTCACTGTTTAGAGCCAGGGGAGATTTTAGGTGCTGCAAACTCAGAATAAGAGTGGAATATCCGAAGAGTCAAAATGTGTGAATGTCTTTTAATCGGGTTGTTTAAACTATTTACATTTAATATGAATACTGTTATGGCTGAGTTTAAATCTAACATCCTGTTACCTGTTTTCTATTTGTTCCTTGTATTTTATTTCCTTTTTCTTCTTTTCTACTTTTGGATTGGGAATTTTTTATAACTCCATTTTATCCCTTTTTTTGACTTATTAGTTATAATTCTTTGTGGTATTAACTTAGGGATTGCTTTAGGCTTTACAGTATACAACTCTAACTTATCACAGTCTGCCTTCAAGTGATATTGTAACAGTTCACACATGTATAGTATGAGAATCCTTCAACAATGTACTTCCATTTCTCCCCTCTTGGCCTTAGTGCTGTTCTCACACATTTTACTTCTACACATGTTGTAAGTCTTATACACTGTTGATATTTTTGAACAATTATCTTTTGAAGAGGTTTTTTAAATAGGGCAAAAATCTTTTATATCTACCCAAATAGTTATGATTTCCAGTGCTCATCTTTATTTGAGTAGATCCAGAATTCCATCTGGTACCATTTTCCTTCTGCCTAAAGCATTTCCTTTAATGTTTCTTATAATACAGGTCTCCTGGTGATGAAGACTTTGGTACATCTGAAATATTCTTTATTTTGCCTTCATTTATCTTTTGAATTTTTGAATTTTATTTTTTTATACAGCAGGTTCTTATTAGTTATCTAATTTATGCCTTCATTTTTGAAAAGTATTTCCTCTTGGTATAGAATCCCATATTAACAGTTTTCTTTTCTTTTATTACTTTAAAGATGTTGCTCCATTTTCTTCTAGCTTATACTGTTTCCAGTGAGAAATCTGTGGTATTTCTTATCTTTGTTCCTCAATATGTAATGTGTCTTTTTATCTCTAGCCGTTTTTAAGATTTTTTTTCTTTACTACTGGCTTTAAGCAATTTGATTATGATGTGGCTTGGTATAATTTTCTTCATGTTTCTTACGTTTAGGGTTCATTGATCTTCTTGGATCTGCAGGTTTATAGTTTTCATCAAATTTGGAAATTTGGGTAACATTATTTCCTCAAACGTTTTATCTGCCTTGCCTCCCTGCAGGACTCCAGTTACACATCTCTGAATTAGGCCACTTGAAGTTATCCCACAGTTCACTGATGCTTTGTTTATTTTTTGAGTCTTTTTTTATTTCACTTTAGTTAGTTTCTAGTTTTGTGTCTTCAAGTTCACTAATCTTTCCTTCTGCAATGTGTAAATCTGCCATCAATTTCATTCAGTATTATTTTCATCCTGAAAATTATATTTTTTTCCTCTAGAAGTTGAATTTGGGTCTTTAAGAAATCTCTTTCATCTCTTTAGTTAATATGTTCAATCTTTACTCTCACTTTTTGAACATGGAATACAGTTATAACTGTCTTAATGTCCTTGTTTACTAATTCTATCACCTGTGTCATTTCTGGGTAGGCTTCCATTGATTGAAATTTTTCTTTCATTATGGGCCCTATTTTCCTGCTTGTTTGCACGCCAAGTAATTTCTTACTGAATGCCCAGCATTGTGAAGTTTACCTTTTTGGGTGCAGAATATTTTTGTATTCCTATAAATATTCTTGAACTTTTTTTCTGGGACACTGTAAAGTTATTTGGAAACAGTTTCCGTCTTATTGGTCTTACATTTAAGCTTTGATACGTGGGACTAGAGAATCCTGTAGGCTATGGCTAACTTGTCCCCACTACTCAGGAAAAGCCTTCTTAAGACTCCACCTCATGCCTTAAGAAGTATGAGGCTTTCCACCCTGCCTGATAGGAACAGGAACTATTCCCAGCTCTGTGTGCATTCCAGGGATTCTCCTCTATCTGGAGCTCTATTTCTATGTATTTATTTCCTCTTCAGTACTCTTTTCTACAAATTCTAGCTGTCTAGACCTCCCTGAACTCTGAATTTTGTCTCCTCAACTCAGAGAGATCCACCAGACTCCAGTTGGGTATCCCCTCCTGGTGTTGTAGCCTGGAAATTCTCTATAGACAGTATAGTGGGGCAAACACAGGGTTCACTTGTTTGTTTCTCCTCCTTCTAGAACCACTGTCTTGCATTATCTGTTGTGTAATACCTGAAAACTGTTGTTTAATATAATTTGTCCATTTTTTCTAGCTGTTAAAGGTAGGAAAATAAATCCAGTCCCTGTTATTTGATCATGGCTGGAAGTGGAAGTTCCTAAATCCTTTGACACAATCTCATTGGCCTTTGATAACCTCCTTGCTTTCTGGCCCAACAAGATACCCAGCTCATCTTGTACATTTCTACTTTAGGCCCAGAATCAGCCACTTCTCCTTTTTAGTGAGCAGTGGTATTTAGAGGACACATTCTGAGTACCACGAGTGTTCATTGCTTCTAAGGTTTTTTTAGTGGACAGAGCTAAGAAATACATAATTTTTAAAGTCAGAAAAATTGGGGATTCACATTGGTATTTTCAATTCTGTCTCAAAGTTACTTTTAAAAATTCTTATTTCTTTGAATTTACACTCATATATCTTCTATCTTATGCTAAAAAATTTGGTTCCTAACAATGTTAACATAATTACTTATTTGTTTTTACATAAGTATGCACACAATTTCAATATAATAATACCAATATTATTACTAAGAATCATGACCACTTAATGAATTTTAAGAGTTCTTTGCAGTTCATTTCATCCTTAGAATATCCCACCAAGAATGTACAGTCAAAACACTATGCTCTAGTCAGTTGAATTAATTCTTCTTCTTGTATGGATTATGACAGTAATATAATATATAGGTAGGTTCATTACCTTTTATCTTGAAGAATATTTTTACTGGGTATGGAATTCTAGGCTGATGATTATTTTATGTCAGGACATTAACACTATTATTCTACTACTTTCTGTTGGTATGAGGAAGTCAGCTGTCGGTTCCTCTTTTGAAGAAAATCTGTCTTCCCTGGGTGATTTTAAGGTTTTCTTTTTGTCTTTGATCTTCTAGAAGGTGTGGATATATAGACAGATATATATTTTTTATAAATATATTTATTTATTTTTGGCTGCATTGGGTCTTCATTGCTGCACATGGGCTTTCTTTAGTTGCAGCGAGCGGGAGCTACTCTTCGCGGCAGTGCGTGGGCTTCTCGTTGTGGTGGCTTCTCTTGTTGCAGAGCACAGGCTCTAGGCGCGTGGGCTTCAGTAGTTGTGGCATGCTGGGTTAGTAGTTGGGGCACACGGGCTTAGTTGCTCTGCAGCATGTGGGATCTTCCCGGACCAGGGCTCGAACCCATATCCCCTGCATTGGCAGGTGGATTCTTAACCACTGTGTCACCAGGGAAATCCCAAGGAGTGGATATCTTTTTATTTATCCTGCTTGATTGTTCAGCTTGAAATCTGTTTTAGTTGCTTCAGCCATTAACTCTTCAAATATAGTTTCTGCCCCATTTTTCTCTCTCTTCTCCTCTAGAACATGAATTAAATGTACATTAGAATGTCTCACTGTTTCCTCTCACTGTTTACCTCTTCTGTATTCTCCGTCCTTTGTCTCACTTTGCTTTGTTTTGCTCAGTTTTTGCTATCCTTATATTTTAGTTCGTAAATTCAGTTATGCTGTGTCTAATTTGCTGTTAAACCTGCCTACTGAATTTCAATATTGGTTATTGTATATTTTGGTTCTACAATTTGTTTGGTTCTTTTTAAAATTATGTCACATTCAATAGTTTCAGTCCCCTGGCAAAATTTTTAAGCTTGCCTTTCATTTTCATAAACATAGTAAGCATATTTTTTTATTTTTAAAATCAGTGTCTGATATTAGCAATTATCTGGAGTCCCAGTGCATATTGCTATTGCTTTTGTTTTTGTTAGCTCTTGTTCACGCCTCCCTGTCTTCTCTTGTACCTGATTGTGTGTGTGTATATGTTAATGTGTGCATGCACAGGGGAGCTGGATGTTATATTTAAGTATCTGTTAAATAATTTGAAGCATAGATGCAGTTATCTTCCTCTAGCAAGAATTTCTGTTTGCTTCTACAAGGCATCTGGGAAAATTAGAAATTTAGAATCACCTTAAACCAGTTTCAAAGTTTAAGATTTTCTGGCCTGCCTAAACCACCCCCCAAAATAAATGCACACCATTGAAGGATGGTTTATTTCAGGTTCACCTTACTCCTTAAAGTACAGCCTTTTACTTATCCCTGTCCAAAACAAGAGGTGTCTTTAACAGCACTCCCAAGCTCAGCAGGCCCTGAACTCTTTGGCCTTCTTCTCCTGCATTGATTGAGAAGTTGTCTTAGTCTCTCAGCTACTTGCTCTAATTGGCAAATGACCCCAGGGCAAAAGAGCCCTCAGTGCTGGGCTCAGCTTTTTGTTAATTCCTTTCTTTCCTAAATCATGGCCCAGAAATTCCTCCCTATTCACTAGCTGTTAGATACTTTTATGATGTCTTGGTATTTCATCCAGCCTTTGTCTTCATTAGGAGGGTTGGTCTAAATTACCTAGTTTGCCATTTTCAGAAACTGAAATCTCACCAGTTTTCATAGTTAGCTCTCTCTCTTTTACTAAAACATCACCTCCCTGGAGTCTTCACTGACCATAATATTTAAAATGACATCCCCATCATTATCTCTTTACCCACATTATTTTATCTTCAGTGCACTTATCACTGCCTAACATCCATTTATTTATTAAATTTTCCCATGAAAATGTAAACTCCAAGAGGATAGAATATTTGTCTTATTCCCTCTGGAGAATGGGATGAGGACGAAGAGAAACTTTCATATTTTATTTATACTCTTCTGTATGATCTAGATATTAAGAAAAAGCATGTTTTAAAATATGAAATGTCCACGCACAGTGTTTATCACTATCCTGGCTCCTTCTTCCTCCTTAAAGACATCCTCAGCTGACATTTAACATACCAGGACCTTGGCCCTCTTCTGTTCTTGTTCTTTATACTCTACTACAACTTCCTTTACTCCTACAGCTTCAATCATATAATCATAATAATACTGAACATTTATCAAACACTTATATTATGTGTCAGGCAATATGCTGGGAGCTTCACATGGATTATTATATAGTTAACCCTAAAACAAACAAATCCCAAAAGAACAACAAGAGAAACCTTTGCAAGGGAAAATAAGTCTATGAGGTAGGTATTATTATCCCCATACTAAAGCTGAGGAAATAAAGGCTTAGGCTGGTTGAGTAAGTTGTGCAAAGTCACACAGCTAATTTGTGGTGAATCTAGCATTTTTCACTCCTGTGTCATGCTCTAGCCATAGCACTATACTATACTATAGTTACCTATGGAGAAAACTCTGAGGCTCTAAAATCTATTTCTCTAAATCTGACCACTTCCAAATTTCACACCAAAATTTCTATATGGCTGCTTGCCATTTTTAAAGGATGTCCTGCAGGCACCATAAATGCAACGTATGTAAAGCCAAACTAATCTTCTTCACTCCTCAGATCTGCTATTTATAATTTCCATCTTGTTGCCAGTATCATTAGTCTGTTGGCCATCTATGGAAATCTTTTTTAACAGCTTTACTGAGATTTAATTTACATATCATACAAATCACCCATTTAAAGTGTACAATTAAATTGGTTTTAGTATATTCAAAATGTTGTGCAGCCATCACCACTATCAGTTTTAGGACATTTTTATCACTCCCAGGAGGATCATTCCCCATCTATTTTCTGTCTCTATAAATTTGCCTATTCTGGATATAGAGTTCTTGACATCCACTTTAGCCATTCTCTGCCCCTAATCTCTCCCTAGCCAAACAATGAACTGGTTACCTCATCATGTTGATTCCTTCCAGTGATAAGTCTCTCCTTTCCATGCTCATCACACTTTTAATTCATGCACTTAATAGCTCTTGCCCAGCTCACTTACTTATTTAATTAGTGATTATTGATGTCTCTCTCCCACCCATCCTGTACAAGGCTGCTGGAGATTCCTAAAACATTTAATGGTTTCCCATTATATAGAGAATAAAGTTCACACTCCTTAGTGTGGCACTCAAGATCCACCATATTCAACCCCAAACTACTTTTCCAGCCTCATCTCTCCCTCTTGCACCATTCATTCCATGCTTCAGTCATACTGGATTATATGAAAACAGTGTGGCACTTGTCATATTTTATACTTTTCAGTTTCTTGGAAAAATCCTCAAGCTTAGCTTTCATATTGGATTTTTGTTTTTATACAAATCATACCAGCTTCTAGATACAGAGTTTATATGCTAGAGGCTTTTCTAGAATTGAAACATAAAAATCCATTTTCAAAGACAATGAATTTGAACATTTTGGTGGACTCTGTCATCAAAAGGATATGGAAGCTGAAGAAATCCTATTCAGCTGGTTGGAAAAGACCTTTGGGCAAGGACAGAGAGCAGCAGCTGGAGTCAGTATCAGCTCCCCCAACAAGCCCATTTTAGCCACATCATCAGGGATGAAGAGCATTACTGGATGTCCTAGCACAGGATGGATTCTGCTGCAGAGTAATTCAGTTGTACCAAATTTTGGTGTACTGTCAAAAAACAGGTAAGACAAATTTAGCTTTTTTCCCTCTTAAGAAATTATTTTAAAGGGAATTCAAAATTCTTTTTATAACCTCTAGCATATGCATAACCATATCATCCACCACATAAATTTTGTTGGTATAAGTAACATGTGTCCCACTCAGTGAATGGAAATGGAATGGAAAAAGTAGACAAACTGGCATTTCAGGAATTATAGCATGGCTCCTGCTTTTGCTGCCACTAATGGCAGTTTTATATTCTCAAAAGTATATTCCCTCCACTAAAATTACTCTATGGTTCTGAGCAGAAGTTTCCAAGATCATTCAAAGATCAGCATGATGGGGGTGGGGGTCAGGGGTCCCTGAATCACAAATGGCCTAAAACTGGCCTCATATACTTAGGTTTCTGCTTTTACACATGCTATACCTTCCCCTGAAAAAGTCTGAGGTTACTATTTGATAGGAGTAATGAGAAAAAATTGGGACATCTTTCTCTTCTAGAAAGAATCTAATGAAATTTGGTATTTGCTTACTTTCCAACAGCTCTTTTCTAAACAGAAAAGAAATGTTAATGAACCTTTCCCCCTTTCTCTAAACTAATCAGGTCACCCAGGGAAATATGTCCACAAACATTGACTTAGAGGCTTAAACTCTTTCAGTCAATCTATGATAGCAAGGCTGTCTGCCTGTAGGGATTGTATGAGGCTAGAAGATTACTAAATAAAGATGTGGGGTGGGGGTTTTGTGCCCTGCAGATATTAAAGAATAAAACATAGTCTAATCTGAGAGGTAATTTTGGTCAAAAGTAAGAAAACAGACTGAAAAACCATAGGCAGTCTCTTCAAGCCTTAAGATCCTATGACTACCAGTGTTGATCCAGGGCATATAAATGGAGGCAGAAACTATTGAATAAAGAATAGATTCGCTGGACTTAAACGTAAGTTAGGCATTTTCTTGCTATAATTCATGTTCACTTTTGGTTTTGTGGTAACTGGATAGTACAGGAAGGCAAAGCACAGGGTTCTACTCCATTTATTTTCTACCTCCTCCATGGATTTTTTTGCAGTCTGAAAAAGGTAGAGGTGGGAAGAAAGATGATTTTTAAACCTATGCAAAATGCTAATACACAAGCAATATACAAAGAATTCCTTTGCAGTCATACTATCTCTCTAGCCAAGAGTTCAAGTAATCTTTAAAGTCATTCCTCTCTTCTCATGTCTAAATGGGACTGGAGTTAGTAGGGTTTGTTTTGTTTCATTTACAGAAGAAATTAAGGCATGGAGAGGAGAAGGAACATGCATGTCCTCAGGTCAATTAGAATATATTCAAGGAGCCAGGAATAATAATCGTTTTCAATACAGATAGCTTAAAATTTTTACTTTCAATTTTCTTACAGAGAATCTGACACTTGGCACTAAGAATTGACAACTGAGACCATTTTCAGTTTCTCCCCACATTCATACTCATAGTAAGAGAGTAAAACATGGAGAGGGACAACAATGCTTTCCCCTTCACCTCACATAATGCTGATGGTTTACGACAAGCGCAATTCCATTTGACAGGTTCAGAGTAGGTTCATTCTCTGCCCTGCAAAGCAAAGAAAAGCTTAGCCATATCTCAAAGATTCTAAAACCAACCTCTGCCTCTTACAAATTTTGGCCCATGAGTACCAACCCCAGAAATTACTGAAATTTAGTAACCAATTAACCAAGGGGAAAATGTCTATTTTTAAGTTTTCTCATTTTAGTGAAAGGGAAAGTCATGAAAGGTTTAATCTACTTACTCATTAAAAACTAATCTGGAGGGCTTCCCTGGTGGCACAGTGGTTGGGAGTCCTCCTGCCAATGCAGGGGACACAGGTTCGAGCCCTGGTCCAGGAAGATCCCACATGCCACGGAGCAACTAGGCCTGTGCGCCACAACTACTGAGCCTGAGCTCCAGAGCCCGTGAGCCACAACTACTGAGCTCGTGTGCCACAACTACTGAAGCCCAGGCGCCTAGAGCCCGTGCTCCTCAACTAGAGAAGCCACTGCAATGAGAAGCCTGCACAGCGCCATGAAGAGTAGCCCCCACTCGCCACAGCTAGAGAAAGCCTGCGCGCAGCAACAAAGACCCAACACAGCCAAAAGTAATATAAATAAATTTATTAAAAAAAGAACTAATCTACAATAAGAAAATGTGGGGGGCGGGGTCTCAGAAAATTAGTTTCAAAGTGACTTCGAGTCAAGAAATCAAACTGTGAACCCACTGGAAATAATAGGACAATAATGACTGAGAAAAATTGTAGAGCCACTGCATAAACTTAAGCCATGGATTAAGGACTTACCCAAAGATCTCCATGGAGAGGATTCCATTCACCTTTACACTAAAATTAAATCTAATCTGCAAAATAAATGGGGTGTGATATTTAACATGAACCAGAATAGGGATTAAAATTTTCTATACTCAATTCCTAAAGGAGAAGATATTCTTTGTATCATCTTTTTTTTTTCCATTGCACTTTCCCTAAACATACTTAACACTTATCTGTGTTCAAATTCTGCATCTTAAATACATTGAGTTCTACATTACAATTCCAAGTAGTCACAAATTATGAGGAAATACTACCCTTTTGTCCTCTGCTGTTCTCCTAATGTATCTCTTCTCCCCTTCTTAAATGAATTATCAATTTTTCTCTCTATTGTTTCCATTGTTTTCATATATGGAATATTCCATGCTTTTTTCTTTGTTTTTTCTTCCCCTATCCTCATCTCTTATGTCCTCCTTCCAATTTACTTCACTGTTCTAATTATTTTGTACCTTCAACCTCTATTTTTCTTTCTATATAATATATGGGTAATAAGGAACACTAGAGCCAGACTGCCTCATTTCAAATCCTGGCTCTGCAAGTGATTTAACCTCTGTACCACATTTCCTTGGCTATAAAATGGGAATGATGATAAAACCTACTTCACAAGGGGTGTTGGCAAACAATTAAGTACTGAATCCTGCTTAAGACAGAAAAAGTAGGAAACATGCAAGAAAAAAAGGGGAAGTTATATAGCATACTTGTGTGCAACTTTATGAACATATCAAACTACAGGTAATAATAAAAATTTTAGCTTTCCAGAGTTCAAAGTATTTTATCAAAATTTCCTTAGTTGCTCTTATAGTCACTTTAGAAAAAAAAGAGATAATCAGCAGTTTATCATCCAGGTTTAAAAGAAAAAATGAAGCGCAGAAGAGGGAAACGAGGTATCCAAAGTGATACAATAAAACAGTAAGGCAGTGAAAATAAGAACCCAAAAGAAAGTTCTCTCTATATCCAAGGGCTCTCAACTATGTCACATGACCAACATCAAGCCGGCCTTAGGGATACAGGAACCAAATCAATTCAATATTAAAACTTTTAATCATTGTAATTAAAAGAAAGAGGACCAATCAGATCCTTCCATGCCCTAGAGAGTAGAGGTCTTTTAAAAACATATGACTTAAACAAGAGAATCGTTATTGTGCAAAAGAACAGCTTACCTTGGGGAGCACAGTGATGATTTTGCGTAAAAAATTCTTTATAACCAGGCTATCTGTCATCAAAGTTCTGGGCTTTTCATGAACCTGTAACAACATAACAAAAACATCCACTGCACATACACAAACTCAAGAGCACAAGTGAATTAAATTATGGTATTTCTTCTTATAAAAGTAACTATACCTCAGAAAGCTTTTCAGACATCCAAGGGGAAACATCTTTGGGTCTGAAAACTGAACACCAAAGGTAATCTAATAGCCATCACTTCTTGGGCTAAGGTACCTAATTTCATGGAACTTCAGGAGACGTGAACAAATACCGGAGTAAAACCCACAATCTCAAAACCACCTTTTGGAACAAATTTTAAAGTAATTTAGATTGGAGCTGAGAAGAGTAACTCTATCTTTACTATTCTAATGTGGGGCAATCTGTATTAAGAATCTGAGTGGAGTCAAAGGAGCAGGCACTAAAAAGAACCTATTTTTAAACCTTAATCCATTCATCCAAACATTTATATTTAAGGCAAAGCTGTAAAGCAGAAAGCTCAGAAGTCAGAAGACCTGTGTTCTAATACTGGCTCTATAAAAATTACTTCAGTAATCATGAAAAAAAATCACTTAATGTCTCTGGACCTTATTTCCTAATCTGCAAAACAGGCATAAAACTTAAGCCTTTCAACCTCACAAAACTGTTTTAAAGACCAAAGAATAATCTGAAAATATATGTTAGACATGGTAACAATAATAGATACCACTTGATGAATGCCTACTATCTGGCAAGCAATGTGCAGGTGCTATATCTACAACAATCCTCAAGTCAGGTATTACAATCCCCTCTTTATAGATTAAAAAAAATGAGGCTCAGAATTCCCTTGAGGTCCAGGGGTTAGGACTCCGAGGTTTCACTGCCAAGGGCTCATGTTCAATCCCTGGCCGGGGAAATAAGATCCCTTCAGGCCCTGCAAGCCCTGCAGCGTGGCAAAAGAAAAAACAACCAAAAAATGAGGCTCAGAGAAGTTATGCAACTTGCCTAAGATGTTCAGTAATAGAGCCAGAATTTGACCCTAAGTCTATCTAACAACAATTGTCCATGCTCTTTCCAATATACCCTGATACCTCCATACAAATATAATAAGATTTATCACTTAATGAGGGCTTTCTCTATTCCAGGAATGGTACTAAATATTTTACTTATATTACCTCATTTACCCCTCACAGAAACCGTATTAGGTACATATAACCTACATTTTATGGATAAAAAAAATGAATTTCAAAGAGGTTAAACAACTTTGCCAAGGTGTGCCTGATCTGGCTCCAAAGCTTTAGTATTAACCACTTTCCTATATTTAATATAGTGTCCCTAAAACCGAAGTTAAAATGCGTCTCCGAAAAAATGGAGAAGTCAATGAAGAAGAAATAGAGTCAGAAATCAGTAAGTTCTTTTTCTTTTCTTTTTTTAATAAATTTATTTATTTATATAATTTTTTATTTTTGGCTGCGTTGGGTCTTCACTGCTGCGCGCGGGCTTTCTCTAGTTGCAGCGAGCGGGGTCTCCTCTTCATTGTGGTGCGCGGGCTTCTTATTGCGGTGGCTTCTCTTGTTGAGGAGCACGGGCTCTAGGTGTGCAAGCTGAGTAGTTGTGGCGTACGGGCTTAGTTGCTCTGAGGCATGTGGGATCTTCCCAGATGAGGGCTCAAACCTGTGTCCCCTGCACTGGCAGGTGGATTCTTAACCACTGCACCAGCAGGGAAGTCCAACCAGTAAGTTCTTATTAGTGGCTCAGAAAATACAGAGCCATGTACTAGGTGAATATTAAAGGAGAAAAAAGGTCCCAGACCCCAAAATCTCATAACACAATAAAGAAGAAACATGTAAATATCTAATGAAGAATAAACTATTATAATACTCTTTATGGGCTTCCCTGGTGGCGCAGTGGTTGAGAGTCCGCCTGCCGATGCAGGGGACACGGGTTTGTGCCCCGGTCCGGGAGGATCCCACATGGCGCGGAGCGGCTGCACCCGTGAGCCATGGCCGCTGAGCCTGCGCATCCGGAGCCTGTGCTCCGCAACGGGAGAGGCCACAACAGTGAGAGGCCCGCGTACCGCAAAATAAATTTAAAAAATTTAAAAAATAAAAAAATATATAATACTCTTTATAAGTACACTGAAAAAGAGATCAAGAACTGTGCAATGGCAGCCCCAGCTGACATCTGCCTGCAACTTTATGGGAGACCCTGAACCAAAATTTAGTACCCCAATTTCTGACCCACAGAAATTGTGAGACATAATAAATGATTATTGTCGTTTAAAAAAAAAAAAAAAACTGTGCAATGGGTGGGGATAATTAGAAAAACTATTATAAAAATATTTGAAAGTATTAGAAAAATGGATGGGGATTATTAAAAAATTCTGGAAACAAATCTAGGATTATTCACACATGTAAACAGCAGTAATTAAACAGTAATTGCAGCATACATACCATAGTCACATACTTCTTTTAAAATTTTTTATTATAAAATGTTCAAATAGTAGAAAAGCAATGGTCTCTTGAAAGCATTTCCTATACTTAACACCAAAACAACTTCTTGGAACAGTTTCAAACTTTTGTAACTTTAGTGATTATAGGGTATATCACAGAAAGGGCTTAATTATACCTAGCAGTAAGGCAACCAAGTAAGTGAAAGTTCCTTGAGCAGCTACCAGAGAGGGTCTACAATTAGTAAGGATGGGAACTACCATTTACTGAACACCTGCTACATGCCAAGCAGTTTATATACAAGTAGGAAATACCCCCACTTTATGGATGAGGATAATGACTAAATAAGCGAATTAATTTGTCCAAGGTCACACATAGCTAATTAAGTGGCAGAAGTGGGATTCAAACCTAGATCTGACTCCAGAGCCCACATTTCACTATGAAATGCTGCCTCTCCAAGAATGTTCATTTTCTGTACACATAGCTGTCTATCTATGTGAATCAGATACTATGTAATCTATCATTATTTTTTATGGATGCTGATGGGCAATGCTTACACATGACTACTGAATATGTATGTGTATTTATTCACTGATAAAACACTTAATGTAGCTTATCATGTACTTAGGCTTACAGAGATAAAACAATCTCTGAATTTGAAGAGTTTACACTTAAGTAGAAGAGAAAGACAAAATAAATAATTTATATGACAATGTAAAGAAGCTTTATGATTTAAATATATAAGAGGTGCTAAAGAAATACACAAGAACGATTGGCACCTAATCTAGACTGAGAAGATAAAGTGACATAATGTCAGGTCAGTGGAGGATACTTAACACAAAGCAAATAGCTCCTTTTAAGATCTACTCATAAATTATTGAGAGAGAGAGAAAGAGAGAGAGAGAAAGAAAGAAAGAAGGAAAGAAAGAAAGAAAGGGAGAAAGAAAGAGAGAAAGAAAGAAAGAGAAAGAAAGAAGGAAGGAAGGAAGGAAGGAAAGAAAGAAAGAAAGGAAGGAAGGAAGAAAGAAAGAAAGAGACACTACACAGTCTTTTACAGCCTTTTACAGTTGGGTGTTAGAAACCCAGTACCCCAGGCCTGACATACCTTCAGAAGCAGTGAATTTACTTACATGTTGTTAGGAAAAAACATATGCTGCCAGCCCTGGGCAGCAGAAACTACTATTGAATCACATGTTCCAGCCTTTAAATACAAGTCTAATCATATGATAGAATATGGGAGCTGTTTTATATTTTCAAACATGAACTTATGTGGTTATGGGCTCTATATGACTTTCTAAAAGAAAGTCAGTGTCTCTGTCTCTCTCTTTGCTTAAATAGGTAAGTAGATAGATGATAGATAATAGAGAAATAGAGAAATACAAAGACAGATAGATAGGTTTGTATGTATATATGTATATCTCTACCCATTTTATCATTTTGTATCATGGCAAAAATAAATACAAAAATGGATTAATTCATCAAGAAGATCTTGCAAAATCAAATTGTTTTTGGAAGGACACGTTATCTAGCCTAATGGACTCCAAGATGCAGGACTGACTGAGCATAAACACAAAACCAGCATCTCTCTTAAATGAAGTTTTCCTCAGTCTTCCCTGGAATTAGCTCTCCTCACATGCCCAAAGCAGTGGATCATTTATTACCGCTTTTTCATGGAGGTCTCCATTCACTAGGCTTTGCTATAAACCTTGCCACTTGACCCTTCTTCCCAGTTGAGATATACGTGTATGATGAAATCTTTCACAACCTCCCCTTTTTCTCTTCTCATTCTCTTCATTCAAAAATCTTTTAAATAGGGACTTCCCTGGTGGCACAGTGGTTAAGAATCCGCCTGCCAATGCAGGGGACACAGGTCGAGCCCTGGTCTGGGAAGATTCCACATGCCGCGAAGAAACTAAGCCCGTGCGCCACAACTACTGAGCCTGCGCTCTAGAGCCTGTGAGCCACAACTACTGAGCCTGCGCTCTAGAGCCTGTGAGCCACAACTACTGAGCCCGAAAACCACAACTACTGAAGCCCATGCGCCTGGAGCCCATGCTCTGCAACAAGAGAAGCCAATGCAATGAGAAGCCTGTGCACCGCAACAAAGAGTAGCCCCCGCTCCGGCAACTAGAGAAAGCCCACACGCAGCAACAAAGACCCAACGCAGCCAAAAATAAAGAATAAATAAATAAATAAATAAATAAATAAATTTATTTTAAAAATATTTTAAATAGCTGCACAGTATCAGAGACAATGAGATGTAATAGAGCAAATACTTTCAGGAAATCCTTGTTCCTCTTAGGTTATACTGCTCTTACCTCTCCCCACCTATCACCAACTGATTACTGGGCACTAAGCTCACAGTTCTCCTCTGTACTCTAAGTCCTGCCATCATCTTGGCTGACTTCCACATAAAAGCAGATTACCAGTCTAAGCAACAATTTGGTCGCATAATTCTCTGACCTCCTCAACTCCAACGACCTTGACCTCCACTCATTTCCAGCCACCTACTTCCACGGCCATAGATTGGAACTGTATTGTTCTGGAAGGCTTAAACTAAAATGTCCCACTCTTATGTGAAAAAATATGCGCCAAGATGTTAATAGTGGCTACCTTGATTAAGTCAATTATCTGTACTCTAAATGCACACTTTGATTTTCCTGAGGGAAACACTGCTCCTGCAATAAGGAAAAACAAAACAAAAAAAGAAAGAAACTTTATCACTCTGATGATAAATTTTTGTTCTTTCAAGTCTCTGAACTTCTTATACCCAGAAAATCTGTTTTTCAGTCTCATCAAAGACCTCTAGACCTTGACAACTTCCCATTGGGTTAGGTACCCTTCCTCTAAGCTACCTCAGCATCAGTGCATACCTGTATCATGATATATATTACACTGCATTGTAATTGTTTGTTTACGTATCTATCTTTTCCTTTAGATTCCAAGCTCCTTGGGATCAAGTAACATGTCTTGGGACTCTGTCTAGCACAGTGAAGCTGTCGTGAACAAACACAGGTTTCTGAGTAAAGGAATGAATATTGAAACAGCACTGATCAATATGAGTAAGACTTTGATTCAGATTCTAATTCTGTCCTTAACTTTGGTATGACCTTGGGAAAGTCAGTCAAATTCTCTGAATTTCAGTTTTCTTGTATCTGTAAAATGGGGTGATGATAATCCTTGTCCTATCCATTTCATAGAGTTGTCAGGAGGCTTAAATAATATATATGTTAGGTATAAGAATTACCATTGTTTGTTCAGACTGGCTAAAACACATGATTTCCTTTTCTAGAACTGCTTTCCTTGGCTCACTGAAATCAGCTTTTTTATTGCTACTTGACATTAATAGTTTTAGAGCTGACTAACCATTAATTGCTCCAGATTGTTTACCCTTCGTTCCCCTAAACAAGATACGGCACAGCCACGGATATCTTTTGTCCCGATACCATAGTCATTTCCTTTTAGAAGAAGGATATAATTGTTCCAACATGGAGAAAGGCCTCCCAAGTGCTTTCTGGGAGAACATTTAAAGTACTCTAATTCTTTGTCTCCACCAGTTCAAAGGAAGGCAAGATAGGGGATCCGAGAATTGTTAAAGGGAATGGAGAACTCAATTGTCACTCTCATAAATCTGGGCTACAAAAAAATCAATAAAGATCTTTAAACCAACCTAATAAAAATGTATCTAAATAGGATCTGCACTGGGAATCCATTTTTATTTTCTTTTTCAGGAGATCCAAATTCAAATAATGGTTTACTTCAGTGGTTCTCAAATTTACCTGCACATTAGGAATCATTTGGGATTTTAAAAATATTCCAAAGCCCAGGCCACACATCTTATGGACTGGATTGTGTCCCCCAAAATTCATCTGTTGCAGCCCTAGCCTCCATGTGACTATATTTGGAGACAGGGCCTTAAGGATGTCATTAAGGTTAAATGAGGTCATAAGGGGGGCGCCCTAATCTGATAGGACTGGTGTCCTTGTAAGAAGAGGAAAAGACACCAGAAGGCTCTCTCCACATACATACAGAGGAAAGGTCATGTGAACAGTGACAAGGTATCTTGATCTTGGACTTCTAGCCTCCAGAAGTATGGGAAAATAAGTTTCTGTTGTTTACGCCACGCAATCTGTGATTTTTTTTTTTTTTTTTTTTAAGATTCAGCATGTAAAGTTAAATCATACAGCATTTGTCTTTCTCTGTTTGACTTATTTCATTTAGCATAATGCCCTTGAGGTCGACTCAGGTTGTCACAAATGGCAATATTTCCTTCATTTTTATGTCTGAAGAGTATTCTCTCCCTCTCTCTCTCTCTCTCTCTCTCTCTATACACTGCGCCACCAGGGAAGCCCTGTGATATTTTTTTTTTAATGGCCGCCTAAGCAGACTAATCCAGCACCCTAGACCAATTAAATCACAACCTCTTGAAGTGGGACACAAACATCACTATTTTGAAAGCTCCCAGGTGATTTAAAATCAGCACACAGAAGTTTGGGGACCAATGCCTTATTTCATTTCAACTTTGAACTATAACGAACCTAGGCTTTTCTTTCCTGTTATTACATTTGTAGAAAAATAAGAATCAAAACATCATTAATTTATAGAACCACAGCAAAACTTGCCTCAAAAATCATCTGGAAGGGTGTTACCCCTGACACGTCCTGAGAATAGCTGGTTTCCTCTGAAGTCCAGCTCAGCTCTGCAGAGAGTCCAGGCAGTATAGACTGTATTCCTGTGTGAGAAGAGATGGTGGCAGAATAGAACAAGCAGTTTGCATAAGCACCAGAGTTTCTGGAGTTATTAAACTGATAAGCCAAGAAGTCTCTTCCCTGATGCAAAGATTATCTGCAAAATTTTAAATATGACTGGAGATGGCTATGCATCAGCAAATTGCTTAAACATTTAGAATTACTTTATGGGGATAAGACATTTAATCACATGTTTTCAATTTTACACAAATTGAAAATTTACTAAATCAATTTGTATTTCCACAAGGACATATCCAATGCCACAAATCTTCAGAGTTGATAGCTCTAACTGATATTCTTATATTTTTAAATAAATCAATTCATTATTTAATAACACAAATCCAGTAAGTGAGCTAATTTAGAACTTAAAACAGAAAAATTCAAGAATGACCCTCTCAGGCATTTACCTAATGCCTAATGCCTTTTTTTACCTAAGAGAAGCAAACTCTTGCTAATTTAATTGTCAATTAACCACTTCGTATATTTACATATGTTGATTCAGAACTCTTTACACAAAGCATCAGTGAGTCCTGGATCATCATCAACAAATAGAACCTCAAAGTATGCACCATCCTTCTTTCTTTCTGTACCCTGGCACTAATATTATAAAGGGAAAAAACCCCCAAATCTCCCATTTTATAAAATGCCATCCCTTATTTCCCCTCTACAGTAGTATTAAAATGGAGAACTAAATATGAATAAAAATATATATATCTCAGTCTCTGAACATTCTACCTTATAAATAAGGTTGACAATGTTGATATTACAAAAGAATTCAACTTAAAAATTTTAATAACAATAACATATATCCTAAAATAACAGCACAACTTTCTTCTAAAACATTCATACCATATATCTAATAAAGCTTTAACCATCTCAAAGAAGATCAAGTTCTAGCTATCAATCTTAATGGGTAATATTTTTCTTGCCATTAGTTTGTTTTTCAAATATAATTCAGTCACAAAGCTTGAGATAATATGGCAGCAAGGTTATGCTACACTGAAGTTTAATGAAGTTGGCACTAAACCAGGATGACTTACATCAATCTTCAGATTTACCACTGACTGACTTTCTGACCTAGGGTGACCCCATTTTTTCTGTGATTCAATTACCTTTCTGTGAAATAAGAAAAAATTGTTCCTCAATCCTATAAAGTAGTAATACAGTAAAAAATAGGGAAAACATGTAGATACATGAGAAAAAGGTTTGTCAATAACTTGGAATTCTCTAGAAATCTTAATAATGATTTTTTTAAATGAGTAGTTATTTGGGGGAAATTAATTTCAATTAACTCACTCCATACACCAAAAAAAAAAAAAAAAAAAAAAATCCAGATGGATTGACTAGAGTTAAATGTGAAAAGGTAAAACAATAGAACTAAATAAAAAGCCTTCTATTTCAAGATAAGTCAAGCATATGTTGAAATTTCATCTTCCCATTCAAACACATAAAATGATAAAACAAGTATTTTTAAATTTTAATAAAACACAGTCATAGGGACTTCCCTGGTGGTCCAGTGGTTAAGACCACGTTTCCAATGGAGGAGGTGTGGGTTTGATCCCTGGTCGGGGAACTAGTATCCCACATGCCGCGTGGCACAGCCAAATAAATAAATAAATGAATGAATAAAAATTAAAACAAAACAAAACACAGTCATAGTGAGAAAAAAAGAAAAGAGAAATCTTTATAGACCAGAAATAGAGAAGTATTCTTCCCTAATCTTCAGAAAGGAAAAAGAGAGAGAGAATCCACAATGGTAAGTAAGGACCAAAGATGCCCCATGTTTGAGGCATGGAATGCAAAAAAAAAATGGAGCTAATATTGCAACACCAACAGGTTTAAGAGCAAGAGCCACAGAGGCCACACATAGGAGGTATAAGCAAGGGACCAAAACATAAACAAAAGCCAAAGGGATGCCACCTGCCTACCTGAGGGCTGGTTAAAAGCCAAGTGATGCTAGTAGCAGCATCAGTGATGCAGGATGAGGGCCTTAGAGCCATGTAATATAAGTATGGATGAGACTCAGAACTATATATTCTATTAAGATACAAGAGCCTTTTATCTTTCCACTCAAGCAAAGTTTAATCCAAGATACGTGCCCTGCAGATTAGGGCTCAGCAACCCAGAGAACCTCCTACTGGAAGGCTGTCAATGCAGGATGTGTTCAGGACAAAAGGGTCATGGACAATTAGCTCTTAACTAAAAATTACCAACCAGTGAAGACCAATACCATGAAAAATAGGACACATATCAACCAACAAAATGTATACCTGAGGAAATAGAGTTAATAAAACAATCTGAAAAGAACTTTAAAAATAAGTGCTCTATATTTTATACCCTCAAATATAAAAAGAAGCCATGAAACAAGAATACACTGCCATCAATTAAACAGAAAGTAACAGCCAAAAACCCTATTAGAAACCTTAGAAATTGAAGATACAGTGTTTGAAATGAAAACCCTATGGATGGTAGATTAGACACTGTAAAAGAGCATATTTAAAAGAAAAAGTAGTACTTGAATGTCCATAGAAGCATGATTCATAGTAGGAAAAAGTGGAAACAACCTAAATGTCCAACAAATGATGAACAGATTAACAAAATATGGAATATTATTCAGCCAGAGAAAGAAATGAAGTACTGTTACATGCTACACACTGACATAAATGAATCTTGGAAACATTATGCTTAGTGAAAGAAGCCAGACACAAAAGGCCACATAGTGTATTATTTTGTTTATATGAAATGTCTAGAACAGGCAAGTCCATAAAGACAGAAAGTAGATTAGTGTTTGCCAAAGGACAGGGGGTAGGGGTAAGGGTAGTGACTGCTAATGGGTACAGGGTTTATTTTGTGGGTGATGAAAATGTAATGTTATAAATAGTGATGATAGTTGTACAACTTTGTGAATATACTTAAAACCACTGAATTATATGCTTTAAAATGGTATATTTTATGACATGTGAATTATATACCAATTAAAAGAAGGAAAAGATAAAAGACATTAAGAACAGATTTCTAAAAGATAAAAACACTAAAAAAATTAAAATTAAAGAAATTCAGAATAAAGAATGACTGAGCCACACAGCTAAACACATCACAATGAAACCCAGAATAACAAGGATAAAGAGAAAACCCTAAAAGCTACAAAAGAGAATCAAATTAGCCAAAAGAAACATGAGTTAGACTTCTCATCAACAATGCTAGATGCCTGAGGATAACTGAGTACTATCTTCAAAGATCTGAAGAAAATTCACTTTGACTCTGGACTTTTAAGAGAACCAAACTACAATTAAAGAATGAGAAACTTAATATGTTTATATTCCTTAAGCCCTTGCTGAAAGAACAACTAAATAAACCAGCATGATCTTTGAAAATGAGTTTACATTTGCACCTTTTTGCTGAGATGGAGTGGAGATAAGGGGGAAAGAATGATATAATATCAATATCAAACTACTTATTGACATAGCTCTTCAACTGTTAAAGAAAAAGTAGATAGAAAAATTTCAGTCTTGTGGCAATGTGAACATACATCAAAACCATATATTGGGACTTCTCCTTTTTGCAGTGATGAAATAACTGGTACCAAATAAGCCCTCCCACCAAAAACTACTATAAAACTGGATAAAATATACTAGGCAATTGTTTTCAGGCAATGAGCAATAAATAGCACAAGCTGTGATCCTTGAGAGAAGGGAAACTCATGACATGGCCCCTATGATTGCCCTGGATGTCTGCCTGGGGAAATTTTCCTGCCCATGGAAGACAGAGCTGGAGCCCAAGCAGAGCACGGTGGTTCCATTAAGCTGAGGAGACAGCGAATAGAGCTCAGGGTTGTGAAAGTACCTGGAATCTGAAAGGCAGGGCACTGGAGAGGAGGGAGCTGTGCAGAAGTGGGTACCAAAAGTCTGTATGGAAGCTCCCCATGAGCCTTTGGCCAAGGGCTGGGCTATGCATACAGCGGTGAGACTATATAAGATTTCCCAGAGAGCAGTTGCAGTGGAGTTGAAAATGGAACAAGAAATTAGTGGTGAAGCAGCGGTGGGAAATGTTGGCCTTCAGGCCCAGCCAGAATGGAGAGAACTTGATAAAACTGATGGTGTCCAGCTGAGATGGCAAAAAGGTAATATTTTAGTAGTAAAAAACACATTCAAGAAGAAGGTCTGATCCACCCTAAAAACTCCTAAAACCAAGTCTCAACAAGATTCACAGAGAAGATACAGATGGAGGTTGTGTGGTATCAAGTTAGAGGGGTTTGAAAATGACTTGGCTTTCTATAGATCTACCCTTTAAAATGTATTTTAAAAGCCTACACAAGGTTAGGGTCATTCATTAGCTTGCTAGAACTGCCTGCTAGAACAAAAATCAACACTCTTCAGAGGCAGAACAGAATATAGATCACATTACCCAGTAGAAAATAAATATTTAATAGACATGCAAAGAAAAAGGAAAATATAACTCATACAAAAAAGCAATCAATAAAAACCAAGCCTGTTACAGATGTTAAAATATTAACTGCAGAGGAATCTGGGTGGACAGTATATAAGAACTCTGTGTACTGTTTTTACAACTCTTCTATAAATCAAAAATTATTTTCAAATTAAAAATGTAAATACTCTGCAAAAGGATGAAACTAGACCACTATCCTACACCATACACAAAAATTAACTCAAAATAGATTAAAAACTTGACTATAAGACCTGAAACCATAAAACTCCTAGAAGAAAACATAAGTGGTAACCGCCTTGACATGGGGTTTGGCGATGATATTTTTAACTTGACACTGAAAGCAAAGGCAACAAAAGTAAAAATAAATAAGTGGAACCTACATCAAACTAAAAAGCTTCTTCACAGCAAATGAAACCATCAACAAAATGAAAAGAAGAAAAAATCTGCAAATCATATATCTGGTAAGGAGCTAATAACCAAAAAATATAAAGAAATCATACAACTCAATAGCAAACAAACAACCCAATTAAAAAATAGGCAGAGGATCTGAATAGACATTTTCCATAAAAAGGCATACAGATGATGGACAGGTACATGAAAAAATGCTCAACATCACTAATCATCAGGGAGATGCATATCAAAACCACAATGAGATACCACCTCACACCTGTTAAAATGGTCATTAAAAACTAAGAAGCAACAAACACTCCTGGTACTCACAATGTGTTCTCTAAATACCAGTGCTCACTAAAAAGGAGAAATGGCTGATTCTGGGCCTAAAGTAGAACTGTACAAGATGAGATGGGTATCTTGTTGGGCCAGAAAACAAGGAAGTTATCAAAGGCCAATGAGATTATGTCAAAGGATTTAGTTATAAAATAAATAAGTCACGGGAGTATAACGTACAGCACAGCAACTACCTTTTTTGTATCACATATTTGAAAGTTGCTAAAAGAGTAGATCTCAAGAGTTCTCAACAAGAAAAAAAATTGTAAGTATATATGATGACAGATGTTAACTAGACTAATTGTGGTGATCATTTTGCAATATACACAAATATTGAATCATTATGTTGCATACCTGAAACTAATATAATGTTACATGTCAATTATACCTCAACTTTGAAAAATTTCAGACTTAACCTATGTAGAATCTGCATTTATGAAGATTGCCAATTATCAAGTATGCTAAGGGGGGATTCTTTGTAACAAGTCTGATCATAAGTAGTTTAATCTATTTCCAATGATATACATAAGCTAAAAGAAGAAAAATATTTTATATTGGTTCAAGATGGTGGAGTAGAAGGACATGCGCTCACTCCCTCTTGCCGAGAGCACAGGAATCACAATTAACTGCTGAACAATCATCGACAGGAAGACACTGAAACTCACCAAGAAAGATACCCACATCCAAAGACAAAGGAGAAGCTGCAATGAGACAGTAGGAGGGGCACAATCACAATACAATCAAATCCCATAACTGCTGGGTGGGTGACTCACAAACTGGAGTGAAGGTTCTGAGCCCATGTCAGGCTTCCCAACCTGGCGGTCCGGCAACAGAGGAGGAATTCCTAGAGAATCAGACTTTGAAGGCTAGCGGGATTTGATTGCAGGACTTCGACAGTACTGGGGGAAACAGAGACTCCACTCTTGGAGGGCACACACAAAGTAGTGTGCACATCAGGACCCAGGGGAAGGAGCAGTGACCCCATAGGAGACTGAACCAGACCTACCTGCTGGTGTTGGAGGGTCTCCTGCAGAGGTGGGGGGGTGGGTGTGGCTCACTGTGAGGACAAGGACACTGGAAGCAGTTCTGGGAAGTACTCCTTGGTGTGAGCCCTCCCAGAGTCTGCCATTAGCCCCACCAAAGAACCCCACCAAAGAGCCCGGGTAGGCTTCAGTGTTGGGTCACCTCAGGCCAAACAACCAACAGGGAGGGAACCCAGCCCCACCCATCAGCAGACAAGCGGATTAACATTTTACTGAGCTCTGCCCACCAGAGCAACACCCAGCTCTACCTACCACCAGTCCCTCCCATCAGGAAACTTGCACAAGCCTCTTAGACAGCCTCATCCACCAGAGGGCAGGCAGCAGAAGCAAGAAAAACTACAATCCTGAAGCCTGTGGAACAAAAACCACATTCACAGAAAGATAGACAAGATGAAAAGGCAGAGGGCTATGTACCAGATGAAGAAGGAACAAGATAAAACCCCAGAAAAACAACTACATGAAGTGGAGATAGGAAACCTTCCAGAAAAAGAATTCAGAATAATAATAGTAAAGATGATCCAGGACCTTGGAAAAAGAATGGAGGCAAAGATCGAGAAGATGCAATAAATGTTTAACAAAGACCTAGAAGAATTAAAGAACAAACAGAGATGAACAATACGATAACTGAAATGAAAAATACACTAGAAGGAATCAATAGCAGAATAACTGAGGCAGAAGAACAGATAAGTGACCTGGAAGACAGAATGGTGGAATTCACTGCTGTGGAACAGAATAAAGAAAAAAGAATGAAAAGAAATGAAGACAGCCTAAGAGACCTCTGGGACAACATTAAATGCAAAAACATTCGCACTATAGGGGTCCCAGAAGGAGAAGAGAGAGAGAAAGAACCCGAGAAAATATTTGAAGACATTATAGTCAAAAACTTCCCTAACATGGGAAAGGAAATAGCCACCCAAGTCCAGGAAGCACAGAGGGTCCCAGGCAGGATAAACCTAAGGAGAAACACACTGAGACATATAGTAATCAAATTGACAAAAATTAAAGACAAAGAAAAATTATTGAAGGCAACAAGGGAAAAATGACACGTAACATACAAGGGAACTCCCATAAGGTTAACAGCTGATTTCTCAGCAGAAACTCTACAAGCCAGAAGGGAGAGGCATGATACATTTAAAGTGATGAAAAGGAAGAACCTACAATCAAGATTACTCTACCCAGCAAGGATCTCATTCAAATTCAATGGAGAAATAGAAAGCTCTACAGACAAGCAAAAGCTAAGAGAACTCAGCACCACCAAACCAGCTCTACAACAAATGCTAAAGGAACTTCTCTAAGTGGAAAACACAAGACAAGGAAAGGACTTACAAAAACAAACACATAACAATTAAGAAACATACATATCGATAATTACCTTAAACGTGAATGGATTAAATGCTCCAACCAGGGCTTCCCTGGTGGCGCGGTGGTTGAGAGTCCACCTGCCGATGCAGGGGACACGGGTTCG
>NW_006789022.1:146131-155776 GCF_000442215.2 Lipotes vexillifer
GTGATGAAATGGAAGAACCTACAACCAAGATTACTCTACCTGTCAAGGATCTCATTCAGATTCGATGGAGAAATCAAAAGCTTTACAGACAAGCAACTGCTAAGAGAATTCAGCACCACCAAACCAGCTCTACAACAAATGCTAAAGGAACTTCTCTAGGCAGGAAATACAAGAGAAGGAAAAGACCTACAATAACAAACCCAAAACAATTTAGAAAATGGAAATAGGAACATACATATGTAAATGGATTAAATGCTCCCATGAAAAGACACAAACTGGCTGAATGGATACAAAAACAAGACCCATATATATGCTATCTACAAGAGACCCACTTCAGACCTAGGGACACATACAGACTGAAAGTGAGGGGATGGAAAAAGATATTCCATGCAAATGGAAATCAAAAGAAAGCTGGAGTAGCAATACTCATATCAGATAAAATAGACTTTAAAATAAAGAATGTTACAAGAGACAAGGAAGCACACTACATAATGATCAAGGGATCAATCCAAGAAGAAGATATAACAATTATAAATATATACGCACCCAACACAGGAGCACCTCAATACATAAGGCAACTGCTAACAGCTATAAAAGAGGAAATCAACAGTAACACAATAATAGAGAGGGACATTAAAACCTCACTTATACCAATGGACAGATCATCTAAACAGAAAATCCATAAGGAAACACAAACTGTAAATGACACAACAGACCAGATAGATTTAATTGCTATTTATAGGACATTCCATCCCAAAACAGCAGATTACACTTTCTTCTCAAGTGCATACGGAACATTCTCCAGGATAGATGACATCTTGGGTCACAAATCAAGCCTCAGTAAATTTAAGAAAATTGAAATCATATCAAGCATCTTTTCTGACTACAATACTATGAGATTAGAAATCAATTACACGGAAAACAATGTAAAAAACACAAACACATGGAGGCTAAACAATACATTACTAAATAACCAAGAGATCACTGAAGAAATCAAAGAGGAAATCAGAAACTACCTAGAGACAAATTACAACAAAAACACGATGATCCAAAACCTGTGGGATGTAGCAAAAGCAGTTCTAAGAGGGAAGTTCATAGCAATACAAGCCTACCTCAAGAAACAAGAAAAATCTCAAATAAACAATCTAACCTTACACCTAAAGGAACTAGAGAAAGAAGAACAAACAAAACCCAAAGTTAGTAGAAGGAAAGAAATCATAAAGATCAGAGCAGAAATAAATGAAATAGAAACAAAGAAAACAATAGCAAAGATCAATAAAACTAAAAGCTGATTCTTTGAGAAGATAAACAAAACTGATAAACCTTTAGCCAGACTCATCAAGAAGAAGAGGGAGAGGGCTCAAATCAATAAAATTAGAAATAAAAAAGGAGAAGTTACAATGGACACTGCAGAAATACAAAGCATCCTAAGAGACTACTACAAGCAACTCTATGCCAATAAAATGGACAAATTCTTAGAAAGGTATAAACTTCCAAGACTGAACCAGGAAGAAAGAGAAGATATGAACAGACCAATCACAAGTACTGAAATTGAAACTGTGATTTAAATACTTCCAACAAACAAAAGTCCAGGACCAGATGGCTTCACAGGTAGATTCTATCAAACATTTAGAGAAGAGCTAACACCCATCCTTCTCAAACTCTTCCAAAAAATTGCAGAGGAAGGAACACTCCCAAACTCATTCTATGAGGCCACCATCACTCTGATACCAAAACCAGACAAAGATACTACAAAAAAAGAAAATTACAGATCAACATCACTGATGAATATAGATGCAAAAATCCTCAACAAAATACTAGCAAACAGAATCCAACAACACATTAAAAGGATCATACACCATGATCAAGTGGGATTTATCCCAGGGATGCAAGGATTCTTCAATATACGCAAATCAATCTATGTGATACACCATATTAACAAATTGAAGAATAAAAACCATATGATCATCTCAATAGATGCAGAAGAAGATTCTGACAAAATTCAACACCCATTTATGATAAAAACTCTCCAGAAAGTGGGCATAAAGGGAACCTACCTCAACATAATAAAGGCCATATACGACAAACCCACAGCAAACATCATTCTCAATGGTGAAAAACTGAAAGCATTTCCTCTAAGATCAGGAACAAGACAAGGATGTCCACACTCACCACTACTTTTCAACACAGTTTTGGAAGTCCTAGCCATGGCAATCAGAGAAGAAAAAGAAATAAAAGGAATTCAGATTGGAAAAGAAGACGTAAAACTGCCACTGTTTGCAGATGACGTGAAACTATACATAGAGAATCCTAAAGAAGCCACCAGAAAACTACTAGAGCTAATCAATGAATTTGGTAAAGTTGCAGGATACAAAATTAATGCACAGAAGTCTCTTGCATTCCTATACACTAATGATGAAAAATCTGAAAGAGAAATTAAGGAAACATTCCCATTTACCAATGCAACAAAAAGAATAAAATACCTAGGAATAAACCTACCTAGGGAGACAAAAGACCTGTATGCAGAAAACTATAAGACACTGATGAAAGAAATTAAAGATGATACCAACAGATGAAGAGATATACCATGTTCTTGGATTGGAAGAATCAATATTGTGAAAATGACTATACTATCCAAAGCAATCTACAGATCAATGCAATCCCTATCAAATTACCAATGGCATTTTTTACGGAACTGGAACAAATCATCTTAAAATTTGTATGGAGACACAAAAGACCCCGAATAGCCAAAGCAGTCTTGAGGGAAAAAAATGGAGCTGGAGGAATCAGACTCCCTGACTTCAGACTATACTACAAAGCTACAGTAATCAAGACAATATGGTACTGACACAAAAACAGAAACATAGATCAATGGAACAGGATAGAAAGCCCAGAGATAAACCCACGCACCTATGGTCACCTTATCTTTGATAAAGGAGGCAAGAATATACAGTGGAGAAAAGACAGCCTCTTCAATAAGTGGTGCTGGGAAAACTGGATAGCTACATGTAAAAGAATGAAATTAGAACACTCCCTAACACCATACACAAAAATAAACTCAAAATATATTAAATACCTAAATGTAAGGCCAGACACCATCAAACTCTTAGAGGAAAACATAGGCAGAACACTCTGTTACATAAATCACAGCAAGATCTTTTTTGATCCACCTCCTAGAGTAATGGAAATAAAAACAAAAATAAACAAATGGGACCTAATGAAACTTAAAAGTCTTTGCACAGCAAAGGAAACCATAAACAAGACAAAAAGACAACCCTCAGAAAAAAAAAAAAAAGACAACCCTCAGAATGGGAGAAAACATTTGCAAATGAAGCAACTGACAAAGGATTAATCTCCAAAACATACAAGCAACTCATGCAGCTCAATATCAAAAAAACAAACAACCCAATCAAAAAATGGGCAGAAGACCTAAATAGACATTTCTCCAAAGAAGACATACAGATGGCCAAGAAGCACATGAAAAGCTGCTCAACATCACTAATTATTAGAGAAATGCAAATCAAAACTACAATGAGGTATCACCTCACACCAGTTAGAATGGGCATCATCAGAAAATCTACAAACAACAAATGCTGGAGAGGGTGTGGAGAAAAGGGAACCCTCTTGCACTGTTGGTGGGAATGTAAATTGATACAGCCACTATGGAGAACAGTATGGAGCCTCCTTAAAAAACTAAAAATAGATTTACCATATGACCCAGCAATCCCACTACTGGGTATATACCCAGAGAAAACCATAATTCAAAAAGACACATGCACCCCAATGTTCATTGCAGCACTATTTACAGGTCACGGAAGCAACCTAAATGCCCATCGACAGACGAATGGATAAAGAAGATGTGGTACATATATACAATGGAGTATTACTCAGCCATAAAAAGGAACGAAATTGGGGCATTTGTTGAGATGTGGATGGATCTGGAGACTGTCATACAGAGTGAAGTAAGTCAGAAAGAGAAAAACAAATATCATATATTAACACATATATGTGGAACCTAGAAAAATGGTACAGATGAACCCATTTGCAGGGCAGAAATAGAGACACAGATGTAGAGAACAAACGTATGGACACCAAGGGGGGAAAGTGGTGGTGGTGGGGGCAGTGGTGGTGTGATGAATTGGGAGATTGGCACTGACATATATACACTAATATGTATAAAATGAATAACTAATAAGAACCTGCTGTATAAAAAAATAAAATTCTAAAAAAAATTTTTTTTAAACTCACTCAAAATTAAAATACTGCACAAACAAAAAACTAAGAGAATAATTGCCAACAATGACAAAGAGGTTTACTATACTTACTATACAAAGTATAGAACTTTGTATAAAACAGAAAAGCACTAAGATCCTAAAGGGGAAAATGAGCAAAGAATGTGAACAAACATTCAACAAAGAAATAAATAAATCAATAAATATAAGACAGTCATTTACTGTATTAAATGCAAGTTAAAATGAGATACAATAACTCTAGTTTTTTCCTAAGTAGAAATAGAAACAAACACACACACACACACACACACACACACACACACACACACACACACACTATGGTAATTTGAAAGAAGGTATGCCAAGGTTTTCAAAGTATGATTGTCTCTGAGATTATATTATAAATATGTATAATATTATAATTATTTTTCACCTTTAGTTTTTTTTTTTATATATATAATGGGAATTGCTTTTGAAATTTTTTTTTTTTTGGCAGCACCATGCGACTTGCGGGATCTTAGTTCCCCGACCAGGGATCGAACTCAGGCCACAGCAGTGAAAGCTCTGAGTCCTAACCACTGGACTGCCAGGGAACTCTCACTTTTGAGATTTTTTTTTTAAGTGTTTTAAATATCTAAAAAATGAAAGGCAATATTTTGCCTATCAAATTAACCAAGTCTTCTTTGAGTAGTAGTGCACAATACTGTTAAGAAGGGGATCAGACAGGTGTTTGTATACAATGATAGTAAAAATGTAAATTGCAATAATTTTATGGAGAACAATTTAATAATTTCATCAAAGTATTATTTATAATACCATAAAATTGGAAATCACCAAACATCCTGAAAGAGGGGAAAGCTTAATAAATTATTATAACCTTTCAATGGAATAGTATAAATTTTTGTAACTTGCTACTACATAATTTCAAACTTACAGAAAAGTTGCAAGAATAGTACCAGGAACTCTCATATACCCTTTACCCAGATTTAGAAATTGTATATTTTGACACATTTGCTTTATCCTCTTTCTCTTTCTCTGTGTGTGTATGTATGCATAATTTTTCTTGAACCAATTGAAAATAAACTGGAGACACTGTGCCCCTTTATCCCTAAAATAATTCAGTGCTTATGTTCTAAGAAGAAGGTCTCTTATATAATCTCAGTATAATTATCGAAATAGGAAATTTAGTATTAATGTATATAGTATTATTATCTAATCCATAGTCCATATTCAAATACCAGCAATTATCCTAATAATGTCCTCTATAGCTATCTTTTCCTGGCCCAGAATTCAATCCAGTATTGCACATTAGATTTAGTTTTCAGTCTTACTCTCCTTTATTTCTCTGCCTTTCCTGATCTTGACATTTTTGAAGAGTTCAGACCAATATTTTTTATAGAATATCCCTCAAATTGGATCAGCTGCTTGTTCCTTAAAATATTCAGGTTATGCAATTCTTGCAGAAATACCACAAAAGTGATGTTGTGTCCTTCTCAACACATATCAGGAAGCACATGATAACAGTTTGTTCCAACATTGGTGATGTTAACTTTGATCTTTTGGTTAACGTGTCCCATAGATTCCTTTACTGCAAAAGTTAGTATTTTCCCCTTGTGACTGATAAATATTTTCAAAGTAATCTCCACAAATTATGTATCTGTTACTCATTAAAATTGCACTCATTAGTGTTAGCATCCATTGATGATTTCCTACGTCCTTTATCTTTTTGACACTTATTAGTTGGCATTCTACCTGTAAAGAACAGCTTTCCTTTCTCCTTATTTACATCAGTATGGAGTCATGTGTTCTTATTTTATTCACTGAGTTATAATCTCTTACTATCATTATTTACCCTACATTATTGTCCCATATTTGGTCAATGGAAGTCCCTTCAAGCTGGCCACAGCTTGTCTGTCCACATCACCTTCAAGGAATTCCTTAATTTCAAGGATACGGGGGCTTCCCTGGTGGCACAGTCGTTAAGAATCCGCCTGCCAATACAGCGGACACGGGTTTGAGCCCTCGTCCAGGAGGATCCCACATGCCGCAGAGCAACTAGGCCCGTGTGCCACAACTGCTGAGCCTGCACTCTAGAGCCCACAAGCCACCATTACTGAAGCCCATGTACCTAGAGCCCATGCTCTGCAACAAGAGAAGCCACAGCAATGAGAAGGTCACGCATCACAACGAAGAGTAGCTCCCACTCACCTCAACTAGAGAAAGCCCGCACTCAGCAACAAAGCCCCAATGCAGCCAAAAATAAATAAATAAAATATTTTCTTTTTAATTAAAATCAAGGATATTCTAGGCTCACCTTGTATTCTCCCTACCCCAATCCTGGAATCAGTGTTTCCCAAAGGAGTTCTAGTTCTTTTTAGTGGAGAAGTGTGGTTGGAAACCAAGATTTGAGAGCTAAGCAATTGCTATTGGGATATTATTATTTCTAGGCTCTCTCAACAGACAAAGCTAGGATACATACACATATCTCTATGTTTCTATATTTATCATATGTACTATATACTATACAGTTGGAACCATGAGTTCTAATTCCACAGGGTGCATTTTAGTCTGCCCCCTGTCCATACTTGTAACTTCTTTATCCAACAGTGAAAAATCACGTTCCTATTAATCTTAATATATTTACTCAATTTATCAAGCCAGAATATACAGGAAGTAGTTTCAGAATTGTTAAACCTTATCTCTGCAAAGCAAACCTACTAACTAGATTTCAACATTTGTTTTTAGGTCTTTTATTTAGGTAAACTTTACATACAATATAATGCACAAATCTTAAGTGTACAACTTGCAGAGTTTTGACAAATGCATATAACCAGGTAACTCATGCTGCATCAAGATACAGAACATTTCCATCATCCCAGAAAATTCCTAATTGCTTTTTTCTCAGTGAACACTTCTCAGAGGGAATCATTTAAAAGTTTTTTCATTAGTTTAGTTTCACTGTTCTTGAACTTTATATAAATGAAATCCATATACAGTGATTCTTTTGTGTCCATTTTCTTTCTCAGCATAATGTCTGTGAGATTAATGCACAGGCATACCTCATTTTATTGTTTCACTTTATTGCACTTCACAGATACTGTACTTTTTTTTACAAATTGAAGGTTTGTGGCAACCCTGCATGGAGCTAGTCTATTGGTGCCATTTTTCCAACAGCATTTGCTTACTTAGTGTCTGCGTCACATTTTGATAATTTTTGCAGTATTTCAACCTTTTTCATTATTATTATGTTATGGTCCTCTGTGATCAGTGATCTTTGATGTTATAGTACTACTACAAAAAGATTATGACTAGCTGAAGGTTCAGATGATGGTTAGCATTTTTTAGTAATAAAGTATTTTTACATTAAGGTACGTATATTTTTAGACATAATGCTGTTGCATACTTAATAGACTATGTATAGTGTAAACATAACTTTTATATGCACTGGGAAAGCAAAAAATTCGTGACTCGTTTCATTGAGGTTTTTTTTTTATCAGAGTGGTCTGAAATTGAATTTGCAAAATATCCAAGGTATGCCTGTAATTCATTCCTTTTTATTCCTGACTAGCATTCCATTACATGTATACACCCAACTTATTTATCCATTCTCTTGTTGGACATTTGGATTTTTCCGGTTTTTGGCTATTTTTAATAAAGCTGCTATGAACAGCTGGTGTAAATCTTGTTTTGGACAAACAGTTTCATTTCTCTTGGGTAAATACCTAGAAATGAAATTGATGGGTCATGGCATAGGTATATATTTCACTTCATAAGAAACTGTCAAACAGTTTTCCAAAGTGGTTGTACTATCTTACACTCCCACCAGCATTATATCAGAGATCTGATTGTTCTACATCCTTGCTAACATCTGGCGTTTTTTAATTTTAGCTATGCTTGTGGACTGTGAATTTAACTTACAATCTCTGATGACTGATGATGGTAAGCACTTCTTCATGTGCTTAATGGCCATTCAGATACTTTCTTTTGTGAAGTATCTATTCAAATCTTTGGCCCACTAAGAAAAAAACAGATTTGGAACTTCTCTAGTGGTCCAGCAGTTGGGACTCCACACTCCCATTTCAGGGGTCCCGGGTTCGATCCCTGGCCGGGAACTAGAGCCCGCATGCCACAACTAAAAGATCCCACACGTGGCAACAAAGACTCCACATGCCGCAGCTAAGACCTGGCGAGCCAAATACATAAATAAATAAATATTTTTTAAAAAGAAAGAAAAAAATAGCTTTATTGAGATACAATTCACATATCATACAATTCATCCATTTAAAGTGTACAATTCAGTGGTTTGGGGGTCTAGTACATTATTAGTTTTCAAGTTGTGGTAAAATATACATATAACAAAATTTGCCATTTTAACTATCTTAAAGTATACAATTCAGTGTCACTAATTACACTCACAATGCTATACAACCATCACCACTATCTATTTCTAAAACTTTTTCATCATCCCAAACAGAAACTCTGTGACGATCAAGCTGTAAGTTCCCATTCTCCCCCCTTCCCATCTCTGGTAACCTCTAATCCACTTTCTGTTTCTATGAATTTGCCTATTCTAGATATTTCATATTAGTAGAATCATACATTATTTGTCCTTTGTGTCTGGTGTATTTCACTTAGCATAATGTTTTCAAGGTTAATCCATGTTGTAACACATATAAGAACTTCATTCCTTTTCATAGCTGAATAATATTCATATATATATATATATATATATATATCAATCACAATTTGTTTATTCATTCATAAATTGATGGACACTGGGTTGCTTCCACCGTTGGGTTATTGTGAATGATGCTGCAATGAACACTGGCGTACAAGTATCTATTTTAAATCCCTGCATTCAACTCCTTTAGGCATATCCATAGGAGTGGAATTGTATGGCAATTCTATATTTAGCTTTTTGAGGGACTCCCAAACTTTCTTCCATGGTGGCTGAATTATTTTACATTCCCATCAACAATGTTCAAAGGTTCCAGTTTCACCACATACTTGTCAACATTTGTTATTTTCATTATTATTCTTTTTTTTATTGAAGTATAGTTGACATACAATATTATATTAGTTTCAGGCATACAACATAGTGATTTGAATTTATATACATTACAAATTGATCACCACAATAAGTCTAGTAACATTCTGTCACCATACAAGGTTATTACAATATTACTGACTATATTTCCTATGCTGTGCATTACATTCCCGTGACTTATTTATCTTTTAACTGGAAGTTTGTATTTCTTAATCCCCTTCACCTATTTCACCCAACTTCCCATTCTCCTCCCATAATCATCGTGATCACTGTCTTCGTCATCACTGCTATCCTAGTAGGTGTGCAGTGTTTGGCCTGTTTTTGTTTTTTTTTAATCAGGATGTCTTTTTTTTTTTTTTTTTTTTT
>NW_006789022.1:155907-172524 GCF_000442215.2 Lipotes vexillifer
CTGTTGTGGCCTCTCCCGTTGCGGAGCACAGGCTCCGGACGCGCAGGCTCAGCGGCCGTGGCTCACGGGCCCAGCCCCTCCTTCCCGGACCGGGGCACGAACCCCTGTCCCCTACATCGGCAGGCGGACTCTCAACCACTGTGCCACCAGGGAAGCCCAGGGTGTCTTTTTTTTATTATTAAGTTTTAGAAGCTTTTTTTAATATTATGGATATTATGGATAAAAGCCTGTTGCCAGACATGTTTTGCAGATATTTTCTCACAACTATGGTTAACATATTCACTTTCTTAATATCTTTTGATGAGCAAAAGTTTTTTATTTTGATGAAGTTTATCAATTTTTTTCTTTTATGGTTACTTATTTCTATGCCTATTTTTAGGTTAAAGGATATTCTCCTTTGTTTTCTTCAAGAATCTTCTTAGCTTTTATTTTCAGGTCTATCTTCCATTTCTAATTTTTGTGTGTGATCTGCAGTAGATGTCAAGGTTCAGTTTTTTTCCTTATAGACATATGGTCATTCCAGCAACATTTCTTGAAAAGACTTTCTTTTCCTTGATGGATTGCTTTGGTGCCTTTTTTTTTTTTTTTTTAAATCAAATAACCATATAAGTATGAGCCTGTTTCTGGCTCTTTTCATTTCCATATATTTTCCTATTTTTAAAAAATTAATAACGCTTATTTTTTAGAGCAGTCTTGAGTGAAAAATTGAGGAAAAGTACAGAGAGTTCTCATATATCCATACTCCCATTTGTGGACTTAAGTTTTCAATTCATATGGGTAAATACCAAGGAGCACGATTACTGGATCATATGTTAAGAATATGTTTACTTTCATAAGACACTGCCAAACTGGCTTCCAAAGTGGCTGCAGCGATGAAAGAGAGTTCCTATTGTTCCACATCTTTGTCAGCATTTGTTGCCAGTGTTGTCAATGGGTTTTGGCCACTCTAAAAGTGTGTAGTGGTATCTCATTTTCATTTGCATGTCTCTAATGACATAATAATGTGGGGCACTTTTTCATATGCTTACTTGCCATCTCTATATCTTCTTTGGTGAGGTGCCTGTTCAAGTCTTCTGCTCATTTTGTAAAAACTGGATTGTTTTCTATTGTTGAATTTTAAGAGATCTTTGTATATTTTGGATAACAGTCCTTTATCAGATATGTCTTTTGCAAATATTATCTCCCAGTCTGTGACTTGCCTTTTCATTCCCTTGAGATTGTCTTCCACAGAGCAGAACTTTTTAATTTTAATGAGGCGGCCCAGATTATCAATTATTTCTTTCATGGATCATGCCTTTGATGTTGTATCTAAAAAGTCATCTTTATACCCAAGGTCATCTATGTTTTCTCCTATATTAATTTCTAGGAGTTTTATAGTTTTGTGTTTTACATTTAGGTTTATGATCCATTTTCATTAATTTTTATGAAGGTGTAACATCTGTGTCTAGATTCTTTCATTTATTTATTTATTTGCATGTGGATGTCCAGTTGTTCCAGTACCATTTGTTGAAAAAACTATCTTTGCTCCATTGTAATGCCTTTGTCAAAGATCACTTGACTATATTTATGTGGGCTCTCTATTCTTTCTGTTCTGGGCCCTGTTTCTGGGATCTCTATTCTGTTCCATCTATTTGTCTATTTTTTCACCAACACCACACTGTCCTGATTACTGCAGCTTTTTTTTTTTTTTTGCGGTATGCGGGCCTCTCACTGTTGTGGCCTCTCCCGTTGCGGAGCACAGGCTCCGGACGCGCAGGCTCAGCGGCCATGGCTCACGGGCCCAGCCGCTCCGCGGCATGTGGGATCTTCCCGGACCAGGGAACGAACCCGTGCCCCTTGCATCGGCAGGCGGACTCTCAACCACTGCGCCACCAGGGAAGACAATACTGTAGCTTTATAAGTCTTGAAGTCACATAGTATCAGTCCTCTGACTTTGTTCTCCTTTAATATTGAATTGGCTACTCCGAGTCTTTTGCCTCTCCATGTAAACTTCAGAATCATTTTGTTGATATTCACAAAATAACTTGCTGGAATTTTTATTTGGTTTGCACTGGATCTACAGATCAAGTTGGGAAGAATTGACACCTTGACAATATTTAATCTTCCTATCCATGACATGGAATATCTCTCCATTTATTTAGTTCTTCTCTGATATACTTCATCAGAGCTTTATAGTTTTCCTCATATAGCTCTTATACACAGGTTTTGGGGTTTTGTGGGTTTTCTGGTTGTTGTTTTTTTTGCTTTATATCTAAGTATTTTGTTTTTTATGGTGCTAATGTAAATGGTAATGTGTTTTTAATTTAAAATTCCACTTGTTCATTGCTTGCATATAGGAAACCAATTGACTTTTGTATATTATCCTTGTATCCTGCAAGCTTGTTATAACTGCTTATCAGTTCATGTAAAATTTTTCACCAGTTTGTGAATTTCTATAGAAAGTCTGTTGATATTATGATTGTGTTGACTCCATAGATCAATTTGGGGAGAATGGACATCTTAGCAATATTGAACTTTCCAGTCTATAAACATGATATATCTCTCCATTTATTGTTTAATTTCTCTTGGCAATGTTTTATAGTTTTCAGCAAAGATCTTTTACTTATAACATTAAATCTATCCTTACGTGTTTCATATTTTTTGATGCTATTATAAATGGAACTATTTTTAAATTTCATTTTACAATTGTTAGCTGCTAGTATAAAAAAATCTTGTGGGGGAATTCCCTGGTGGTCCAGTGGTTAGGACTTGGCATTTTCACTGCCAGGGCCTGGGTTCAACCCCTGGTCAGGGAACTAAGATCCCACAAGCCACATGGCACAGCCCAAAACAAAAATCTTTTTGTATATTTACCATGTATCCTGTAACCTTGCTAAATTCACATATTTCTTCTAATATTTATTTTGTAGATTCCCTAGGATTTTGTACATTAAAAAAATTATATCATTTAAAAATAAAGACTGTTTGGGGCTTCCCTGGTGGCGCAGTGCTTGAGAGTCCGCCTGCCGATGCAGGAGACGCGGGTTCGTGCCCCGTTTCGGGAAGATCCCACATGCCGCGGAGCGGCTGGGCCCGTGAGCCATGGCCACTGAGCCTGCGCGTCCGGAGCCTGTGCTCCGCAAATGGGAGAGGCCACAACAGTGAGAGGCCCGCATAACGCAAGAAAAAAAATAAATAAATAAAAAAAATAAAGACTGTTTTACTTCTGCCTTTCCAACTTCTATGCCTTGTACTTATTCTTCTTGCCTTGTTACATTGGCTAGAACCTCTACTGTGATTTTTAAATGATATTCTTAAAGACCTTGTGAGATAAGAAAATTCTTACTCAAAGTGAAAAATTAAAAAATATACCACACTGGGGACTTCCCTGGTGGCACAATGGTTAAGAATCCACCTGCCAATGCAGGGGACATGGGTTCGAGCCTGGTCCAGGAAGATCCCACATGCTGTGGAACAACTAAGCCCATGTGCCACAACTACTGAGCCTGCGCTCTAGAGCCCACGTGCCACAACTACTGAGCCCGCGTGCCTAGAGCCCGTGCTCTGCAACAAGAGAAGCCACCACAATGAGAAGCCCGTGCATCGCAACGAAGAGTAGTCCCTGCTCGCCGCAACTCAGAAAGCCCGCGCACAGCTATGAACACCCAACGCAGCCAAAAATAAATAAATAAATTTATATTAAAAAAAAAGAACATCCATAGTGATATTCTTGTATCAGTAGAGTATTAGAAGAAAATGAGATTTAGGAAATCATTACATTAGACCTATCATTCCATAGACAACTGTGCATCTTGAAACAAAATGGTATTATAACAGAAAAACTGAATCTCAATGATTTGTACATCACAGTGTCAAGCCTAAAAATACAATTTATACAGTATCTTAGTCCCTTTGGGCTTCTATAACAAAATAAGACAGATTGAATTGCTTATAAAGAACAGAAATTTATTTCTCACAGTTCTGGAGTCTGGAAGTCCAAGATCATACTGCCAGCATGGTCTGGTTCTGGGCTCTTTTTTGGATTACAAATTTCTAATTGTATTTTCATATGGCAGAAGAACATGGAGAACTCTGTCAGTTCTTTTTTTATAAAGGCATTAATCCCATTTGTGAGGGCTCCACCCTCATGACTTAAGCACCTCCCAAAGGTCCCATCTCCTAATACCATCAACATATGAATTTTGGGGGGGACACAAACATTCAGACCATAGCACAGACCTAATGGCTGAATTTATTTTAAACTTCATCTTAGAAGTTTTTCCCTAAAAACATGGAAAAAGTTCAGAAAAAAGAAAGTACAGATAGTAAACACTTATAAAAAGTTTCAAAAATATATGAATTAAAACTATATAGCTGTTAATTAACTAATAAATTGGCTAAAATAGTTTAAGTAATTGAAATTCCTAATGCTAGCAAAGTACAGGAAGTTAATATCCTCATATACAAATGCTACTATTACATGATACAACTTTCTAAAAAGCAATTTCAAGAGCCATAAAAATATAGACTTTAATCAACTTAAATCTACTTCAGGAAATTAGTCCTAAATTTTTCAATTAAGTAAAAAGCTATATGCATTAAGATACTCATCCCAGAGACATTAACATTAATTAGCACTTATTGAGAACTATGCGCTCAGAATAACCGCTATGCCACACGCATTATGTGTATTACCTCGTTTAATCCTCAAAAGAGCTTTATGAGGTAGGTATTTTTCAAAAGATCAAATAACTTGCTCAAGGATACACAGTATGAGTTCTTAACCTCTGCAATATATTGCTATCCATAGTAATGGGAAAAAAGAAAGAACAAGCCTAAAAGCCTAAAAATATAAAATGGTTACTTAATTTATGGTACATCTTCTTATGGACAACTTATCCATTAAAAATAATGGCTAGAAGACTGTCATAACATGAAAAATGCTGACACGTTAAGTGAAAAAAAGTAGTAGGACAAAATTGTGTATATACTGTGATTACAACTATATTAAAAATACATGGGGGAAAAGTTTGTGAGTTTTTTCCTTTCCCCTATTTTCCCCTAATTTTCTAAAATGGGCTATATTGCTTCTATAACAAAAAGTACCATTTAAAAATAATTTCTCTGATGATGGCAAAAGTTGAGATCCGGCTGTTTGTTGTTTTCCAACAGACTCAGCAAACCAGTAATTATTTGGTTTTCTTGCCTTTAACCAGTGAATAAAGTAACAATAGTAATACCAAACATTTTAAAGAATGAGGCTAATTAAGCCAAAAGATGAAAAGTTCTTTGGTTGGCTCTGTGGCTTGATGTCATTAGTTAAATTGGCTAATTATTTCCACATTATAAAACAATCCCAGACATGCTTTAGAGAAGGAAATAGAAAGCAGGACATTATAATGCAGAATCAACAACCCTTCAGAAACACTGTGTCAAATCTTCATTCACTCCCTCAAAAAGCAGAGAGACTAGTTCTTTGGTTGGCTCTGTGGCTTGATGGCATTAGTTAAATTGGCTAATTATTTCCACATTATAAAACAACTCCAGACATGCTTTAGAGAAGGAAATAGAAAGCAGGACATTATAATGGAGAATCAGCAACCTTTCAGAAACACTGTGTCTAATCTTCATTCACTGCCTCAAAAAGCAGAGAGACTAGTGGCCATTGCTGCATATCCAGTTGGCTCCCTCAGCCAAGCAAGCCAGTCAACAAAGGTGTGGTAACTAAAGTACCTAACAAAGGAATATGCACCTGAGCCTCATACTACCCCAAACAAAAAGATGTAGATTGGGACTTCCCTGGTGGCGCAGTGGTTGAGAGTCCACCTGCCGATGCAGGGGACATGGTTCGTGCCCTGGTCTGGGAAGATCCCACGTGCCGCGGAGCGTCTGGGCCCGTGAGCCATGGCCGCTGGGCCTGCGCGTCCAGAGCCTGTGCCCCGCAACGGGAGAGGCCCGCGTACCGCAAAAAAAAAAAAAAAAGATGTAGATTGAAAATGGAGTAAGAAAAACATGATAATTCTTCCAAGCCTACACTTACCTCTTCACACAACCTCAACAACTCAACCACCAAAAATGATACAGGCTACAGATTTCTTCAACTTACAGTATGAGAATGAAGTGAGAAGTTGTCAAAGAAAGAGAGAAATTAATATCTATTCATTCATTGAGCATAAATAAATAGTTGATTATCTGAAAAGTTAATACACAGTCAAACCTCTAGCAAAACAGAATACTGTATAGTAGACCAAAATACTATGGAATAGTGGTTAAGACACAGCCTCTGGAGCCAGTCTGTCTGGGTTCATATAACCCACTCAATCACTTAATAGATTTGTGACTTTGAAGAAGTTATTTCACCTTTTTGTGTTTAAAATGAAATGTTTGCTATTAGTGTTATCATTACCACCATCAAGAAAAAGAGGAATACTATAGGACTTCCCTGGTGGTGCAGTGGTTATGAATCTGCCTGCCAATGCAAGGGACACAGGTTCGATCCCTGGTCCGGGAAAATCCCACATGCCGCAGAGCAACTAAGCCCACATGCCACAACTACTGAGCCTGCACTCTAGAGCCTGCAAGCCACGACTACTGAGCCCACATGCCGCTACTACTGAAGCCCACGTGCTTTAGGGCCTGCGTGCCACTACTGAGCCGGCATGCTGCAACTACTGAAGCTTGCACGCCTAGAGCCCGTGCTCTGCAACAAGAGAAGCCACCGCAATGAGAAGTCCCCACGCCACATCGAAGAGTAGCCGCCGCTTGCCGCAACTAGAGAAAGCCCACGTGCAGCAACAAAGACCCAACCAGCAGCCAAAAAATAATAATAAAAAAATTTTTAAAGAATACTATAAATAACTTCACATCAATTAATCTGAAAACTAAGATGAAATGCTGAACACATAGCAGGTGCTCAATAAATACATACTGGATGAATGAATTAAAAGGAATAAGGGATAATGTGTGTGTGTGTGTGTGTGTGTGTGTGTGTGTGCACGCACATATGCATTTTTCTTTTTTAATATATATATTGTTGTTCAAGTTGACCCTTGAACAACACGCATTTGAACTGCGTGGGTCCACTTATATGCTGATTTTTTTTTCAATAACTATAGTACCTGCGTTTTCATTTTACAGATCTTTAATTAAGTGTGGGGAAAAGTTTCTGTCTGATTAGAGATCACAATATGTGGAATCAGAAGAACTAGGGTTTGAGTCCTGATTCTATCCAAACGGTTTCAACTTCCTGCCCTTGGGTGAGTCATTTATCAATTCATTTGTTTTTGAGGCAGAGATAACAGTACGCAGATTTTCAACTGTGTGTGGGGTCGGCGGCCCAACCCCCCATGTTGTTCAAGGATCAACTGTATTTCCAAAACTGGCTCTAGGGGAAATAGAAAACTTAACAAGCCAAACATTATTAAAGAAAGCAAGCTGGTTATCAAAAATAATTCCTTCTTCACCTCCCACACCCCCAAAATACCAGGTTCAAATGATTTTTTTACAGGGTAGTTTTACCAAATTTTCAGAGAACAGATACAAAAAGTTGAAGAACAGAAATGGATAAACCTACTCAACTCATTTTACAAAGCTAGTATAATCTTGGTACCAAAATAAGACAAGGACAATATAAACCAATCTCACTAGGAATATAGATGCAAAAGTTTAATCCAGGATATGTAACAATTATATAATGAAAACAACCAGCAAGGGTGCTTTTTATCAGAAAGTCTATCACCATAACTCATCATATTAATAGATTAAAGACTTAAAAAAAAATCATAATCCCAAAAGATGTAGAAAAAGCACTTTTGAAAATACAATACTCATTTATAACAAACACTACTGGCAAATTAAGAATAGAAGAGAAATTCCTTAACCTGACAAGGAGCAAATATCAAAAAACTATAGTAAAATCATACTGTATGGTAGAATTTTTTTAAATTTATTTATTTATTCATTTTTTTAATCTTTGGCTGCATTGGGTCTTCACTGCTGCACGCAGGCTTTCTCTAGTTGCAGTGAGCGGGGGCTACTCTTTGTTGCGGGGCACAGGCTTCTCATTGTGGTGGCTTCTCTTGTTGCAGAGCACAGGCTCTAGGCACGCGGGCTTCAGTAATTGTGGCACACGGGCTTCAGTAGTTGTGGCTCACGGGCTCTAGAGCGCAGGCTCAGTAGTTGTGGTGCACGGGCTTAGTTGCTCCACGGCATGTGGGATCTTCCCGGACCAGGGCTTGAACCCGTGTCCCCTGCATTGGCAGGCGGATTCTTAACCACTGCGCCACCAGGGAAGCCCTGTATGGTAGAATTTTAAGTAATATCATTGAAGGAAGGCAAGACACAGATGCCTAATATCACCTGTGCTCTTCTACCCAATACTAATATTGTTCTATCTAATGCAATATGACAAGGAAAAGGAATAAGCCATAAAAGTGAAAATGAAAAGAAAAAAACAGTAAGAATTTAGAAATGCTTTGATTGTCCTTATAGAAGATCCAACAGAACCTACAGATAAATTATCAAAATTTTAACAGTTCAAGTCAGTAATATTGAAAAAATGAATACCACTCACATTAGCAATAAAAACTATAAGACATTAGGAATAAATACAACAAAAGATGTCTAGGACTTATGAAAAGAAGTGTTAACATAAACGAAGATCTAAACAGGAATGATGTCAGCAAGATGGCAGAAGAGCAAGTCTCAGGCCCTCACTCTCCCCTGGAGATACCAAACTTAACAACAATATCAAATTGCCTTTTTGAGAACTCTAGAAACCAATTAAGAGGTTGCAGAATGCCAGGCAAGCACAGAAAGGAGTCATTCCAAAGCAGAATCCAGGCTAAAGGAGCACCTTCCATCATAGGCATCCTAGCCTGGCATCCTAGCCTCATAGCAGAAGAAAAGGAGCTATGACCGAAAAACACACTGGCTCTTAAAGCTCCTCCTGGGAAGTGCTGCATATTACTTCCATTCGCATTTCACTGGCCCAAGCAAGTTACATGGCCCAGCCCATAGGGATAGAAGAAAATATTTCAAACAAATAATAAAATCTAGCAAAATGGCCTCTGGAGTCAGGCAGGCTTCAGCTTTACTAGCCAGGTGCTCTTGGGAAAGTCCCTTATTCTCTAGAATCTATATACTGGAGATTATAGGGCCTACCTCCCAGTTGTGACAAGTAAAATTAAATAACATATTTTTTTAAGAAAAAGAAGATCTAAATAAATAAAGTATATCAACTCACAGAAACGTAATACTATAAAAATGCTAATTGCTACCAAATTAACCTACAAATTCAGAATAATAACAATCAAGATCACAATAAGATTTTTCATGGAACTTAACTAACTATAAAATTCATAGGCGGGACTTCCCTGCTGGCACAGTGGTTGGGAATCCGCCTGCCAATGCAGGGGACACGGGTTCGAGCCCTGGTCCGGGAAGATCCCACATGCCACAGAGCAACTAAGCCCGTGTGCCACAACTACTGAGCCTGCACTCTAGAGCCCGGGAGCCACAACTACTGAGCCCACGTGCCACAAATACTGAAGCCCACGCGCCTAGAGTCTGTGCTCCGCAACAAGAGAAGCCACCGCAATAAGAAGCCCGCGCACCACAAAGAAGAGTAGCCCCCGCCCACCTCAACTAGAGAAAGCCCGCGCACAGCAACGAAGACCCAAAGCAGCCAAAAATAAATAAATTTTAAAAAAAATTCATAAGCAAGATAATGGTTTTAAAAACCAAAGGCAATTCTGGAAAAAAATAAGGAGGGGGGATTTGCCCTATCATAAAACAAGATTAATTCTAAAACTTTAGGAAATACGACTCTATGATACCAGTCTAGGGACAGACATAAAGACTAGAGCACCCAGAAACAGATCCAAGCATATGTAGAGCCCTAGTTTTTTTTTTTTTTTTTTTTGCTGTATGCGGGCCTCTCACTGCTGTGGCCTCTCCCGTTGCGGAGCACAGACTCCGGACGCGCAGGCTCAGCGGCCATGGCTCACGGGCCCAGCCACTCCGCGGCATGTGGGATCTTCCCAGACCGGGGCACGAACCCGTGTCCCCTGCATCGGCAGGCGGACTCTCAACCACTGCGCCACCAGGGAAGCCCGAGCCCTAGTTTATGAAAGAATGATAACACAAATTATTGGGGAAAGGAAAAGATTTAAATTAGGTTCCTAACTTGTATCATAAATAAACATAAACTCTAGATTTATTATAATAATAATAAAATATAATTTTAAAACTTTAGAACTATTAAAAGAACTATTTAAAAGAATATCATGACTTCAGTGTAAAAAAGAATGGTCTCAAATCAATGATTACAGCTTCCACTTTGAGAAACTAGAAACAGAAAAGCAAAAGAGATCCAAAACAAGCAGAAGAAAGGAAAGAATAAAAGATCAGAGTGAAAATCAATGAAATAGAATACAACAGAAAGAATATGATTCTAGCGAGACTGATTAAAGAAAGAGAAAGTGAGAAAGTAAGAGAGAGAACAAATATAAACCACCAACATCAGGAGTGAGAGAGGTGATATTGCTAGAGATTCTACAAGTGTTGGAAGGATAATAAGGGTATATTATGAACAATTTTACGTCAATAAATTTAACAACTTAGAAGAAAAGGACAAATTCCTTGAAAGGTACAAACTACCCACACTTACTCAGAAAAACAAAATAACCTGAATAGCCCTATAATTATCAAAGAAATTGAATTTGTAGTTAAAATATTTCCCACAGGGCCTCCCTGGTGGCGCAGTGGTTGAGAGTCCGCCTGCCAATGTGGGGACACGGGTTCGTGCCCCGGTCCGGGAAGATCCCACATGCCACAGAGGGGCTAGGCCCGTGAGCCATGGCCACTGAGCCTGCGCGTCCGGAGCCTGTGCTCCGCAATGGGAGAGGCGACAATGGTGAGAGGCCCACATACCACAAAAAAAAAAAAAAATATATATATATATATATATATATATATATATATATATATATTTCCCACAAAGGAAAAATCAGGCCTGGATGGCTTCCTTTGATGAATTGTACCAAATATTTAAGGAAGAAATAATACCTTCCACAGAAATTCTTCTAGACAATTGAAGAACAGAGAATACATCCTAACTCATTTTATAAAGTCAGCATTACTCTGATACCAAAATAAAACAAAGTCATTACAAGAAAAGAAAACTACAAATTTCTCTTATGAACACAGATGGAAAAATTATTTTTTAAATGTCAGTAAATCAGTCTTCCCTGGTGGTGCAGTGGTTAAGAATCTGCCTGCCAATGCAAGGGACACAGGTTCGAGCCCTGGTCCAGGAAGATTTCACATGCTGTGGAGCAACTAAGCCTGTGCGCCACAACTACTGAGCCTGTGCTCTAGAGCCTGCGAGCCACAACTACTGAGCTTGCGAGCCACAACTGCTAAAGCCCACGTGCCTAGATCCCGTGCTCCACAACAAGCCCCCACTCGCCGCAACTAGAGAAAGCCTGTGCGCAGCAACAAAGACCCAACACAGCCAAAACTAAAAATAAACAAAATAAATAAATTTATTTTTAAAAAATTTTTTTAAATAAATAAATAAAATGTCAGCAAATCAAATCCAACAATACATAAAAAGGATACATAATGCATCATGGCCAACTGGGATTTATCCCAGAAATGCAAAGTTGGTTTAACATTTGAAAATCAATGTAATTCACCATATTAACAGCCTAAAAAAGAAAAATCATATGATCTTCTCAATAAATGCATAAAAACATTCGACAACATCCATTCCTAATAAAAACTCTCAGCAAGCCAGGACTAAAAGAGAACTTCCTCAAACCAATAAAGGGCATATTTAAATATTAAAGAAACAAAAGAAGACAAATTCATTTATTTTAACTTCTCTTGATCTTCAGTCAATCTTCTCTTTATAAAAAAGAAAATTTGTGTTATGCAAATTTAGCAGCAAGAGACTATTTAGAATGTATCAAAAGCGTGAGGGTTAAGTGTGGACTCACAGGATAACCAATGACCGAAGTCCTCAAACTCTTCCCTTACTTCTAAACTTAATATCGGAGACTGAGGTAAGTCTCAGTTTCCTCATCTCTGAAATAGAAATGGTGATAACTTATGTCTGACCTATCTCTCGAGAATGAGGTCATGTCTACAAAATGAGCTCCCAGGAGAAAAAGTGTAAGATAAGTAGTGAGATTTAGAGTTGTTGATCTTGTAAGATAGAAAATTATAATAGATTTTAAATTTTTGACTATGAGCATCTCAGATTTTAAAAATATATATTAAGTCAGACATCCAAGAGTTCACCATTGTGAGTTTTTCACTCAATGTTGAGCAAGCCTGGACACATCAATCTCTCTAATGTATGAAAAGCACAACTCCTGACTTCCATTCCCAACAAATTAACAAAAGGGACAAAACTAAATGTTTTTCTTTTTAAATCTCCCTGATGCCATTTTGGAGGCAAAAGCTGAACTATCCTAACTATGTAACCATACATCAACAGCAAAACTGTCTTCCCCACTTTCAAGGGTTGGTTTTCCTATCTAGTCTTTTGAAGAAAACAAAGTTGTAAATTTTCTTACTTGGGAAAAATACATGAACATTTTTTTAAATGATTGGCCAAACTGTATTTTAGTAAAGCGTTAAATTATGTCAATAAACATGGGAATGAGGAGATATTTAAAATAAGATTTAAAAACAAGTAAAAGTAGTATGACTAGGAGAGACAAAAAAAACAGTGAAATAAATAAAGACCTATATATATATGGCTTTTTTCATATTCCTCCATCTCATCACTCTCTTCTACCCTTTCTTTTCCTTCTTTTCTTCACTAAAGTAAGGACATGTTAGGAAGTAGCTTCTAGATCTGGGCAAGAAGGACAAGCTAAAACTATCCCATTTCACCAAATAGATATTTATGATAGAATTAGTTCTACATAAATGGATAACAAATGAATATGTAAATGGATTTCTACATAAATGTAAATGGTTTCTACATAAATGGATAACAAATGAATATGTAAATGGATTTCTACATAAATGGATAACTATATGATGCAGAATAGTAGTACATATGTTAATATAAAGGAATGAGAATTTTTAAACACATAAGAATTTATCTATCTTAATGAGCATCATCCTTCAAAGTGCAGAAGATTATTCTAATTGACAGAGTACCTCAAATCGGGTCTGAGGTGTTTTATTCTAATAAGCAATGCGAGTCATTAAGGGAGGAATATAAAGCTGTGTTTAAATTAATTAATAAATAATAATTCTATACTATAAAAGCAAAATTAACCAAAAATTCAATTACATTAGATAATGGAGAAAAGAAAAGGAGAAGCCTCCCCTTCCCCTCAAAAAAAGCCAAAACTTTTAAGCCTGGAGAATTATGAAAATGTTAGTATCACTGAAAGGAATGGAGATTACACAGCAAGTTAGTTTAAGAAAATGAACCCTATTTTAGACATGTTACACATGATATTCCAGAGGAACCCTCAAATGGAATAGTCCAATTGACAATCAAAGCTGGAAACACATTAGAGATAGAGACAAAAAAAAATGTCTCATCAACATAGAAATAATAGTTAAAGCCTTAAAAGCAGAAGATATCTGAAGTAAACGTAGAATGATGACGCAGAATAATAAAGGGAAGAAAGGCATATTGGTGACTGAACTTTAGGGAATATCCCCTGTGTTACCAAAGCACTATGGTACTTATCACACTGTATTTTATTTTCAGAGGTACCTCTCACTATAACTTTCTTGTGGCAAGGTAGAGGTTCAATAAAGGTTTACTGGACAAAAGTTCAAAGTTAGGTACCACAGACAAAAGAAAAAAAGAACATAAACCGTTAGAGAGGTAGAAAAACAGGGAGATTATCTTGGTCATCATTTATTAATCCAGCATAAATAAAACACCCAGAAATATGAGCCCGTTTGTATAGGAACTGATCTGAAGTGGTCCAGATCCAGAGAAAAAGTACCTTGATACAACTCTGATAGAATAGATTGAAGAGTAAAGAAAACTGAAGCTGGATGGCTCTACAACAGTACAGTTCCCCTAAAGAGAGGGCAGACCTCTTTTTAGGCACTGAGAGAAATCAACTGAGCAATGAAGAGGATGACATAGCTAACAAACTGAATTGAGAGGCGTATGAATTTTGTACAGATACATAATTCTTTAGCACTGGGAAATCTGATGGTTAATGAATCAGCCACCAGAGACTTCCTGATGAAGTTAATTACATAGTGTAAACATTTGTGAATGGACCAATTCAAAGCAGTTTGCTAATAATGTTATAGGAATGCTAAATAAGTAACAAGAGTAATAAAGGCATAATTAATGGTACATAAGTCAGAGAGCTAAGGAATTCAAATCTTAGTCTTGGACAGCTTCCTTTGTGAGCTTCACTGAGTCATTTTTGTTACTAATTAGTAAGAATAAATAGCATTATTAAGTGGAAGATAATATCATGAGCCCTAACAGCTAGAGAGAAGACAGGCTAAAGTTGGTTACTAAATGTGATTGACTATGAGCAAATGACTCAATTTTTATTGTGTATTTGATGTACACTACTTCCTCTTTGTACAAAAAGTTAGCCACCTCCACTTCATCACAAGAATATGAAAATAGACTAAATAAATATGCACAAAATTGCTTTGAGCTTTTAAAATTAAAACTAAGTCAACATGACACAAACTGTCTAAAGTTTGTATTAGCATAATAAATAGGTGGTTATTCCATAAACTATACTCAATACCTTCTCCCTAGTATTAACAATGATAATAAAACCATTTCTTTGTACTTACATGGCTTTTCACTTTTTTCAAAGCACTTTCACAAATATTAGACAAAGAAGCAGCACTATGTATGATCTAACCACTCATTGTGCAGTTTAGGTTTAAGTTGCAGGAAATATTCCTATCTCCTCCCTAGAGTTAATAACATATTCCCTTTTATTTTTATGAATTTTCATTTCTTTCAAAGCACCTTCACACATTTAACTGGAGCAGTGGCATTAAGAATGCCTTTCCATTCTTTGCATCATCTCAATGGCATAATCCAAAAAGGAAGAGAGCTAAAGATTGATAAATAGACTAGATGATTTTGAGGCAGTCAATTCATGATTCTTAAAGTTGAATTCAGATTTTCTAAAAGTCTTAGAATTGCAGCAAACTCTCCAGGACAGTAAGCTGATTCTCTCTTTCTTACAGGCATAGGCTTTGGGAGGCAGTATAATTAGATGATTAAGATATCTTAAATATGGCACTAAGGGGAGAAAGCAAATCTATCATGTTCACCACTGTAACCCCTCTGCGTCAAGCGCAAAGCTCAGCACACAGTAAATGCTCAATAAATCATCATTTTGATTATTACTACAGGGAGAACATTCTACCCAAGCTTCCACAGTACATCTGTTATGGAGCTAAGAACAAAAATCTCTATTTTTTGTTTTATTACTTTCCCTCCACAATTACTGCTTTTAAATGTGTGCACACCAAGCAGAATCTAAACAAATTAGGACCACAGAGCAAAAAGCTGAGGTTTATTAGGAATCCAGTGTACAGACAGCTGGAAGGTAGATTCAGAGGGCCAAGACAATTTCAAAGGCTAAAGAGAATACACCTGATGACTCTTAAATTAACAAGCAAGCACTTTTAAATCCCCATGCTTAAACTAAAAGTTACTTCAAATAAGTTTCAAAAGGTAGAACTGTTTCCTATATGTTTATGTCTTTAGTCTTTCATATTGTGAGTTGCAAAAAAATAGTTTCTTCTTTTCTTTGATAAGACCAAGACAAAGGAAGGTACTTTGGTTTATGCAGTAATTGAGTTGCTGGAAATTTGGGTATAAATTACAATTTTAAATTGACTGTATTTTAAAAAGCATTAAGAAACCCTGCTATTTAAAAAAGTCCAATGGTAATACATTTCACAAACATTTACTTTATAACATTATACCCTTCTAATGTAGCTTTTTGATTGTTTCTATATTTAATATATAGCATATTTTCTTAAAGCAGTGACAAATATAAGTCAAAAAAACCCCACCACAGTTAATTAACTGTACTCCAATATAAAATAAAAAGTTAAAAAAAACCCACCACAATCTATTTATATTCCAGGTTTAGTTGGGGAAAGTTTCTTTTAAAAAAATTGTTTTGTAAAATTTGTAAATTAACCACTCATTAGGAAAAGACAGACCCATTAGATAATATTTACAAGCCACACAACCATAAAAGATAAAAATGAAAGCACAATGGTTCGCAAATCATTTTGGTCTCCTTAAAATAATGTATGTATGTCCTTTGGTTTTAGATTATTCTCAAATCAAAGGAAAGAAGAACTTCTAAAACTAAGGTCACTGAAAACTCCTAAACCGTAAACCTTGGCATGTGGAAAACAGTATTAATACCAGCCCAAATCTTTTATAGTAAAAGCATTCTCCATATATTATTTCTTTGAGGTAGATGTGAACAAATACTTTACTAAAAATTGTATTTTACATCTGGGAAAATTCTGCCTGAGGTTGTATACAGAGTATTCAGAGAAGCTACAGTGACCTAGGTATCTTGTCTTAGGTCTATACAATTTTCCTGTATCTGTACAATTTTATAGATCATCTTTCAGCAG
>NW_006789022.1:172534-182808 GCF_000442215.2 Lipotes vexillifer
TAAATTACAGGATAAACTGCTGCATGGAACATGCAAATATACTAAAAAAGTATTCATTGTTTATCTGAAATTCAAAGTTAAGTGAGTGTCCAGTATTTTTATTTGCTAAATCTGACAACTCTATCTTTCAGTATATGTTAAATTTGTTTCAGAAAATACCAAATTTATTGACAGGAAGAGATTTAATCTTGTGGAAGTTGGGTAATTCTTTACCTTTTAGGAACTTCTTGAGGACCAAACCGCCAAAAATGCTTCCTGCAGAAGCAACTGTAAGAAACAGAATACAAAGAAGTATCATAAATAAAGCAATTCAATGGATTTCATCTAAAGAATCATATGGGAGCCTGAAATCACTGTTTATAGACACAGAACATTACAAGATGGTCACTACTAATGAATTCAGTAAAAATGGAGGCACCAAAGAAGTATTATGAGGCTACAACTGTTCAGGGGCAGAATAACTTCTTAGAGATGAGAACCAAATAGCAACTCTTTTTACCTATATTAAACACCAGGGCTGCCTCTTTGTATATTACTATTCCTGATAGAAAAGGATCATAGGAAGACCACAGAGTCTTGCTAGTAACCAGAGTATATCATGCCAATAACTCATATTCCAGTATGAGATTCAATTAAAATTTTTGGCCTTTCTTTTAACCAATTTACTCTTTAGTAAATTTACTCTTTACTAGACTATCAGGTAAGAATTATCTGTACCTAGAGTTCTAAATCTGAACATTCCGGCACTTAGAGCAATAATTCTTCAGGTAAAGAGGGTAAGGGAGGAAGCAGGCACCTAAGAGGGGGGAAAAGATCAGAATCATCTGGAGGCTTTTTTCCCAAATAGAACATGCCTTCCCCCAGAGTGATGCGACCCCACAGTTAAGAATCTAAGAATCATTGCCACAAGAACCAATGGAAATGTGTCTATCCCTCAAGAAATATGTATTCTTCAGGCAGGGAAAAAAGGTTGAGAACCACTGATCTAGGGTGAGAGGCAAGACCATTCTCTAAATGTGTGCTGTCCAATACAGTAGCTACTAGCTACATGAGGCTATTTAAATCTAACTAAATTAAATCAAATGAGAAACTCCGTTCCTCAGTCACACTAGCCACATTTCAAGTGTTCAATAGCCAAGTGTGGCTAATGGCTATGGTACTGAACAGCATAAATAACATTTCCATCATCACAAAAAGTTCTATCAGATAGCATTGCTCTAGATCTCCAGATTTTGAATGATTCTGGATAAATGATACATATTTCAAAAGGCTTGAGCCCAGGTAGCATAGAATATTTAACAAAAACAATCTTTTTTTTTTTTTAAACTTAGTGTTCCTCACAGGTATACACTGATTCTGACCTAAAGGAGTGGGTGATTGTGATTGGGACAGGGATGGAAGGCGGTAGCAGGCCGACACCAGTGATTAGCAAGGAGCTAGAATATCAACAAGAAACAAACCACAAACTATGTCTCACAGTGTGTCCATGATGTTTCTCAACTGCATATATCACACTGTTCCCTCTAACGACCTTTCTTAGTTTTAACAAGTATCATATCAACAATTGTTGAAAATGGGTCACTTTGGGTGAACATATGCAGGGAGAGCAATCATTCTGCCTGCTCCACACCCAACCCCAAATTTTCAGCTATGCTTCTAATCTTTACGTATTAAATAAAGTGCTACCCTTCAAATGCAAAGATGACAGAACACATATTTTTAAAGCCACAGCATTCCCCCAAATTCTCTTTACAGAACAGATGATTTTTTAAAACGCTACGAGGTCAAATATGTTTGGGAAATGCTATATACTACAGCCTATTTTTAAAGATTCACAGTCCGTGCTTGCATATTAAAGGTTCTGAGAAGATCTAAAGTAACAAAACTCATTTTTTTTTAACCAGCATTTCTCAAGTTTAGATGACTGCATAACTCCTTTCTCATAATTTATATAAACATCCTGTAGCACACACTTTGGGAAACACTGCAGTAATAATACTTGTTAAAGCCTTCAACAATTACTGATAGGAAAAACTGTTGGGTTGGCAAAAAATTTCCTTCAATTTTTAAGTAAAAATAAAAGACATTTTTCATTTTTACCAAGAACTTTATTGAACAACGTATTCACAGTTTTGTTCCACTACCTTCTGCCACTTTTCAGGCAACTTCATAATTCCATCTTCCCAAAACTTTTTATCTTTTTGAGCAAAGAACTGGGCCAGGTGCCTTTCACAGTCTTCAAGGGAATTGAAATTTCCATTAAAAGAATTCCGTAAAGACCAAAATAAATGGAAATCTGAACGTGCAATGTCTGGAGAATACAACGGGTGAATCAGAACTTCCCAGCCAAGCTGTACAGTTTTCACCTGGTCATCAAATAAACATGCGGTCTTGCGTTATCCTGACGGAAGATTATGCCTTTTCTGTTGACTAATTCCGGACACTTTTCAGCGTGCTGCTTTCAGTTGGTCTAACTGGGAGCAGTACTTGTTGGAATTAATCGTTTGGTTTTCTGGAAGGAGCTCGTACTAGAGGACTCCCTTCCAATCCCACCGTATACACAACACCACCTTTGTATGAAGACCAGTTTTTGGTGTGGTTGATGGTAGTTCATTTCGCTTGCCCCACGATCTCTTCCATTCCACATTATTGTACAGTACCCACTTTTCATCTCCTGTCACAATTTGTTTTAAAAATGGAATGTAACATTCGTTACGTTTAAGTAGAGAATCACATGCGGAAATACGGTCAAGAAGGTTTTTTTCACTTAACTTATGTGGAACCCAAACATCAATGCAATTAACATAACCAAGCTGGTGCAAATTTTTGTTTTAATTTTATTTATTTTTGGCTGCGTTGGGTCTTCGTTGCTGCGTGCGGGCTTGTTGCAGTGGCTTCTCTTGTTGCAGAGCAAAGGCTCTTTGCACGCGGGCTTCAGTAGTTGCGGCACATGGGCCCTAGAGTGCGTGGGCTCAGTAGTTGTGGCTCGTGGGCTCTAGAATGCAGATTCAGTAGTTGTGTGTGGCACACAAGCTTAGTTGTTCAGTGGCATGTGGGATCTTCCTGGACCAGGGATCAAATCCATGTCCCCTGCATTGGCAGGTGGATTCTTAACCACTGCACCACCAGGGAAGTCCTCCAAATGACTTTCAACACTTGATTTGGATATTTTGAGTATGTCGGCTATCTCCCATGTTGTATAATGTTGATTGTTCTCAATTAATGTCTCGATTTGATCCCTATCAACTTCAACAGGTCTACCCAACTGTGGAGCATCGTCCACTGAGAAATCTCCAGCACGAAACTTTGCAAAACACTTTTGACACATTCAATCAGTCACAGCACCTTCTCCATACACTGCACAATTTTTTGGCGTTTCAGTTGTGTTTTTACCTTTCTTGAAATAATAAAGCATAATATGCTGAAAAGGTTGCTTTTTTCCTCCATCTTCGATATTAAAATGGCTACACAAAAATTCACCAATTTTGATGTTTTTTCTAAATGCACGCTGATATGACAGCTGTCACAATACAATCTAACAAAATTGTTTTGAATGAAGTTAAAGACAACTAAACACTACTAGAGCCATCTTACAGAAAAAACCTTTTGGCCAACCTAATATATAGTCATCCCTCAGCTTCTCACAGATGGACCATTCCAGCAACAAAATTTTCTGGTTTGTTATGAGTTGCATTTTGTGCCTCTAAAAGAGATTTTGAAGAACTAAGGGCCAGTACTTGTGAATATGACCTTACGTGGAAATAGGGTCTTCATAAATGTCATCAAGATGAAGTCATACTGGGTTAGAGTGGCCCTAAATCCAATTGATGCCCTTATAAGAAGGCCATGTGAAGACACAAACACAAGGGAGGACATTACATGTAGACAGAGACAGAGATTGGAGCAATACATCTACAAGTCAAGAAACACCAAGGGCTTGCTGGCAACTACCAGAAGCTAGGAGAGAGATAAGGAATAGATTTCTCCCTCAGAGCCTCCAGAAGGAACTAACCCTGCTGACATCTTGATTGTGGGTTTCTGCCCTTCATAACTGTGATAGAAATTTACTTTGTTTTAAGCCACCCAGTTTGTGATCCTTTGTTACAGCAGCCCCAGGTTTAGTTCCCAGCCCTAGCTCAATGACACCAATCCACACTTTCAGGTAAAGATGACAGATTGAACATACACATCTACTCTTACTCCCTCCTGAAATCTCAATAAAATGGAAAAGGAGTATTTTTTAAAGGAATAAACCCACAAAGATAGAGAATTAGAAAGAAAGATGATTATAATAAAATTATAGAAACAGAAAAGCAGAAGGACTAGTGGGAAAGGATTTCGGACTCAAGACCTGAAAAATTGAATTATAAGCCAAAAAAGGGAAAGGTGAAGAAACACCACCAATTATACAACAAAATCCCCAAAGACTCAAAAATGGCAGTATTAGGAACCTCTGGAATAGGAGTGGGAGCCAAAATAAGGAGAGTCAGCTGAAAAAATGAATTTAAGAAGTAGTCAGATCTTTAGATTCCCTTCTCCACTCAGCCTTCTAAGGACTGGCCCTCCCTAACCCTGGTGAGGGGTTGGGGAGAGGTTATTCTTTGAAAAGATAGAAGCATGGGTCTCTGGGCTGGGAACTAAAGTTGTACTAAAAACAAATGGATTGAGTGAACATAAACATTGAAAACTAAGATACAACCACCCCCCCACTCCCCCCACCCCAATCCCTCAATCCCAGAATGCTGGCAATCTGGCTTTTTATCTACCTGGTGAAAGACTCTGAACATATGCATAGAAAAATCTAGAAGAATATATACTGAATGTTAATAATTATCTCAAGGGGTGAGATTACTGAAGAGTCTCATTTTCCATAATATGTTTCTGTAATGTTATAATGTTTCATGACAAGCACGTATCGCCTTTCCTCCTGTCAAAAAAATAATAAAAATAATAAAGAGACAATAAGCAGAAGAGAAAGGCCCCTTATACTAGACAGGCTGAAGAGGTCCATTAGGCTCAAAATGTCTATGGAATTCAGTTTCTTGCCAAAAGCTACTGTGGCTCAAGTCCCTTTCTTTGAGTGAAATCAACCCTGCCACCTTGCGCACAGTTTACTGGATCAGAATCAATTCACAAGCTAAGAGAACCATATGCAGACCAATATCACCCTAGCCAGGTAACTAAACACCTCTCTCACGAATGGTGGGAACTCTGTCCAATCAGAGTGAAGTTCATGTGGAGTAACAGCAAACCAAACTATCATACCCCTCTTGAGGATGTTTACTGCTAGGTAAATAAAGAGAAGACAGGTCATTCCAGTTCAGGTGAGAAAATGTCTTGTAGAGCCTAAAGTACTATCCAGTCTCAACTGGGACTCAGGGTGACTCCTCTAAGGCTGATGGGACAACTTCATTCCAAAGTATTCTTCAATAAACCTACACACACACACACACAGCCCAAAAACAGTCAGACAAAAAAGTTATCACTTCACAAGTTCAAGAAAATTAATTGTGTCAGGGCCACTCAATGCATCAGCTTTCCAAGAGTACAGGCAAAAATGATGAAAGAGCTAGAGCCAAATGGAAGAGATATATATTTTCAAATTAACTGCAAATTAGGATTATCAAAGTATGCACCATTCATCATTTAATTTTTTTTTTGGCTCTTTTCCAACTACCAAAGGCTGGACATGAACAAAAGAGGATACAAAATTCAATGTAATATAATTTAGCTATGAAAAAGGAGGTTAAAACCAAGAGCAAGAGTTAGATTGTTTCTGAGCAATCTAAACTTAAACCAGTAAAATAAATAATCCTTTGATAAGTCATCCTACTCACCTTTCCTGTATGACAGATTTGTAAATCTATCACCAGATAGATACTTATTTCATAATCACTTAAGTTTAATTATGGAACAACTCTGGAGTAATAACATAATAAAAGATTATGACTAATTGAAATTTTTAAATAAACTATAACATAAATCATGACAAAACAAAGATAGAAATCAATATTTTTTCTTCCTCCACTTACTAGTTGTTACACAATGAAGAGTATTTGCCTGGTGCTTAGAATTTAATGCTTCTATGGAAATCACTAGCTCTCCTTCTAGCAATGCTCCCTTTGATATTCTTGCTGTTTCACACCTCCAGTGAATAATTAAATATTTCAGTATCTGAAAAGGGCACAATTCAAAGAAAACACAACCTTCTTTAAAAAATCATGGTAATAATAAACTTGTATGACACAGTTAAATTAACAATTCTCATTTCCAAAAACTAATATTCTTGCTTGCAAAATGTCAGATTTACAATTGTTAAGAACAAAGCATTGTGTCTAAACAGAAGAAACGGCTAGGTGAGTGACATAAAAAAGGAGACAGCGAAATTCAACACAATGTCCAAGACAGGAAATGGAGACAAAAAATTGTTTTATTCAAAGGATAAGTTCATCTGGAAATAATAATTTGAAAAAATTAAGTGGGAGTTTGTTTTTCCTGTTTTATTTTTTTCTTCTCCCTAAATAAAAGCCAACATGACGATTATGAATAAGAATGGCATCTGCTTTTGAATCACCTTTACCTTTCATTAAATCAACACTTCTGAGGGTCAGAATACTAGTTAAGAGCACTGGCTCCAGAAGCAGATGCCTGGGTTTGAATCCCTGATGAGCCAAACACTAGCATGTGACCTTGCACAAATTACTTAACTTCTCTGTACCTCAGCTTCCTCATTTATAAAAATGAGGACAAACCTACCACATACAGCAGCTGCTGAACGTAAACAAAACAATATGTGCAAAATGTTTAACACAGTGCCTGGTATATAGTAAATGCTTAATAAATATTAGCTATTATTTCTAACAAATTCATCTGCACACAATATTTTAAGTTTAACAGGTCTCCACGATACCTTGGTAAAACATTCTATCTTGATGAGACCACTTTAAAATAAAATATATTGTATTTAATTTCCATTACTATTTATGAAAGTAGACTCTCACTTCCACACTGACGTACCATAGCGAAAATTATTACACACACACCCCTTTCTTTTTAAAGGCAGGGAGATCCCAGCATGAGAACTTGGGAACTAAGATCCTAATTTGTACCAGTTTGTAAGAAAGGTTTCCAGGCATTTCTACAGTCTAACACTTTCCTTCACACATCCTCTGACTTACTGTTCTCCCTCTGTTCAGATTTTCCCGCAGTTTCTTTATCCATAATGAGAGAGCAGTTGGGAAGAGAACATCAGCCTGTGAGTCAGAAGCTCTGGGTTCTATGCTAGGTTCTGTCATCTGTAAAATCTAAACCTCCAACTCTCTCTGATAACAAAGAAGGCAGGAAGCCTGGGAGAACTCGAGGTGCCTTCAGGTCAACCCCTTGTGGCCTCTGGTCCTATTTCACCTGTCTAGTAGTTACGTACTAGTAGTTAATCTGTCTAATACGAGGCCAGTAGTTAAGAATTCAATCATGTAAGGCTGTAAAAACGCTGTCATGAATGAACAAAGGTGGCAAGTCGGGGCCAGGTGTTCAGTCCCACCCCCCAGAGCATCTCTGGCGCGTGGTGTAGTCCGAGCTGGGTGAGTGAGGCCTCCGAACCTCAGCCTCTCATGAGGCAGCTGCTCTGGGACCTGACCCAGGAATCCCCTTCACACCTCGGTTGACCCGCGGGCCGGATACGGCTTTCCCTCGCTTCCACTTTGCACCGGATGGCCCCGACTTCCCCCCAGGTTGCCCACCCCTGCTTTTTGCTCGCCCTCCCCGGCACGGGCGGGTCCTCCTGGGCTGGCATCCGGGCTTGAACCTGGGCTTCCGCTGAGGTGGCAAACACTTGAGCTGCCTGAGCCTCGGTTTTCTCAGCTGTCAGGTGGGAGCGACACCAGCGCTGAGGACAGCCATGCCACCCACTGACTAAATTCTCCTCACTGAGCACCCCGCGGGCTTTACTGCCCAGATGCTCCCACGTCCCACTTCTCCTCTGCTCCTCACAACCCCGCGAGGGACACGCTGACTTTCACCGAATCCTATCATTCCCGAACCTTCCTTCTCCCCCTCAGGCAAAGCCAGACCCCTCTGCCCAAACTTCGCGGCCTCCTCACAAGGCCCGTCTCCTCAGAGTGTCCTCCTCCGCTTTCACTCCCTTCCCGGCATCACCTCGCAGACAGCCACGGCCGTCCCCTCCATTCCGCGCGGTGAGCAGTAGCGACGCCCAATCGCTGGGCGCCCGCCAGGGATTCGACCTCCGCCCGCGCCCACGCCCACGCCCACGCCTGGCCGCGCCAGCGCCGCTCCGCCCCGCCCCTCTCCCCTGCGGCGATCCGCCAGGACCTGCTAGAAGTGGTGCGGAGGAGGGTTCCCGCGGTAGCGGAGGTCCGTGGGCTGGCTGCTGGGCAGGCCGCGGAGTTGGGGAGAGCCCGCGGGTGGCAACCGAGGCTGCAGGCTAGCAAGAATGAGGACAGGCCACCACTCCTCCCTTCCTCCCGAAAGAACTTTCCCACGGTCCCAGCGCGAGGTGCAGCCCTCAGCTCTTTGCCTCTGCCGGGAGAAGGGCTGCTGCCGGTGCCGGAAGCGAGATCCCCAAACCGGTGCTTGACCTCCAGACAGTCTCACCTCCAGGGGGGACTGCCCCAAGTGCCCCAGGCCAACCTCTGGTTTCCCACCCTTGGCAAGTTAAAAAAGAGTTAAATTTGAATTTCAGATTTAAAAAAATAATAATTTAAAAAAAAAACAATTTTTTAGTCATATGTGTATCCCATGCAATATTTGCGACATATGTATACTAAAAAAAAATTCATTCTTCTGAAATTCAAGACTGGGCGTCTTGCATTTTATCTGGCAACCTGTCCCAAGCAGATCCCCAGCTTAATCCCAGGGTGCCCAGCCAGCCCCTAGGCAGGATCTGGAAGGGCACAAGCCCCCCACGTTTGTGCACTGAATATGCCAACGACAGGACCTGGATTTCTTAGGCTCCAGCTGACAGAAGCTCCGGGGATTTCCAAGAGCATTCCCAACTGATCGGGAAGGTAGTCCTCCAGAATGCAGCTGCTGAACTCAGGGCTTTTCATGTAGGAGCATGGTAACAGGGGCTTGAGCCCAAACTGGTGATTTGGCAGTTGGTTCCTCAGGCATCCAAAAGAAAACTGGTGAGAGAGAGTCCTGCCTGGCAAAGCATTGCCCAAGGAAAAGGGTGGTGCAGGGTTTTGGCTGCTTTCCTTCAAGGAGAATTCTTCCACCCCAACTCCAGAAAGCCAGGACTGGGCAGAACAGGCAGGGGAGCTGGCAGAGTGCCTGTCCAGTACATAACCTTGGTGCTACTCCAGAGGACATGACTATTGAGACCTGAATCACAGAGCCTTGTCCATCTTTGCTCAGCACTGTTGACCACCCTCCCCATCTCTGTTGCTCAATAGGTAGATCTATTGCAGAAAGGTGGCTTTTATTTATGGAAAATGCATCATAATACCATCTCGGACTTGATATGAGAGCTGACTTTTGGGGAATCGTTGGAGCCTTCCTCTCCCTTTCACTCTCTTCTCTCTCGGGTGTCCCCTTTAGGCAGGGGAGTTGCCAAGGGGAAGGGAGCTAAGATTGAATGACTACCTGTTGTAGGATACCACTGGCTCTTTACATCAATTTTTTTTACCCTCACAAGTATCTTGTGAGATAATTGTTATCTTCACTATTTGGTGGGTGAGAAACCAAGATGCTGAAGATGGCTCTTTAAAATATTTCCCATGGAGAGTGTTGGCTCAGCAGAAAATGCCCCACCTTGAGAATGACACTGGGAAAGAAGGGTGGAGGAACAGCTGCCAATGTAGACGTACTTCAAGTGAGTTGGTCATCCTGCTTCCAGCCCTTGGCCTTGGAGTGAGCATCAGGGATGAACAATGCAGTGGAATACCCAATACCATCCTAGAGGCAGGGGAGGCCTAACAGGTAGCCAGGGACACAGCCAGATGTAGGCAGAAGTGAGGAAGTGAGGAAGGGAGCCTGTGATCCTGAAGCCTGCCATCAGGATTGCCACCACATAAACCATTGTAGTCAGCAAAGTTTGATGCATGCTTGCCATGTGGTGGGCACCTACTCTGTGCTAAGTGGCCTTCACCTTTCCTTTATCTTCAGTAATCCTCCCAATCTTGTTAAGGAAAGTGTTATTATCATTGTTTTATTAATGATGAGAATGAGCTTCCAAGAAGAGGTTGTATGACACTGAGTTCGTAAATGGCAGAGCCAGAATCTGAAATAAAAATCTCTTAACCACTCTTTCCTTCTCC
>NW_006789022.1:182821-221493 GCF_000442215.2 Lipotes vexillifer
TCTTTCCTTCTCCTACATGGATGTGACTGCCTAACTGCTTGTCTCAGAGTTCTGTAGTACAGGGACATTAACATTACCATGAGAAGCCAACCCCTCCGTGCAAAAGCTAAGACAGTGAACTCAGGTACCCTCATCTCCCTACAAACTAAGGCTTGAATGAGCCACAGTTCCCACCCTTCTTTCACCCATCGGTGTGTGCCCCTATCCTGTTTGAGGTCTAGTAATTAACATACTATTGGACTGACTCCACATTATTAAAACTGTTTTTACTTAGCCCCCATCCTCAGAGCAGTGGAGTGTTAGAGCCAGAAGGGATTGTAGTAGAGGTTATCAGTGATCCCCAATAGATGAAAAAATTTGAGGCCCAAAAAACGAAATGACCTGTGTGAGGTTAAGGTCACCTTAGTCAACCAGGTCAACCAAGGAGCCTTTGGATGCTGCTTTGGACATCTTCAGCCCTGGAGTTCAGGGTCATATTACCAGTGTCTTCAGAGGGCCAGTTCTCTCCTGTCCTTAGACTTAGTGGCATATTGACTCTGTTTGCATTCCTCCACCTACCTCAGGATTTGGATTACTGTTGCATGCCCACTTTGGGACATACTGTTTATTCTGAGAAGAAATGCCCTGTCTGGGCAAAAGAGCCCCGGATTGGTTCTGACCCAAACCCAAGGGTTTAAGCGGAGCCAGAACATCCTAGGGAATGCTACCAGGTGAACAGTGACATTTTAGGAACTGTTGAGCTGTCTTTCCCTTTTGAATGTGCCCTCTCTGTGTATATCATTTCTGGATACTTCTTAGGAGCTACCTTGTTCTCAGGGTCCCCTACAGCATTAAAGGCCCTGAAGAGATGACCCTAGGCACTTATGTGGAAAATATCCCTGAGGTCCCCCTTATCAGGCTGTTGCAAAATTAAGTTCACTTGAGTAGTTTCTTTCCCCCTGGGAATCTGTTGAGAGCCTGCTTCTCATATAGGCAATAGGAAAGGGTTAACTGCCTCTCTCGGGTCCTGAGCCAAGGCTGTGCCCCACCAGTTCCCATAACCGGGTTTCCTGAAATGGAGCAGGTCCCAGGTGCCTCTCCACTAATCACATCCCTGGAAATGGGGCCAGGAAGCTCAGATTAGCTCATCCCTTCACCTTCTTGAGGCCTTCTCCACCTGGAGCACAGAATCTGGGGCAGCTTCATGACTCACCTCCCTCTGCTTCCCTATCAGGGGTCAGAAAGGGATATTCTCGCAGAAGAATATTAGATTATGGGGGGCACTAGAGGCTATAGTGGTGCTGACTTTTGTGCCAATTCTTGCACTACAGCAAAGGAAAGATTCTCCCCCCAAGACGATATCACTGTTTTATAACTGGAGTATTTCTTCTTCACCCCCATCCCTATGTTTTCTTCCTCTCCTTCTTAGAATGACTGACTATGATACTGGGTAGCTTCCTGTTTTTCCTGGCTGATGATCAGCCTTTGCACAGAATCTCTGATTTCTCATCTACAAGTAGCAGGTTCTGGGGCCAACCCAGGATAGCATTCCTTTCCTGTTAGTGTCTGGTTTCTCCTCTTTCTAGATAACCCATAAAATGTATATCACAAAGTGGTTCTGCTCTCAGTAATTGGCTTTTTACTTTCTCTCTAGGCAGAGCTGGCTTTGTCCTGCCAGCTGGTGTCCACCGGAAGGGAAGTATTCTTTGTAGCATAGAAGGCTCAGGAATGGAAACAGCAGTGTGATCTGGTCACATATGGCCAAGTAAACCAATTGATTCAAAGGCCAGATGATCAACTTTACTTGAAAGACAAGTAGGCTAACTGGGACAAAGAACCTTCTAGGTGCTCCGTTAAAGAGGACACTGGATCCACATGTTCAGTCTTGGTTCACTCGTTGTATGATTACAGTACGCTGCAGTATTTTTCCAAGAATGCTGGTGTACGAAGTCTTTAAAGCTAGTAATATGGAAACTTGGTTGAGCTTATCTTTCACTGGTCTCCAAAGTTGACTTGATTTTCGCACATTCTAGCTTTAAGGCCGCTTCTATCTTCTGTTTCCCCAACTTTCATTCTCACTAGCTGAGAAAAGGCTGTGGGATCAAAAGTCTAAAAGGGTCAGGATGTCTTCATTCTTCTCCCATTTTACTAGTCACTTTAGGTGTTATGTTCTAGTTTTCCACAATCTAAAATAGGAAAATTCTCCCGGGAATATGGTTAAAATAACATCTGTGAAACAATTGGAGAGTTTTAGAATCTTTAAATGAGAAGAAATCTTAGAATTCATTTAATCTCATACTTCCCAACCAGAGGAGCAATATTTTTTCCAATTCATTTCCTTTATCTCCACCCCTCCTCCTGAATAGCCTCTCTCTACCTCCTTCCTCAACCTATTCCTGGTAACCAAGGCAGAGAATTGATCTAGTTTGCATATTTTGTGTATTTAGGATTGGGAAATACCTCCCTGATTTCATGCAAGAGTCATTCCAACTGTCCTGACAAGTTGATACCTAGCTTTTACTTGAATTGTTGAATTTACTTGAATTGATGAATTTACTTGAATTGTTGGGAAAGATGCCACCTCAGAGGCAATCCATTCCAGTTTTGGACAGCAGTGGTTTGGTAGAGTTTTCCGTTATATTGAACTGAAATCTCCCCTGCTGTATCTTCCACCCATTGGTCCCAGCTCTGCCCTTTGAAACCACAGAGAATTCATCTAATCCTTTTATAAAGGGTAGAGGGGAATACCCAGAATTGTTATTGTTAACTTGTCACAGTGGTTCAGACGTAGCCTGAATGATTGTATTACAGATGTCCTTTGCTATGTTCCTAAAACGTGTAAACCCAGTTTTGTGTGAATCAAATCATTTTAAACATACTGGGAAACTGACTGTCTGAAAGGAACCCTGTTATCAGTTCTTTCATTAACTAAAAATTCCTTTTGTAATGCAAATAACCACCCCCTCCCCGCATTTAACCTTTTTTGCAAGTCTAGATTTTCATACCTGATGTTTTACTTGAGGGGAGATTTGCCTACATACAAAACAAGTAAAATAATGATAATAGCAATAGCTAACGTTTATTGAGCCCTTATCTGGCACCAGGTGTCATGCACCTGACATGCATTATTTAATTTCTCACCACAACTTCCCTTAGAATGATCCTCTATTTCCAGGGGAATCTGAGGCTTAGAGAAGTTAAATAACTTGTCCAAGATCACACAGTTAGAAAGTGATGGCCCAGGGCTTCCCTGGTGGCGCAGTGGTTGAGAGTCCGCCTGCCAATGCAGGGGACACGGGTTCGTGTCCCAGTCCGGGAAGATCCCACATGCCCCGGAGCGGCTGGGCCCGTGAGCCATGGCCACTGAGCCTGTGCGTCCGGAGCCTGTGCTCCGCAACGGGAGAGGCCACAACAGTGAGAGGCCCACGTACCACCAAAAAAAAAACAACAAAAAAAGAAAGTGATGGCCCAGAATTTCAACAAGGTCACAAGACTCTAGAACCTTGTGTCTTAACCACCTGGAAGTTTCAAATGCCAATAATAGTTGAAATGACTAACTCCTAGCTATGTGCCACAGCACAAGTAAATCAGGCTACGATACAGAAAACTGACCTGAGATTTCTATAACTTCAAAGATGGACACAGAATCTACTCTTTTTGGGTTCTGGCACTGTAAGTTTCCCAGCACAACTCATATTTTCCAGTGCAATTTGATCAAGGAACCCCAAAGACATCCCTTCAGTTATTAGCACTAAGCAGATACTGCCAAATTTTATTTCAGACATATGGGTATCATCAGACACTTTTTCATGGTAGTCTGTGTACTCCCAGGGCTTTGTGGCATAAGCTTCTTAGAAGAAAAAAGTAGTTCATTATTGACAGGTAAAATCAAAAGTATTGAGAATCATGGTTGAGCCCAGCCTGTTCCTAGGTGAGTTGGAATCATTCAAATGTGTGTGTGTTTTTTGGGGGTTTTTTGGTTTTTTTTTTTTGTGGTACGCGGGCCTCTCACTGTTGTGGCCTCTCCCGTTGCAGAGCACAGGCTCTGGATGCTCAGGCTCAGCGGCCATGGCTCACGGGCCCAGCCACTCCGCGGCATGTGGGATCCTCCCAGACCGGGGCATGAACCCGTGTCCCCTGCATCGACAGGCGGACTCTCAACCACTGCGCCACCAGGGAAGACCTCAAATGTGTTTTTAGGTCCAGTTTTTAATGGTGCTTAGGTTTGCAAGTTAAAAATAGTTTGGGAGGGATGGTCCATAAATAAGTACTGTTTTAAGTCCACACTGGACAAAGATAAATGGTTGTAATACCTCTGTGTTCTCAACTCAGTTCCAGTTTCTCCAATTTAGTCAACAACAGCATGCACTCACAACATTGCTTAGCTCAGAACGCATCCCGTGAGGCTCCTAGAACCCCAGGCTCTTCCACACTATAGAAGGGAGCTCCAGGTAGGGCTCTTAGGTCCTCCACACCCCTCCTCCGCAGACCACCGTCAGAACTCCCCATTTGACTCGAGACTTTATCTTGGCTTATCCTCAGACTTTTGCTTTCAAATACATGATCATTCTTTGCAAATCATGTCTGAATTGGTGTTACACAGGCCTCCTGGTCCACGGTCATCTTGGAAAATCAGGTCAGTCCTTGTAAACCCTGGCGCTCCCCTCGCAAGCCCACCTTTCTGAACTTTGCTTGTACAGCAGGCTTGTTTACAACCTCAGGTCATAGACTTAGGTGAGGAAATACGTAATTTTCTTTATTTCTCGACCTAGCTCTTCAGCCCCCATTTCTACTAATGGCAGAAAAATAGTAAACCACGCCGATTCCAGACAACTCAATCATCTCGTTTTAAAGTCAGTCTCTTAGGATTCTCCTCCTAATCCCCTTCTCACAATGTTCTACTTTGTGGTTTATGTATTATTCTGATGCCAGGGAACAGGCTTTACGGTCAAGTGCTCTCTTGCCTAACTGATAAACTCTAGCCTTCACTTGGTCTTGGCCACTGGGCACTGCACCTGCTGCAGAGATGATGTTCTCTGGCGAGTGGAAGCTGTGGTCTTGGTATAGACAAAGAGCAGTGATTGCTTCGTGGGGAGCTCAGTGGTGGCTCCCACTTCAGCTCTTCCTGGTATATCTGAGCCTCTATCGGGTCCCTGGCTTGGGCCACGTACCCCCTCAGCCTCTACTATGGGGCGCTCACCCCCTACCCCGCAGCAGTCCCTGCAGGCACCCAGTTCTCAACTCACTCTCACTCTCCTCTCAGGGGCTGGGCACCAAGGAATTTTTCCGATTTCCTCCAAAGGTCGACAAGCCAAGGAGACTTGGGCTTAAGGGGTGAGAAGCCTGGGGGTGGTGAGGAGATGGAATACATCTCAGACCTACTTTGCCTACACAGGTGACAGTGCTACTTTTGTTCTGTGGCAGTTGCCCCTGTTGACACAGGGTACTTTGAAAGGCTGTGTCTCCTCAGGGTTCCAGGAATGAAGCAGAGCATGAACCCCCTCTGTCTACTATTGTTTGGTGGGGGGGGGCGGGACAGAAAACAAAACCCCACTGTTGCACCTAGTTGTTCTTGTACAACAAGAACAACTCTCTTGTTCTCCTTTCCCAATCTTTTTCAGTTTTGCTCCAAGCTCAGAAAGGATTATATTTTCTGTGTGAATTGGAAACTCACATGTTCTTTCCAATTCGACAGTTGATGGCATAAACTGAACTTTAGGTTCATCAGGTTCTGGCTCTTGAGATGTCTCTTGGATTTAAAAAAAAAAAAATCCCTCTCAAGAGCCTGGCTCTTACAATTAGACTGAAGCTTCTAAGAACATCTTCTCTGCAACAGATTTTAAAAGGTCTAGTTAAGAGTTCAAAAACCAAGATTTTGATCTTCTGTATCATTTCTGTGCAGAGGGCAGTACATCTAGAAGGCGCTTGCTGCTGCTTAAGTGATGGGGGATAGATTAGGGGTAAAAGAAATGGAAAACACATTGTTTGGTATGGAAACATCCAGTTGCTTCTGTTTATACCCCTTCCAGGTTCAATGACCTTGGGCATGTCACTTAATGTCTCAATGCCTCCGTTTCCTCTTCTGTAGACTGGGGTTAAAACTTACCTCTTAGAGTTGTTACAAGAAGGAAATGAAATGTTCTGTGTGAAGTATAGAAACAGGGAATTCCCCAGCAGTCCAGTGGTTAGGACTCGGTGCTTTCCCTGTTGGGGCCTGGGTCCCATCCCTGGTCAAGGAACAAAAATCCTGCAAGCAAGCCGTGAGGCACAGACAAATAAATAAATAAATACATAAATAAAGTATAAAAATATAGTCTCCAGTTAATGTTAGCAACTGCTAATATTATTCCCCGTTCCCTGCCTGCTTAATGCTTCTCATATTTCAGATCTCAGCTCAAATTATCTGCGGGACGCCTCCCTCGTGCTCCCACCTGCCCACCACACCGCAAACTCCCTAACCAGGTTATGACTCTGTTAAATTCTCACATAGCATCCTGAACTTTTCATTCATTCTACAGTACTTTGTGATTATATACCCGAGGGATTATTTTATTAATATCCATCAATGCTACCAGCCTGTAAGCTCCAAGAGGACAGAGACAGTGTCCATTTTACTCATTATTAGATCCCCAGATCCCAGCACAGTGTCTGGCGTATAAAGCAGGTAGGTTTTGGATGAATGTTTGATTGAAAAGGAGGCAAAGAAACGGAGCCAATGAGTTCAAATGACTCTAGAAGACTGTCATCATAAAGATTAAGGGCAAGACATGGAGAAGGATCCAGTTTTCTCACTACATTTTTAAGCTAGCAGATACTTGAGCATGTTTAAATGCTGATGGGAAGGAACCAGAGAAGAGGGAACTCACCAGAAGGGATGAGAGCCATGGGGCTGCGTGAGGGGATGGGACTTAAGGCAGGAGCAGGAAGAATCAGTCTCAGACAGAAGGAGGGACACCTCTTCCATGGTATAGGAACGAAAGCTGAGAATTCAGCTGTGCCTGTACGTTTGGTGGCAGGAAGTCCTACCAAGACCTTTCCATGAATCTTGGTAATGTAAGCAGCAAACCTGGATTTATCTGAGAAGCTCAGCATATTTGGTGGACATCACTCCATTCACTTTTGCCACTCATGTAAAAAGAAAGCAGATATTTTCTTCATCATTGACTGTCCTGACGCACTACAGAGCAAAATAACAAGTTTCCAAAGCAACTCAGTTACAGAACTGAGACAAGCGATCTTAGTGTTCTCTTTATTGAACATGCTTCCTCCCCAAATTGGGAAACAGTATGGTAAAATGATAATATGGTAAAATAATAGCTGGCACTAGTTGAGTGCTTGCTATGTATGAGGCACTGTTCTGGTAATTTATCTGCAATAACTCATTTGATCCCCACATTACGATACATTTTAAGATGAGGAAGCTGAATTCCAGGGAGGTTAAGTAACTTGCCCAAGGTTAACAGGTGGAGGTGGCAAAACTAGGTTTTAAACCCAGGAGTCAGGACTTCCCTGGTGGTCCAGTGGTAAAAAATCCGCCTTCCGGGCTTCCCTGGTGGCGCAGTGGTTGAGAGTCCGCCTGCCAATGCAGGGGACGCGGGGTCCAGTGGTTAAGAATCCACCTTCCGGGCTTCCCTGGTGGCGCAGTGGTTGAGAGTCCGCCTGACGATGCAGAGGACATGGGTTCGTGCCCTGGTCCGGGAGGATCCCACGTGCCGCGGAGCGGCTGGGCCCGTGAGCCACGGCTGCTGAATCCGGAGCCTGTGCTCCGCAGCGGGAGAGGCCACAACAGTGAGAGGCCCGCGTACCGCAAACAAAAACAAAAACAAATCCCTCCTAGCCAAGACGGTTGCCAGTATAGACGACAAAAGAAATTCTCAGATCGTACATGAAAACAACAATCTTCCCCAGTAATTGATGCTTCCTTGAAATAAATTAAAAAAAAAAAAAAAGAATCCACCTTCCAAAGCAGGGAACACGGGTTTGATCTCTGGTCGGGGAAGTAAGATCCCACATGCTACGGGGCCACTGATGCCGGGTGCCATGACTACTGAGCCTGGTCGCCTCAACGAGAAAGCCCACGTGCAGCAACCACAGAGCTCGCGTGCCAGAACTAGAGAGAGAACCCGCACGCTACAACTAGAGAGAAGCCTGCGCACCACAACAAAAGATCCCTCATGCCTTGGTGAAGATCCCGAGTGTCACAACTAAGACCCAATGCAGCCATAAAAAAATAATAATAATAAAATAATAAAATTGATACTTTCAAAAAAAATTTTTATTTTACTGAACTATAGTTGATTTTCAACGTTGTGTTAATTTCTGCTGTACAGCAAAGTGATTGTTGTACATATATATATTCCTTCTCATATTCCTTTTTATTATGGTTTATTACAGGATACTGAATATAGTTCCTTATGCTCTACAGTAGGACCTTGTTGTTTATCCATTCTATATATAATGTTTTGCATCTGCTAATCCTAAACTCCCAATCCATGCCTCCCCAAAATTGATACTTTTAACCACTCATCTATACTCCCTCTCTAGCAGAGGGGAAAGAACATATGAGGAATCAGAAGACCTGGTGTCTCTATTACAAACTAACTCTATGTGCTTGGGCATTCGCTTAGGTGTCTGAGCATCAGTTCGCTCATCAATAAAATGAGAATGAGAATGTTTACTTTATGAGAGTTTCAAAAGGGTTATGCAATGTAGAAAAGGGGAAATCACTATATACAAGATATTATTGTCATGTTCATCATAAAATCTAATATCCTTGTCTTCTAGTTGGGTCACAATCTAATAGGCTATCGTGGAGACCCTCGGTTCCCATAACCAGTACAGGAGCAGCAGGTTGGCTGATTCTCATCCTATCAGCTTTAACATCCCTGACCAAGTCTCCCTGATGACCAAAAGCACACCTCGGTGCTCCCTTCCTCCTGAATGCACTCACTACTACCTTTGGGAACAGCTGCAGCTTATGCCCTCACTTCTTTGATTTTGTTGCCTGAGGAGTGACTGTTAAAAAATAAGTAGACTGGGGGCTTCCCTGGTGGCGCAGTGGTTGAGAGTCCGCCTGTCGATGCAGGGGACGCGGGTTCGTGCCCCGGTCCGGGAAGATCACGCATGCCGCGGAGTGGCTGGGCCCGTGGGCCATGGCCGCTGAGCCTGCTCGTCTGGAGCCTGTGCTCCGCAGCAGGAGAGGCCACAACAGTGAGAGGCCCGCGTACCGCAAAAAAAAAAAAAAAAGTAAACTGAATTACAGCTAACAGTGAAGTGCACTCCGGAAGGCCAAGTTCCAGTTTGGTGGTAGAATCCTGGTTCCAGTTTAACGGTGGAATCTGACTATCAGAGCTGGGAGAGAACTTCAAGTTCTTCTTTTAGTGCAACTAACATAACAACCCCTCTCCCAACCCATTTTATAGACTAGGAAAACTGAGGCCAGGTAGGTGAGATGACACAACTAGTTTGGATTGGTAGCAGGCTTTTTTTTTTTTTTATTACCTTGAAAATGTTTTCAAGTGGGTTTAACAAAAGCGATTTCACCTTACCAAAATCATATCTGGAAAGTACTTCAAATACTTACATATTTGTTTCATTATGTATACCTTTTCAGAAAGAAGCCAAATCCTAAAATGCCATTATTCATAAATAAAACCTTAAACCAATAATTCAGGCAAAGCCCACTCTTCACATTGCCCTTACTTGGCCATTTCAAGCATTTCTCAGGTAGAAAGAGGCCCACATCTTCGGGGGCAGTAGAATCTAATGGTTCAATTCAGACTGCTCTGTACAAAGCTCAGCCTATTATTATTAGTTCATCTCTTAGCTTAGTCTCCTAGTCTGAAAGAACTGTACCTACCTCTTAGAGCTGGAGTTGGGGATGGGGGGGTCACATGAAATAACACACTTTTAGCACCTACCTGGCACTCTGTAACTTTATGATTTGGGCATAATTCTTTCCTCTCTTAAGGAGATAGCAATTCACCATTCGATGACCTTAGACCACTAGACCTTAGACCACTCCAATGCTACTAAACCAAGGAGAAACCCAGCTGTGACAGGCTGAGATATGTCCGTCCCCACCCCCATTCCCTTTTAAGACAGTGAGTAGGCCGGAATTCTGGTTGATAAATGAGAGGAGCTGAGAAGGAGCTGAGAGAAGCTGCAGTGATGACTGTTCTGAGAATCTGATCTGCGAGGAGACGAATCTCCACATGTACCATGGAGATGCTTTGGGGAAGAGAGCCGGCCTACCTGACCGAAGGAGGACCAGAGAGAGAAGGGCTGGATGAAAGAAATGCTTAAAGGGAGATGGATTGACTGGAGGTGCCCAAAGAGGAAAAATTGAAACGGGAAACAGAGGCTGAATATTGGGAAATCTTCTGGACGGTGAGTGCCATTAAAGGAGGCATTGCGTCTTCCGGGGATACAGATTTGGGGCGAAGAGCGTAGCAGGGACAAAGGTGAGCTACTCAAACTGCGGAGACAGAGCCCCCAAGCTGTGGGGGGTACCCGGACGGCCCGAGAGTGACCAGGGCCGGCGAGGACCGGAAGGCGGGGCTCTGGGGGCACTCGCAGGGTAGGCGGGGGTGGGTTGTGGGGGAGGTCGGGAGCCGGCAGAGGAGCCGACGCCGCGTTAGCCCCGGGGAAGGTCAGCGACCCCGGGCCGGGGAGCTGAGCGGAGACCCAAGAGGGGCCGCGGTTGCCATGGCACCGGGCGGGGAGGGGGTGACTCGGGCCCCGCCCCGAGTCCCGCGGGGCTGCCGGCTCCAGATGGTCCCGAGCCTCCCGCGGGAGCCGGCGGGCTGCCGGCCTGCGGCAGGGGGAGGCTATTGTCCTCCTTCCGCGGCGCCGCAGTCCCGCCGCTCGCGCCCGCGCCCCGCCACCGCCGGCCCCGCGCGCTCCCCGCGCCGCTCGCGCCCCGTGACAGCGCCCGCCTGCAGCCTGCCGTGCGCCCCGCCGCCGCCCGCAACCGCCCCTCGCAGCTGGGCTGCGGGCGCGGCAACGACCGGTGCGCCCCCGCCCGCCGCGCTCCCGGCTGTCCGGCCGGCGCTCCGCACCGAGGTAGGTGCCGGTGCCCGGGCCCGCTTTGTCCCGGCCGGCGGGGCTGTGCGCTTTGTGCGGCCGCGTGCGGTCGGCGGGGTCGGGGTCGGGGTCGGGGTCGGGGCCGGCCAGGGGAGCAAGGGTGGGAAGATGCGTCTCCTGGCGCTCGCTCCCGCTGGGTCCCGGGGACAGGGTGGAGAGTCAAGTGCCAGCCACCCAGGTACCCGTGTGCGAGCAGCGGGGATCGAGGTTTGCGGGACGCGGGCCTTTCCGGAGACCAGAGAAGAGTCTGGAAGAGTTGGGGCTGACAAACGCGTTAAGGGATCGGGTCGCTGGGCTCTGAGCGTGTCTGACAGCGCCAGCTGTTCGCATCGCGGAGGCGGGCCGGCCGGCGCGGGTCCAAGTGCTGCGGACACGCTCGGCTGTCTCTGCCCCGCTGCTGTGAGCGCCCGACTCCCTCCCGGGAGCTGGCTCGGGGCTCCCTCTGGAGCCGGTGGGCTTCTCCTCGGCTCTTTGGTAGCTAGCTAGCTGCATGCTCTTCTTTTATGCTCCCTCACGGTGTGTGAGAGAGGGACACGGTTGGCTGTGGTGACCGGAACACCGGCAGAGGAAAAAGGGAGAATGAAGCCCCTGCGGGTGGCGGGGAAGAGGCAGCGTAAGGTGTCCCTGTGGCCGAGATATGCAGAGGGCTTGGAGTCCGTGGGCACAGAACTAGCGGGCAAGGCCTCCTCCTGAGCGGTTCCAACTCCAGCACCACAATCAGCATTTACCATCCACTGTGGCTCAGAACGACTTTACCCCTTTAACCTCGTGGCATTGCATGCTTGTCTGATCTGCAGACTTGCCCCGGTCCTAACCTGCTACATGCTGTCTCCGTGGGTTGTTTCTCAGCTGCCCTCCTCCCCTCCGAGAGCAGCCACAATTCTGGCGCTGGAGAGCTGGTCGGTTCAGGCACCGGCACGGTGTCTACAAACCAGTTTCCCTTGAAGGTGAAGGGGGCAGAGTGAATTCCAAATATGTGACTTAGCTTGAGGTGCTGGGCAACTTCTTGGCATATTCAGAAGAGCAAGGGATTAGGGAGAAAAAAGCTAATAGGGATCTTAGATTTGTCCCTTAGAGAAACTGATGTAACCCATCGGTTACAGACTTGGGGGAGGGGCGTAGCAAGGGAGTGGAAATTAATCTGAATAATTCTGCCCTGAGTGGAGGATTCTAAAGGAGACGATCAAACAAAAATATAGTCCAGCTCTTCAGCCCAGTTCCTAAATTCCTTGGAGGAGAGTTCCTGGTGCTTTATCAGGAACACAGCCTTGAGGGAAATGGTTGGGGTTTTGTCTCTAGGTTCTCTGGTTGCCCTGCATGCATTTCCTTCTGCTGTCCTAGGAGCCCCGAGTTTGTTTGTGATTTCTTTTTCTTTTTACCTCTCTGCTGGTCCACTCATACTTTGACTCAAATACGATTTTTACTTTGCCAAAGTCCCGTTCCTTCTCATCTGTTATTCATCCCACTGTCATTTGTTCAACTCCACCTCCCAGCAGCATCTCCAGCCATATCGTCGTCCTTCCACACATCTGCAATTTGCCTGTGTCCAGCCATCAGCTCTATTTGTCTCATTAGATCTAGAGCCCACTCCATCTTCATTTTCCTCTCTCCTTGCCTGAGGCTTCTGGTTTTTTGTGGGTCTTGGGGTTTCTGAGGGGAAGTTGTATTTGAGTTTAGCATAGGAGAGAGCCTAAACAGACCCAGGGGCTAACCTCAGGTCACACTCACCCCTGAAACTTTGTGTCTTCTCTGTCCTCATAGCTTCTCTAACTAATTTAACTGCTTCTCATCTTTGGACAACAGTGGCCCTCAAGATGTGGTCTCCAGACCAGTAGCTTTAGTATCATCTGGGAACAGTTTAGAAATGCAAATTCCCAGGCCCCACCCCAGATCTCCTGAATCAGAAGCTCTGGGGAGCAGGGCCCAGTGGTCTGTGTTTTAATAGCCCTCCAGGTAATTACGATTCATGCAAGGTTGAGAATCCCTGATCCTGAACTATAGAGCTCAACACTGACGGTACTCCAGATGAGAAGCAGAGGGTCTTCTCTGATGCCATTTTCATTCTTTCCTTGTGTTTTTTTCTCTAAACCTAAAAAAAGACATGAATTTGATGGAAAAAAAAAATTATGGCCCATTCATTCAATGTCTCTTTTTTTTTTTTTTTTTTTTTTGCGGTACGCGGGCCTCTCACCTCTGCAGCCTCTCCTGTTGCAGAGCACAGGGTCCAGACGCGCAGGCTCAGCGGCCATGGCTCACGGGCCCAGCCGCTCCACGGCACATGGGACCCTCCCGGACCGGGGCACGAACTCGCGTCCCCTGCATTGGCAGGCGGACTCTCAACCACCACGCCACCAGGGAAGCCCCAATGTCTCTTTTTTAAATGTTCTTTTTTTTCTTTTTAAAAAAATTTTACTGGAGTGTAGTTGATTTACAATGTGTTAGTTTCTGCTATACAGCAAAGTGAATCAGTTATACATATACATATCTCCACTCTTTTTTAGGTTCCTTTCCCGTATAGGTCATTACAGAGTATTGAGTACAGTTCCCTGTGCTATACAATAGGTCTTTATTAGTTCATTCAATATCTCTTTATTGAATATCTATTGGGAAAACACCAACATGAGTAAGATGCAGCCCTTGTCCTCAATGGGTTAAAAGTGGAGCAGGCAGAGAGACACATAAACAACTAACTGTAATACAATGTGATAAGTGTAATAATAGCTGCACGCTGAAGTGCTGTGGGAGCACAGAGGAGGGAATGATCAACTGTCTCTGAGGGAGGGAAAGAATTAATCAGGAGGAGGATGTGTTGAGAGAAGGAATTAGGGTACAAGACAGACTCTAGCCCGGGGGGATAGGATTTCTAGCTTTACAGGCCAGCGAAAGGGAGGAAAGGGGAAGGAGGGCAGCTGCCCTTGAGGACCAGCTCTAGGCTGAGCAGAGTCCGCATCCAGCAGCGCTTGGGCATATAATCTAGCAGGACCCCAAGCGTGCAGCTGGCGGGAGTTGGCTTTGTCATAGCATGAACAATGTAAGCTACTTGGGCCTGGCCTCCAGGTCAGTGGCTAAGAATAAGGCATTGGTGAAACTGTAATCTGGATTAGCTGCCGTACCGTTCTATTGCCAGAGTCCAGGAATCCATGGAGAAGAATCAGGTTGATGATTCCCCAGCATAGAGTTGATTTAGGCGGTCATGGGGCTGGGACACAGGCTGACTAAGGAAATGAGCATGGAGACCCAAATCATAAGCGAGGAATGATAAGTCAGAGAAGAGAAACCAGGATGGGATCTATGTAGAGAAACTCAACCAGAAAACTACAGGACTCTGGACATGACAGCAGGGAACACAGAACACAGCATATTGTCCAAAAGGCCAGGGGTCTGCAGAGCCCAAATGCTTGAAAACCAAAACTCAGAGGCCCTCAGAACCACTGTGCTGAAGGACACCAGAAAGCATCACTCACTATGGGAATAAACTCCTTGGAGTCCCAACATGGTGGCCCCATGGGGTCCTGTGACCTAAGGCAAGGGTCCCCAACCCCCGGGGCCTGTTGGAACCCAGCCGCACAGCAGGAGTGAGCAGTGGGTGAGTGAGTGAAGCTTCATCTGCCACTCCCCATCGCTCGCATTACTGCCTGAACCATCCTCCCCGCACCACCACCGTCCGTGGAGAAATTGTCTTCCACGAAACCGGTCCCTGGGGCCAAAAAAGTTGGGGACCACTGACCTAAGGACACCAGTGCCATCTTGGTTCCTTATCTATATGATGGGAGGCATCTTGGAAACTCAGGATGAAAAGCATGTATGTCTCAAATTGGATTTAGCCAGGGGACCATTTTATTTGGGAGAAGGGGAGGTTCCAGCTTCATATTTTCTCCCCCAGGTTATAGGAGAGGCTGTAACACCCAGACCTCCCTGAGAGGTCTGGATCCCATGCCTTGGTCCCAATAGGATCCGTCAGGAGGACAAAGTTGGATCACCAAAAAGAAGCCAAAGCGGTACATGTTTCGGTTTTGTACAGCTTCCAGAGGTCCTGGGGACACACAGCAGTTTGGAGATGGGGTCTGACAGTCTACTACTTCAACTTTCTGCTCTTTGTGGATACAAAGATATAAAACAAGGTTTGAAACCCTCAGAGGCCTTCAGGGGCCAAGCAGGTAACAAAAATGTGTGACAAGGCTGGGAAGGAGCCAACAGGGAATGGTGGGGCCTGTAGAGAAGTGGAAAGCGCAAGCCCACCTAAAAGTTCTTTTATAACAGCTCATTGGCCATACCCCTGGGGGCTGGCTTTAGTAGGTTTGTGACTCCTGATAAAAAGGAAAAAGGGTCACAGAATAGAAGGCGGGACATTGTATGTAGGGTTTTTTGTGGAGAGCTCTGTGCAGGGAGAGTGGGAGTGCTAGAAATGTGCATCCCAGAGCTAAGTGTGAGCATGGCTGCTGTGGAAGAGGCCCTAATCTGAGGGGCCCAGAGAAATGGAATTCGAATTGGTCCCAGGGCTTAGGCTGCTTCCCTGTCCAGCGGCTGAGAGTATTCGGGGACTCTAGTTCAGGTCACACCTTGCCTACAGCACTCTTTGCTCAGGATGACTTGACTCTGCCCTCGAATTTATTTTTATATAAATATTTACAGAGCAAATTCAAAGAATCTGCTGGGGATTAGGGAAAATGATGGATTTTAAATGAGAAAGGAGTCCTCAGCCTAGTAAAAATGAAGCTCTCTTTCCTATTACAAGGAATGAAAAGCCCAAATCTAGGAACCTGAGACCTTAACTCCCAGGAAAATGTGTGTGTTTTCTTTTTGGGAGAAAAGGGAGGGGTAGACAGTTCTGGCCTTCACGTGGGGCGGGTTCCACTTGATGAAACCACTTAATGACAGAAGCCAAGTTTTGCCCTGTACACCCATGGGAACACATCTCGCATCTCGCTAACCACCCACAACTCACCACCCATTCTTTCTTCCTTCCCCCACACCACACAAGAGGTACCATACCTTCTTTCTAGAGCCAGAGACTGCCAAGGTCATAGCCCCAACCCTAGGAAGTGGTGCTAAGGATGAAAATGACTTTGTATTTAAGAGGCACTAGGAAAATGAGAAATGAAGAATTTGGGGTTCAGTTACAGAGTCAGCCCCCTCCATTCTCTTGACTGGCTGCTGAATTACTCGAGAACTTTGGATAGTAGAGGTTTAAAAAAAAAAAATCCCTAGAAGCTAATCTGAAACTCATTTGTTAGTTTGGAGAAGCACAGGGTTTGTTTGTGTAAAATAGAGTCGTGAGTTGTGCTGGCGAGCACACATGGTCCCAGTTTCCCCAGCCTGGGCCCTAGAAGGGAGCTCTGAAGGGCTCCAGGAAGTTCAAGAACATGTAAATGTTATGATTAAGACCTTGCCCTCCAGAGTCAAAAAGAATCTCGCTGCAAAACCCAGCTCTGCGCCTTCCAGCTGCCTCCCAGTGACCCTGAACCATGATTTAACTTTCATGGAGCAACTTCGTCATCTATGAAATGGGGATGATAATGGACCCTTGCCCCACAGAGGGTTGTGATGAGGTGATGCATGTAAATGGCGAGGACACACATCACAGCTGACGTTCATTGAGCACCTATTAAGTATTCTCTGTCACAAGTAAAAGGAAAAAAAGGGGAGATAACCATACTGTGTCCTCCTTTGAACTCCTGGGCTCTTTATCCATGCTTACTAGCAGTGCATCAGTCTTCCTGGTGTATCATAGATGCATCTTGGCCTGAGAGCAGGACGTGGGTCTTTTCACCTCAAATAACTTATAGCAGCAGTCCCCAACCTTTTGGTTTCATGGGGGTGGGGGGGATGGTGGTAATGCCAGCGATGAGGAGTGATGGGGAGCTGCAGATGATGCTTCGCTCACTCACCCACCACTCACCTCCTGCTCTGCAGCCTGGTTCCTATCGGGCCGTGGACCCATACTGGTCCGCGGCCCGGGGGGGTGGGGATCCCTGGTTTACAGGGTATAGGAGGCCATCTTAGGGGTGGGTGGGGGCGAGGGCACTCAGAACAGTTTGTGGAACCAGGAATGAAAGAACTTCGGTTTATACTCACTATTGCCCAAGGGGTCCCAGGCCTGCTTCCTGCATTGCCCTGGTGTACACATTGCTGTCCTGAGCCACGCTGAGGGCCATCGCCACCTTCGGCCCCCTGCCCACTGTCCCTCTCTGGCCTGAGGCTCTGGAGACCTGCATCTCCACTATGTCGCTCTGAGACACTGCTGCCTTCCAGCCTCACTCCACGTGTGTCTGTTGTGTTCCTGTCTCTCTGCTTCTCCACCATGGCTTCCTCTCTCCCACTGGGGGATGATTTCCACTGGTGAAAACAACGACCACAACCTTTGGCCGTCAGGAGAGCAGAGCAGATCTAGGGCAGGAAGAGAGGAGGACATGGTGAGTGTTGGACTCAGTGGCTTTGAGAGGCATCTCACCAGCCACATTCCCCCTTGCAGGAGCAGGAGGCCATCCACCACCATGAGCAGCACCCTGTCACCCACAGACTTTGACAGCTTGGAGATCCAGGGCCAGTACAGTGACATCAACAACCGCTGGGACCTGCCCGACTCGGACTGGGACAATGACAGCAGCTCGGCCCGCCTCTTTGAGAGGTCTCGAATTAAGGCCCTGGCAGGTGAGGTCAGGGGAGGGCCGGGGGAGATGCTGAGAATGGATGTGGGATGGGAAGCTTGTCATGAAGAGTCCTTCAACTTCATGGGAAGACCGACTCTTTCTAAGCTGCTGCACTAGAGCGGGAAATCCAGATCACCCTACCAAGCCCCTGGTCCCCAACTCCAGCCTCAAGAACAAACCGCTCACAATCCATAACATGCCCAGCTTCCTTCCCCACAAGCAGGGAGAAGCCGTGCTGACCCTGGGACTCAGCTGTGTTCCCCTCTGCGCTCAGCTGACTTCCTGGCCTCTATCCCTGAGTCATGTTCCTTAATTCTTTTGCGCTTAGTCTTGCTATTCTGTTTCCACCCACCTCTCCCTTACCTTTCATCCTCTTGTCTCTTCCTTGATTTCCACTGTCATCTCTCACACCTGTTCCCCCTCCTAGTCCAGTAGCCTCTCCTCTCCCTCCCCACCTGTTCCTTCCACCTGCCGCCTGTTCCTCCCTCTATTTCATCTACTGGTTCCCTGAAGCAGTTCCCTCTGCCTGCCTCTGGTTTCCGCAGCCGCCTATTCTCCCCGCCTGCCTCAGCCCCTGCCCTCCCCTATGGCCTCGGTTCTCTCCTTCAGCCCCTGCGAACACAAGCAAACCCGTTCGACGGGCCTCCCTGCGTTCTGGGGAGGAGTTGTCATGGCAACAAGAGTGCGGCTGCCACCTGACACCACCGGCTGCGGCTGTCGTGGGGCTGAGTCACCCACACACCCCAAGGCCACCCACTCTTTTGGTTTCCCTCCTCCATGCCACCCTTGTCTTTTCCACTGACCTGCTGGCCTCCCAGCCCAGTGCAGTGGGAGAGGTCACAGCTACTCCTTCCTGAGAGGTGGTGCTCCCAGCATGGGTGGGGTGGCCTCCTATAAGAAGGGAGACACTGAGGGGGGTGGTTCCCAAAATTGGCCACACTTTTTACAGGATCACCCACGGATGTTTTTACAAATATAGGTTCTCAAACCCCTTTCTGGACACACCAAATTAGAATCTTTGGACCTAAGGTCCAGGAATTGGAATTTTTAATCTCTCCAGGTAATTCTTTTCAGCCAGCCTGACACCATTCTGAGGATCCCCATGTGGTAGCCATTGCTTCTGGGGGTCCCTTATCAACTTCTGCTGGGCCTCCCTGTCCTTCCGGTTAGGTCTACACGCTGGCTTGTGAAGTATTCTTATTGCTGTTTCTATAGATGAGAGAAGGCAGAAGACATGGGTTATGGAGAACCTCACCTCTCGGGCGGAAAGTTTCCCTGGTACCCTGATTTTGGATATGAGTAGCTTCTAGAATGGTCATGATGTCTGTGTGCATACGACACGTGATACCCAGGACTGTTGCAATGTTTGTGCGTGCGGCATATGCCACCGCATGCTGTCAATAGGTGTTTATCTCCACTACTAAACGGGGCTCTCCTGAGGAGGTGTCGCTGTATGGGCTTTGCCTAGCACTGCGCCTCGCACCGGTAGGTGCCAAATAAATACTGAATGAAGGAAGATGGGAGAAGGGCAAGAGTAGCTTGTAAGTGACAAGGGCTGAAGCCCATAGAAAGGTAGGAAGGAAATCGGGTAGATGTGCCTGGCGCTGGGTGTACTGGGGGCCTGGGATGGCCTGGCCGAGGAGGGCCTGATGGGCCCCATGGCAGGGAAGGAGCTGATACTGGAGGTGAGGATGACAAACAAGTGAGGAAGATAACAACACCCATCTCACAAATAAAGGAATGTAAGCAAACACCTAGCACAGTGCCTGGCTAGTACTACTGAGCTGGCTTTGCCCCTTCAAGGATTTCTCTTTCTCTGCTCCCTGAGCTGGGGATCAAAGCCCACATCCTGAAGGGGGACCTCCCAGAGTCACAGAGAGGGGGGCATCCTCATCACACCTGCAGACCTTGGGAAAGCAGGACTTTGCTTCGGGGGCCTCTCCCTCGAGTCTTGTGTACTCGGAGGCAACTCGGGGCCAGACGGGCAGGTCTCTAAGGCGCTGGCAGTTCCCTCCTGCGGCCCGCGGGGCCTGGCCCTGCCCCAGCCGGAAAGCCCCGCCTCCCACCCCTCCCCCGTCACTGTCCGACCTGTTTGTCTGGAGCTGCCTCCGTCTCCTCTCGCCGCAGCCAGGTGTGTTCTGACGACGGGTCCCGGAGCTCGGGGCTCAGACATCCCGTGACTCCTTTTTCCCACTCCTCGAAACTTCCACCGTCCTTGAGGCACACCCCCTGCCACCCGGGGACCCCAGGCTCGCGGGATCCCAGGCTCGAGGGGGAGCCGACCCTCGGCGCCCCGCCCCGGCGCGGGCAGAGCATGGACGCTGGGCCCCGGGAGAGTGAGAGGCAGCAGCATCATGAACGGGCACGGAGTGAGCAGGGCGCACGGGCACGGCCTGAACGGGGCCGGCGAGTTTTACTACGAGGCTGTGGAAGAGTCTCAGAACCCCGGGGGCCTCCCGCTCTCGCCGGCGGCCTTCATCAGCCCGGCTCAGTACGCCAGCATGCTGGAGGGACGCTTCAAGCAGCTTCAAGGTGGGCTCCGGGGGGCGAGCGGAGGGGAGCCGCGCGGAGAGGGGGCCCCGCGGAGCGAGGGGCCCGGGGGGCGTGGGAGAGGAGCCGGAGCCAGGAACCCGGGGTCGCGGGGAGCGCCTTCAGTGACTCAGACGTTTGTGTTGGGAGACAAAGTGCCGGGGGAATAATTACAAGTGGCCGGAAAACACGGGGATGCTGACAGAATCGGGAAAGGCTTGGACCCGCTGGAGGGGCGGTGAGAGCGAGAGCGGGTGTGACGGCGGCGTCGGGGCCCAGCTGGGCGTGTGTCCTCGAAGGCGGGGAGCGAGCGTGGTTCGCTGAGACTTTCCGGCCTTTGGGAGGAAACGCCCGCTGGGGTGGTCAGGGAAGGAGACAGGGAGAGTGAGCCAGTAGGCAAGGGACCTAGGGCGTGTTTGTGCTGCCCTGGGTTTCTGAGTGGGTGTCTTAAGTGTGTGTGGAAACCAGGGAGTGTGTCAAAGGGAGCTGGTGCAGACAGGCTCAGGTATATGTCTGAGCAGGCTGTGTTCACCCTGGCGGCCATACTCCAGTGTATCTCTGGGAGCCACTGTGTCTTGTGCGTCCGTGGACTCCTTGTAAAGTTACACTTTGTCCCTGGCGCTTGGCTTTGCACATTTTTCTCCTAGCTGCCCCCGTTTCCACATCTTCCCCTTTCATGCTACCTGTGCGCCAAAATGGCCTCACCCCCGTGTGCCTGGCATCAGGGCAGACTCCATGGGTCCAGAAATGGCTGATGTTCCGGGCAGTCCCCGGCTCGGGCAGGGCCTGTGGACCCTGAGAGAAGGCCCACAGAGCATCAGGATATCTGAGCATTTGTTAGGACCCCAAGGTTGTCCCAGGTATGGGGTTGGAGGTAAGAAAGACAGAAATAGACATGGGTGTGTTGCTACGTTTTATGGGTGAGGTGCATAGGAATGTGAGATTAAGGGGTGAGTCTTTTCGGTTTCTGAGATGCTGGTGCTGAGACGGAAAGACAAGTGACTCTTCAGGCCCTGGCCATTTGGACTGGGTCCTTGCACTGGGCTCCTCTGGGGAGAGCTGGTGGAAATCATAGTGGCCAGAGCAGCTTCTGATGGCCTGAGCCTCTTCCCTCACGTTGTCATTTATAATATTTTTAATTCTTATTTTTCTGTGAAATGTGACAGCATCCCCTCATCAGCAGGTCCCCCTGTGGACCAGGCAGCAGGCATCTCCTCACTTTTTTTGAGATTGGCGCTAAACTCTGCCTGGCTTCTTCCTGCCCCCACCCTGTGTTTCCTGGACTCACTGTTTTCTCTGTTTCCTACTTTCACGATGATGTTTTCCCTCTTGGCATTGGAATATTAGTGTCCTGGGACAGGATCCCCTTGCAACCAATTGGATCAACCCAGAAGTAGAGGAGCCTGTCTTTTCTTTAAATTATCCCAGGAGGGCTTCCCTGGTGGCGCAGTGGTTGAGAGTCCACCTGCCGATGCGGTGGGCCACGGGTTCGCGCCCCGGTCCTGGAAGATCCCACGTGCCGCGGAGCGGCTGGGCCCGTGAGCCATGGCCGCTGAGCCTGCGCGTCCGGAGCCTGTGCTCCCCGCAACGGGAGAGGCCACAGCGGTGAGAGGCCCGCGTAACCGCAAAAATAAATAAATAAATAAATAAATAAATTATCCCAGGAGAGCAAGCTGACTCAGGAGGCTTGCAGCCTCTATAATGTCACATCCTTCTAATGACCACTTGGAACAGCGGCTGCTGTAATTTAAGTTCACACCCTCTCCTTTGTCCACCACCAAAAGGGAACAGCCATACCTCCTGCTGGACCGACCTGAGCAACTCTTACTCTTTCCTTCAGGTTAGATCATGCCTATAAACAGTAACTCATCAAGGAGCCACTTCGTGCCGCATCTTACGCACGTTGTCTCAGTCAACACAATGACTTGCTGAAAGAGAAAGTAATGTGCCCATTTTACAGATGAGGAAAGTGAGGCCCTGATGGGTGAAGCAACGGCATTTCACCACTGTTACATGACAGAATCCTGATCCCAGACCTCCCCTGCATGTCCCCTGCTTCTAATTTCTTTCATCCTTCTTCTCAAAGCCTGTTTTCCGTCTCTTATTTTTGTTCTTCACCTTGCTTATGAACTCATTCCAATTTCTGTATTTCCCGGCTTTTTAAGCTATGGGTTTTCCTCCCGGCCGTCTTCCTGCCCTTCCTCCTCCCCAGACCTCACTTCCCCAACCCCACCAACTGGTGTTTAGAAGCAGGTGCACGGTACTTGAAGGGCAGAAATGACCCCATGTTGCTGCCACAGATGAGCGAGAAGCTGTGCAGAAGAAAACCTTCACCAAGTGGGTCAACTCTCACCTGGCCCGGGTGACATGCCGGGTGGGAGACCTGTACAGCGACCTCCGGGATGGACGTAACCTCCTGAGGCTCCTCGAGGTGCTCTCGGGGGAGACACTGGTGAGCTGTGGTCACCAGGGAGGAGGAGGCCTGAGAGACAGTGGTCAAGGGGACAAGCTATGGGAGTGGCCCCGAACAAGAAGAGTGACACCACAGAGCAGAAAGCAGTGGCCGCCCTCTGCTCAGAGGATGGTTTCATTTTGAGAGGCTTTGCTGTGTGAATTAAACCAGGAGCATTGCTTCGTGGAGACAGGAACAGTGGCCCCATTGCAAACATTTTTTTCCCACCCACTCTGGGTGTCCTTAATTCCCTTGGGAATCTTAATCTGCCTCAAGCCTCATCTGCAACTCAGCTTTAGCTCCCTGGGGCGGTCCCTGTGTTCCTGAGGGAGGTCATGGGGAAGGTGTAGGAAGCAGGGTCCCGGGAAAGCTAGGAGGGAAGGAAGAAGAGGCCCACGGTCCCATGGCTTTGTGTCCCTGGCCCCTCGACAGCCAAAGCCCACAAAGGGCCGCATGCGGATCCACTGCCTGGAGAATGTGGACAAGGCGCTGCAGTTCCTGAAGGAGCAAAAAGTGCACCTGGAAAATGTGGGCTCGCATGACATTGTGGACGGGAACCACCGCCTGACCCTCGGGCTGGTGTGGACCATCATCCTTCGATTCCAGGTACTCGGTGGGTGCCCTGCACACCGGTACTGCAGCCCCCAAGGTCACTGCACACACGGAGGGCCTAGAACCTCCTACGCCAAATCAGGGGACGCTCCTCATTAAACAGGGTGGAGGCCAGCGTGGATGTTGTCAAACTTCTGTGGCAAATTCCCTGTGGCCTGGTCTGTGTACTGGTCACGGGCTATAGGACCACATGTCGCTGCACAAGGGACTGGAAATTTTACAGACTGGTCCTTCACCACGGAGAGTCTTAGAGCTACATTTGGGGTCTGGTCACCAGCCCACTCCGCTGCCTCAAACTCCGCTCACCTCCCTCAAAAGAGAACAGCCACCCTACTCCTTCTTATGCTCTGAGCAAAGCCAGTCCAGTGTCCTAACGCCATCACAGCTCTCCTGATTCCCCTGCCTCCTCCCCGGGTGTAACCTCCCCTGCTCCTTCCAGCCCTAAGCAGAGCTCTGTCAGCTTCACCTTTGAAACCCAGCTGTCAGGAAATGTTCACTCTGCTACCTGCAGTTCCCCCACCTGCAGGAACCGCATTCTTCGCTTCGAGGCACTTCCACTCTTCTGAGTTCCCACCCCATTCTGCTGCCTCAGATCCCTTTGACCTGAAGTTTTGTGGTCACTGACCCAGGAGGAAAGGTCCCCAGGCTCTGTCCTTGGACCCCTAATCCAGGAATCTAAGGAGCAGTTTCCTGCCGTGTATCTCTGAGCATCTCTGATAATTCCAGGAGCCCCCGTTCGGGGAGTGAGGGCCTGCCTTCCTCCCTTCCTTCCTTCTGTCCTTCCTTCCTTCCTTCCTTCTTAGATCCAGGACATAAGTGTGGAAACAGAAGACAATAAGGAGAAGAAGTCAGCCAAGGATGCCCTGCTGCTGTGGTGCCAGATGAAGACTGCAGGGTGAGGCTGCCCAGGCAGTGTGGCCTTGGAGGGTTGGCTGCACCGAGGCTGTGCAGTAAAGGAAGGATGGGGGCCAGGAACCACAAGCTGGAGGTCTGTCCTCGAGGCACAGACCGGGGTGGCCCTCCTCACCGTCTGTCCTGGCCTCTGTTTACAGGTACCCCAATGTCAACGTGCACAACTTCACCACCAGCTGGAGGGATGGGCTGGCCTTCAACGCCATTGTACATAAACACCGGTGAGAAGACGGGGGTTTGAGAGCTTGTCTGAGTTACTGGATGGGTTGATGAGCCACGGGCCCAGGCACACATAGACAAAGCAGTGAGATGAGATGAGCTACACGGCAGTTACGAGAAAGGAACGTTCGGAGAAGAGCCAGGATGTCAGGGTGCCTACTGCATGGAGGGCTTGCGATGGGAGCCCTGGGGCAGGGAGTGTTGGGGACTTAGGGAGAAAGATAGGGGTGGTTTACTTTTCCTCTTCAGAATCTCACGTGCCCTTGATACCTTCTATATTCCCTCCCCACCCAGGCCAGACCTACTGGATTTTGAGTCCCTGAAGAGGTGTAATGCACATTACAACCTGCAGAACGCTTTCAATCTGGCTGAGAAGGAGCTGGGACTTACGAAGCTGCTGGATCCTGAAGGTGGGGCAGAGAGGCTGTGGGTTAGAGACAGAAGGTAGATGAGTGGGTGCCAGGGGCTGAGGGTGGCGAGAACGGGAAGGAACTGCAGATCATTCAGATGGCTACGGGGTTTCTCTGGGAAGTGACGGAAATGTTCCGGATTTAGATCGTGGTGACGGTTGCACAATCTTGTGAATGTACTAAAAACCGTGGAATAGTATACTTTAAAAGGGTGAATTTTATGGCGTGGAAAGTATATCTCAATATAGGAAGAAAGGCAGCCCCGTGGCAGAAAGAGCCCTGGGGTATGGTTCTATCCCAGCCCCTCTACGGAGCAGCTCTGTGACATAGAGCCAGTCGCTTGGTCTCTCTGTGGCTCGGTTTCCTCATCTCTAAAATGAGAAGATTGGTCTCCGTGGTCTCTAAGGGCCCTTCTAATCCCCAAACTCTAAGTTTCTAAATTAAGCTCCGTGACCTTGAGGTCTCACAAAGCACTGGCCTTATGGTCAGCTGACCCTACTCATTGGCCCCTCTGGTTCTGATCTAATGCTGATGAGACTGGGAATGGCCACTGAGCTCTTGTCTTGTACCTGGCACTACACTTGACGTGCTCTAATTAATTTAATCCTCACAACACCCCCTTTGAAATCAATATCATGCTCCATTTATGGGAGAGAAGACAGGGGCCTGTAAAGCTTGAGTGACTTCTCCAAGGTCATACGGCTGGTGGAGCTGAGATTCAAATTCAGGCAGCCTGGCTCCAGAGCCTGTTTCCTCAGTCACCTCTCTGGGAGAGCAGAGAGCAGTCTTGGTGCAGCCAGAAAAGGGAAGGACGGAAGGGCCGAGTGACTTCCTTACTGAAAATGCTCCTTCTGAAGCTCCTTGGGCAGATTTCGCACTTGGTTACTTTCTCCCTGTCTTCCGTCCCACCTGTAGTCCCTGTTCCCCTGCTTCTTAGTCCAGAGTGACAAACATCAGCTAACTAGTGATCGAAGCAGGCCAAGTACAAGGTTCCTTGGAGAGCATTTGAGAAGCACAGCTATGATAAAGAATATTTAAGTAAAGCCTTGTATCCCATAACTTTCTGAGATGATTTCCGTGGCTCCCGCCTGCCTGTGGGAGGTCAGAGGTGGTCAGGAGGGCTTCTGGTCTAATAGTCTTCCCTGTAGGTAGGATACAAGCTGGCCCAATTAAGAGAACCAATTAAGAGATTTCAAGTCATAGTCAGCCTTGGTGTCCTCGTGGTAGGAGTTAATTTGGCTTGAAGGACACTCACCTCCTGGGCCCACAGCTGAACTTTGGGACTGAGGTAAGAAATAGCCATGACTGTGCCCCAAGATGGCCCTGAGAACTGGCCTCTGTCCCTGCATCCAGGGCTCCCTGGGCCCATCCCTCTGAACATTCTGGGTTCAGGAGGCCTCGTTCATACCTTCTGTCTTGCTGCCCCTGAATTGGATGACTTCTTGGGCATCTTTCCAGCCCATAAGTCCACGATCCAGCCCCCAATGGGAATGCTATTTCTTTTCTTGTCTCTCTTCCTGCAAACAACTAATTTTACACTGGGTAAAAGCCTCTTTGGGCTTCTGGATTTTAAACTCCGCTTGTTTGTTTCTAGGAAGAGGGGGAATAGAAAGGTTAGCTTTTCATGCCCTTGTAGTCCAAATAGTTTATTTGTCATTTTACTCTGAAGGGAACTGGAAAGGTATCAGCCTGGGAGGGCTAGGAGGCCCCTAGGATTGGAGCAAGTGATTCAAGTTGTGGGCATACTTCTGGGAGGCAGGTTTCTAATCTCGGCCTGATCTGAGTGGTCCTCCTTCTCAGATGTGAATGTGGACCAACCAGATGAGAAATCAATTATTACCTACGTGGCTACTTACTACCACTATTTCTCCAAGATGAAGGCCCTGGCCGTGGAAGGCAAAAGAATTGGCAAGGTACTCTGCAGCATGGGGGTGGTAGGCATAAAGACCAGAGGAGACCTGTCCTAGGGGTCCTACTCCCCTAAAGCAGAAGCAGGGGAGGACTGGGCCAGGGAACCCACAGCACGGTTTCACAGGTGCTGGACCACGCCATGGAGGCCGAGCGCCTGGTGGACAAGTATGAGTCCCTGGCCTCAGAGCTGCTGCAGTGGATTGAGCAAACGATCGTGACCCTCAATGACCGGCAGCTGGCCAACTCCCTGAGTGGTGTCCAGAACCAGCTCCAGTCCTTCAATTCCTACCGCACTGTGGAGAAGCCACCCAAGTAAGTGTCCCTGAGCCACACCCTGCCACGGCCTGCCAGCTCCAAGCTGTGCTCACACAGCAGGAAGCCTAAATGAGGGGAGCCTTTTGGGAGGGAGATGCGGCAGCACATAAATGCAGTGGAGGCTCATTTCCCCCCGCTCAGAGCCCCATTAGCAGTTTCCAAAGTAAAAAATTTTAATGGTCACCGATTACAAGAAATCATGCTGTGGAAATGATTGCCATGGTATGTAGAGCCGGTGCAGTCTACTCAGAAGAGATTGGTCGGGGTGTCTCAGCAACCCAATCCCAGCTTAAGGACAGGGGATTGGATCCGACAGGCAGGTTGTCGCTGGCAATACGTGCATGTGGCTCGTCACTTGCACATTGCACAGGTTCTTATCATTTATGTATTTTAGCAACTGACTGTTGAAGTATGGAATTACTACTAGATGACTCTATACGGTACATACGCTAAAACTTCTGTGTTTTTTGTTTTTGAGCTCTTTTGGAGTTAATGTGTTTCAGCTCCAAAACTAATATTAAGCCAGAAAACATCTGTTCCTGTGCATTCCAGGGAATGATTTGAGGTGTGCCCTTTGACCCAGAAAGTCCTCTTCTGGGCATTGAACAAAGATGTAGCTTCAAGGATATTCACGAACGTGACCTTTGTAAAAGAAAAATAAGTCATGGTACAGCCACTGAAAATAATATCAGAGAAATGCATTTATTCACCTGAAAAGACGTTCATGAAACATAAGAGTTACAGAACAGTTGTCTGTGGACAGCAGAGAGCAAAGGGCTAAGCGTCCAGATTCAAAGTACCTGAGTTCACATCCTGGCTCTGCCATCTACCCTTGTGAGCATTCGGCATTATTTAGCCTGTCTGTGCCTCGGTTTTCACATCTGGAAAATGGGGGTAATGAGAGAATGTAGGTAACAGTGAGAAGGAGTTAATGCATGCAAAGCCCTGAGAACAGGGCTTGGCTCTCCGTGAGTGAGTCCTCCACAAATGTTAGCCATGGTTATGGTACGATCCCATCTGTGTAAAGCAAAAATGCAGTACATACATGCCCAAGGGTGACAGTGGTCATGTCTGTGTGGCTTTCAGTTGTTTTAAAATTAGGTTCTTTTTTATTTTTTTTATTTTTTTTTTTTGCGGTATACGGGCCTCTCACTGTTGTGGCCTCTCCCACTGCTGAGCACAGGCTCCGGACGCGCAGGCTTAGCGGCCATGGCTCACGGGCCCAGCCGCTCCGCGGCACGCGGGATCCTCCCGGACCGGGGCACGAACCCGTGTCCCCTGCATCGGCAGGCGGGCTCTCAACCACTGCACCACCAGGGAAGCCCTAAAATTAGGTTCTTTTTAAACGTGGTTTGCCAGTATTTTCACAAGTTTTTATAAGAAGAAAAGCAACACAGAACAACTTCATTCTGAAATGTAAAGAGCCCCCGGGCCCCTCGTGGCCTTTGACTCTGACCCCACCTGGCCTCCTGCCTCAGGTTCACTGAGAAAGGGAACTTGGAAGTGCTGCTCTTCACCATCCAGAGCAAGCTGCGGGCCAACAACCAGAAGGTCTACACGCCCCGCGAGGGCCGGCTCATCTCTGACATCAACAAGGTCCACAGCCTCCCTTCCATCCCTGGGACGACCCACCCTCAGCACCAGCCCCTACTGTCTCTGCCTGAACCCTCGGCCTGGCTTGAACCCCACCCATCCCGGGTGCAGGCGTGACTCCCACATCCTCTCCCGAGTCCTGCACGTCCCCCTCCTCCTCCCTAGGTCTCTCCATGCAAATTATACCCCAGTCCCTTATCTTGTTCAGCATATCCTAGACTCACTGGCCCTACTTTTGTTTCATTTTTTTCACAGACAGCATAAGATTAACAAAAGTAATAGGGTTCACCCACAGCCCCACCTCCACAAACAAATCCAGTGATTTCCACTGTTCCCTGTCCCCCTCCCATCTTTGTCCACCAGCAGACGTGGTTTTCATGGGGCTCCACGGCATTCACGCCACCCTCTTCCTCATATTTCCCTGCACAGGCGTCTGACCGCATTCCACAAACCCACTAGACCGAGCTTCCCTGGGACCCACCCTGCACCCCCAGCCCCGGTGACCCCTCCCCGCCCTCACTTCCTGAGCCCTGGCCCTTTAGCACTAATCCTGTCTCCACCTCGCAGGCCTGGGAGCGGCTGGAGAAAGCTGAGCATGAGCGTGAGCTGGCCCTGCGCACGGAGCTGATCCGCCAGGAGAAGCTGGAGCAGCTGGCCGCCCGCTTCGACCGCAAGGCCGCCATGCGGGAGACCTGGCTTAGCGAGAACCAGCGCCTTGTGTCCCAGGTAGGACACGGGGCGGGGGGCTCTTGGCCTATCCAGGCAGGTCTGGAGACATGGGAGAGTGAGAGAGAGTGGTGGATAAGGAGCCCTGCGAGGTGGGGAGCTAAAGAAACAAGAACTCCATCACACAGACTTGGAGACCTAGAGCCCGGGAACCAGGGGCCAGAGCGTTGAACAGGAGAAGGGCTGGTGAGACAGGATGGGGTGGGATAGAGAGGACGCTGAGAGCCACCCCACGGAGTTGGCACCTCGCAGCAGAAGTGCTCCGGGGGTGGGGGGGCAGGGGGTGAGCAGAGCGGCTCCCGGAGCTCCCAGCCCTCCCTCCCTGTCCCCGCCCCAGGACAACTTTGGGCTGGAGCTGGCCGCCGTGGAGGCGGCAGTGCGGAAGCACGAAGCCATCGAGACGGACATCGTGGCCTACAGCGGCCGGGTGCAGGCGGTGGACGCCGTGGCCGCCGAGCTGGCCGCCGAGCACTACCACGACATCAAGCGCATCGCCGCGCGGCAGCACAACGTGGCACGGCTCTGGGACTTCTTGCGGCAGATGGTGGCCGCCCGGCGGGAGCGGCTCCTCCTCAACCTGGAGCTGCAGAAGGTGTTCCAGGACCTGCTCTACCTCATGGACTGGATGGAAGAGATGAAGGTACCAGCGGATGCGGAGGTGGGGTCAAGGTGGTTGGGACCGTGGGAGTACGAAGGGCACGTTCGCCCATCTGCTCAGCTGAACCTTTGCAGAGGATGTACCAGTCCAGGGCCCTGCCCCTGGTTCATATGAACAGAGCAAACAGCTCCCTGTCCTCAGGGGGCTCACGTTCCAGTGGGAGGAGGCTGATGATCAAACCTGTGGGCCTATCAAACAACATAGCAGGTGGGCGTGAAACCTATGAGGAAAGGGAAACAGGCCGTGTGATGGAGTGGTCCAGGAAGGCCTCTCTGAAAAATGCCATTTAAGCTGAGAGCAGAATGTCCCAAGGAGCCAGCACAGGGAGATCTAAGGAGAGAATGTTTCCAGGCAGAAGGAACAGAAAGGCCCTTGTCCTGCTCACGTGTGGCATATTCCGGATGAGAAGGTGGGGGTGGGGGTGGGCTGCTGTAAGAACAGGGAGGGGACAGGGGATGAGGTAAGGGAGGAAGCAGCCTGCTCGCTTAGGGCTTACAGGCCTGGTCAGGGAGTTTGGATTTTACTCAGAGTAACATGGAGCATTGAAAGTGATTAGAAGGTTTTGTAAATGGGGAGAGACATGATTCTGTGTTTTTACATTTTTTTTAAATGTCACTTTGACTGCTATTTGAAGAATGGCTGTGGGCAGCCAGAGTGGGAGCAGAGAGAGACCAGTCACAGGCTGTTGCGGTGATCTAGGCGAGAGACGGGGATGTGGATAGGTCTGCAGAGATGCTGACGATTGCTGGGGTGCTGGGGACTGAGCCACGACCGTGGGAGGGTGGCGATAATTCTGGTGCTGAGATGATGAGTCAGAGCGGAGATTCCAGGAGCAGGGTTTAGTAGGAAAGTTGTTCGGCAGGAGGGGAGTTGAGTACAAAGAGGCCAGGGTGCCAGGAGAGAACTCAGGGGTCACTATGTGTGTGAGTGAGGGCTGACAGCTGGGAGCATGTGTGCTCACCTGGGTGCAACACCTGGAGCCGCCCCAAGAGGTTGGGATGTGTGGTTGATCCAGGAAGATGGGACGAGGTTAGTGCATGTGTGTGGCGGGGCAAGAGGCCTGACTGGGAGGGAACCGGGCGGCTCTCAGACAGCCATCGACACGCTGCGTGCGCCCCGCAGGGCCGGCTGCAGTCCCAGGACCTGGGCAAGCATCTGGCTGGAGTGGAGGACCTGCTGCAGCTGCACGAGCTGGTGGAAGCCGACATTGCCGTACAGGCTGAGAGGGTGCGGGCTGTCAGCGCCTCTGCACTGCGCTTCTGCGACCCAGGAAAAGGTGAAAACCGGGGGGGGCGGGGAGGAACTGGAGAAAAGGGGGGGCTGGGAAGGAGAACATTAAGAGCTGAAGCAGCAAGACTGGAAAAACCTGGGGACAGGAAAGATGATGGGTGGACGGTGGGCGACAGAGCTAAGAGAGTGGGGTGGGGGGATTCATAACTAGGGGTGCACAGAGGGCAGGAGAGGGCTGAGCCACAGCTCTTGGCCCTCTGGTGTGACTGTTTCAGAGTACAAACCATGCGACCCCCAGCTGGTGTTGGAGCGGGTGGCCGCCCTGGAGCAGAACTATGAGTCGCTGTGCAGGTTGGCAGCGGCTCGGCGGGCCCGGCTGGAGGAGTCCCGGCGACTCTGGCGCTTCCTCTGGGAGGTGGGCGAGGCCGAGGCCTGGGTACGGGAGCAGCAGCACCTGCTGGCCTCGGCAGAAACCGGCCGGGACCTGACCGGCGTCCTCCGCCTGCTCAACAAGCACACAGCCCTGCGAGGCGAGATGAGCGGCCGGCTGGGGCCCCTGAAGCTCACCCTGGAGCAGGGCCAGCAGTTAGTGGCCGAGGGCCACCCCGGGGCGGGCCAGGCCGCCGCCCGCACCGCCGAGCTCCAGGCGCAGTGGGAGAGGCTGGAGGCCCTGGCGGAGGAGCGTGCCCAGCGGCTCGCCCAGGCCGCCAGCCTCTACCAGTTCCAGGCGGACGCAAACGACATGGAGGCCTGGCTGGTGGACGCACTGCGCCTGGTGTCCAGCCCCGAGCTGGGACACGACGAGTTCTCCACGCAGGCCCTGGCCCGGCAGCATCGGGCCCTGGAGGAAGAGATCCGAGGCCACCGGCCCACCCTGGACACCCTGAGGGAGCAGGCCGCGGCCCTGCCTCCCGTGCTGAGCCACACGCCTGAGGTGCAGGGCCGGCTGCCCACCCTGGAGAGGCACTACGAGGAGCTGCTGGCCCACGCGGGCGAGCGCGCACGTGCCCTGGAGGCGGCCCTGGCGCTCTACACCATGCTCAGCGAGGCGGGGGCCTGCGGGCTCTGGGTGGAGGAGAAAGAGCAGTGGCTAAACGGGCTCGCCCTGCCTGAGCGCCTGGAGGACCTGGAGGTCGTGCAGCAAAGGTGGGCCCCGCTCACGCCCCACCCTCCCGAGTGGACTTGCGAGTTTGGGGCCAGTGTATAGGGTGGCCCCCATGTGTGTGGTGTGTGGTGGGTGCCGCCATGAACTGCCTGCTCTTGCTACATACATTCTTTTGAGTCTTGCCAGTAGTCTGGTTTCTGCTTTAATGAAAAACGTTAAGTATCCTCAGAACTAGAAACATTATGCAGCAAACTCCTGTATAGCCATCACCCAAATTCAGTAATCATCAATATCTTGCTCTGTTTGATTAATTTTCCTTTTCAAAAGCAAATCCCCAGTATTAACATTTCACCTCTGTATTCTCCAAGAACACAGAAATTTGCAGTATGAGTACGTTATTTTTTTTAATTGTGTGTGCAGGCTTAGGCTAGCTAAGGCTTTGAAGTTATAAACCTTTTAGACAGAGACACTGATTAACCCCTCATGAAGTAACTTTATTTACAGAATAAGAAATCCTAAAATAATTTAGAAATGATGTTTTTCTTATAGAACCACACACAATACCATTATCACATAAAACACAATTAGCAATTCCTTGATATCATCTACTACTCAATCTTCTTTTTCCTTCTATTTGTTTATTTATTTATTTTTCTTTTTTGACTGCGTCGGGTCTTAGTTGCGGTACTCGGGATCTTTGTTGCGGCATGCGGGATCTTTCGTTGTGGCGCACGGGCTTCTCTCTAGTTCTGGCGTGCAGGTTTTCTCTTTCCAGTTGTGGCGCACGGGCTCAATAGTTGAGGCGCAGGGGCTTAGCTGCCCTGTGGCGTGTGGGATCTTAGTTCCCTGACCAGGGATGGAACCCGCGTCCCCTGCATTGGAAGGCGGGTGCTTTACCACTGGACCACCAGGGAAGTCCCTACTACTCAATCTCTAGTCAAATTTCCTGGTGGTTTTAAAAATGTAATTAAAGATGTTTTGTTGCTTTTTTCAATATATCCCATGACAGGAGTCAGAAACCCCTATGCCAAATACAGCCTCTGCCTGTTTTTGTAAATAAAGCTTTATTGGAACATAGCCATGCCCATTCATTTGCATGTCATCCCTGTGTCTGCTTTTGCACTAAAACAGCAGAGCTGAATATTTGTGATAAAGACCGAATGGCTCACAAAACCTAAAATATTTATTACGTGGCCCATTTGCAGACTCTGCTCTATGAGAATATGAAATGTTCCAGGAGAAGTTATGCTTCACATCTTTATCACTTAAATGTTTTTCGTTATCCACTCATTTTTTAAAAATTATTTTTAATTAATTAATTTTTGTCTGTGTTGGGTCTTCATTTCTTCACGAGAGCTTTCTCTAGTTGTGGCGAGCGGGGGCCACTCTTCATCGCGGTGCACGGGCCTCTCACTGTCGCAGCCTCTCTTGTTGCGGAGCACAGGCTCCAGACGCGCAGGCTCAGTAGTTGTGGCTCACGGGCCCAGTTGCTCCGTGGCATGTGGGATCTTCCCAGACCAGGGCTTGAACCCGTGTCCCCTGCATTAGCAGGCAGACTCTCAACCCCTGCGCCACCAGGGAAGCCCTCAACTCATTTTTTAACACATATTAGTAAGGTGGGACCCAGGTAGGCAGCTAAGGGGTAAGTCCCAGGAGCAATAAGGGAGGTTCTGCTGAAGGGTGAAGGCCTGTGCCAGGGATTAGTTTGACTTGTTGTCCAGCTGGTCCTCACCTTTAATTTTTACCATGTTTTTGAGCCACTCTAGAGATGACAGTTTTTCTACTTGTCTGGGGGGAGTTGGGGGCTCCCCCTTGATCCACAGATGCTATGAACCATGTAGGGAAGAGGTGCAGAGGCTCCTGTCAATAAGCCTCATGTTGACGGAGAGGAGTTCTCGTGGGCATGCATCTAAGGGAGGTGGACCAGCGCACCGCTGCTTCCCACCACTCATGCCCAGCTCTTCCACCCCATCAGGTTCGAGACCCTGGAGCCTGAAATGAACGCTCTTGCAGCGCGAATTACTGCTGTGAATGACATCGCAGAGCAGCTGCTGAAGGCCAACCCCCCGGGGAAGGACAGCATTGTCAACACCCAGAAGCAGCTCAACCACAGGTGGGGTGAGAAAGGATGCAGCAGACAGGACGGCAGCTGGAAGAGAGTTCTGTAGGGCATGGGAGGGAGGCTAAAATGAGGAGGGAAAGCCATCTGAAATATGTCGGAGGGGGGTGGTGATGAAAGAGATGGAGGTGGGGTAAAGGTCGTCTGAAGGGGCTGGTGCCTGGACAGGGAGCAGACAAGGAGGAGTCATGGGAAGATGAGTGGGGAGCAGGCTCTCTAAACAGCAGAAGCAGGCGGTAGGTTATACCAAGGGCGAGAGAGCAGGAAGAAGCTTCCAATCTACCTGCACAGGGCGGGAAAGCTGAGCAACTCCGGACACTCCCTCTGCCCTCAGGTGGCAGCAGTTTCGGTCCCTGGCGGACGGCAAGAAGGCAGCTCTGACGTCAGCCCTGAGCATCCAGAACTACCACTTAGAGTGCACAGAGACCCAGGCCTGGATGAGAGAAAAGACCAAGGTCATCGAATCCACCCAGGGCCTGGGCAATGACCTGGCCGGAGTGCTGGCGCTGCAGCGTAAGCTGGCCGGCACCGAGAGGGACCTGGAGGCCATCGCTGCCCGGGTGGGCGAACTGACCCGAGAGGCAAATGCCCTGGCTGCTGGCCACCCCGCCCAAGCCCCTGCCATCAGCGCCCGGCTTGGAGAGGTGCAAGCCGGCTGGGAGGACCTCAGGGCCACCATGCGGCGACGAGAGGAGTCGCTGGGCGAGGCGCGGCGGCTGCAGGACTTCCTGCGCAGCTTGGATGACTTCCAGGCCTGGCTCGGCCGCACGCAGACCTCTGTGGCCTCTGAAGAAGGGCCGGCCACCCTGCCTGAGGCAGAGGCCCTCCTGGCCCAACATGCAGCCCTGCGGGGAGAGGTGGAGCGGGCCCGGAGCGAGTACAGCCAGCTTCGGGCCGTGGGTGAGGAGGTGACCCGGGACCAGGCCGATCCCCAGTGCCTCTTCCTACGGCAGCGACTCGAAGCGCTGGGAACCGGCTGGGAGGAGCTGGGCCGCATGTGGGAGAGCCGACAAGGCCGTCTTGCCCAGGCCCACGGCTTCCAGGGGTTCCTGCGGGATGCTCGCCAGGCCGAGGGCGTGCTCAGCAGCCAGGTAAGAGTCCAGGGGGGCAAAGTCCCAACCAGGAAAAAGTGGGAAATAGGGACCAAAGGAATGTGAAGGAGTGGTGGATGAGGAGGTAAACGCAGCACATGGAGTAGGTGAGGGAACAGGATGGGCAGGGAGAACATGTTAAAAAAAAAATACGGGGGCTTCCCTGGTGGCGCAGTGGTTGAGAGTCCACCTGCGAATGCAGGGGACACGGGTTCGTGCCCCGGTCCGGGAAGATCCCACATGCCGCAGAGCGGCGGGGCCCGTGAACCATGGCCGCTGAGCCTGCGCGTCCGGAGCCTGTGCTCCGCAACGGGAGAGGCCACAACAGTGAGAGGCCAACGTACTACAAAAAAAAAAAAAAAAACAAAAACGAGAGTATAAAAAAAAAAAGATGTAAACATAACTTACCAAAACTGACTATAGAAGAAATAGAAAACCTGGCTTGTCATATAACAGAAATGTAATCAGCAGCTATAAATAAGATGGAACAGGACTTGGAGTGTTAAAGGCCCTCCAACCCAGCTCCGTTCTAACTTTCTGAGACTCCCACATAATCAGGCACCATCCCTCCGTCTTCAGAGCCAGAGTCTGCCTGTCCCTACCTGGTTGGCTTCCATGTCTCAGACGGGCCCTTTGGTAGGTTCCTTCTGAGAGGTTGAGAAATGAGCTCGGTATTCTCCCCTCCCACACAGGAATATGTTTTGTCTCACACGGAGATGCCGGGGACACTCCAGGCTGCTGATGCCGCCATTAAAAAACTGGAAGACTTCATGAGCACCATGGATGCCAACGGTGAGCGGATCCGCGGGCTCCTGGAAGCCGGGCGCCAGCTGGTGTCTGAGGGCAACATCCATGCCGAGAAGATCCAAGAGAAGGCAGACTCCATAGAGAGGAGGTATGATGAGGACAGTGGGCAAATGAGGGTCCCTAAAGGGGACCAAGTGAAAACAGGATGAACATGGCACTCAGACCGACAGATGGGGGTGGGGAGCTGACAAAAAGCAGAGGAGGAAAAACCAAGTGGTCAGAGAGGGCCTAAGTCACAGGCGGGGAAGTTCCACCTCCCCGAAGTCTCCTAGGGTAGCTGGACACGACCTCAGGGTTCCTGGGTTGACTTGTAGCGCTCCCGGAAGGTATTGTCCCCAGAGAGGAGGACTGAGGGCTTCTAGATTAGTTAGAGGGTCATAACCCTTTCATAGCAAGTTCAAGGGCTTCACAGGGGCCTGTCATTACAGACACAGGAAGAATCAAGAAGCAGTGCAGCAGCTTTTGGGCCGTCTTCGGGACAACCGAGAGCGGCAGCATTTCTTACAAGACTGTCATGAGGTGAGGCTCTCAGTCCCCCATGTCGCCTCTGACGTTCCCTGGCCACCCTTTCCCACAACGCCCTCGCTCTCTGAGCCTGGAGTCAGTCCACTGCAGTGTCACCTGAGCATGTGAATCCCTGCCTGGCTTCTCCCCACATCCACCACCTCCCCTGACTCACCCTCGCCCCCTTCCCGCTTCACGCTTCCCTCTCTCTGAAGTGTATTCTGACCTTCTCCATCCCTGCTCCATGCTCGGTCCAGCTGAAACTCTGGATTGACGAGAAGATGCTGACAGCCCAGGACGTGTCCTATGATGAGGCCCGCAACCTGCACACCAAGTGGCAGAAGCACCAGGCGTTCATGGCCGAGCTGGCCGCCAACAAGGACTGGTTGGACAAGGTGGACAAGGTGAGCAATGGGACGGGAGCAGCAAGAAGGGAGCCTTTGGAACTTCCTCCCTTCAGCGTCCCAGCCACAGTGCAGGGGAGGGTCCTGGCTTCAGGATCTGGCTTAGAGATCATGGAGCCCATGGCGCCAAACTTCCAAGGTGGAAAGAAATGGTCTGGGGAGCAAATGTCTTAGGTCAATGGGACAGTGACTCCAGAACTTTGAGAAAAGGCAAATTAGTACGGAGCCAGACTGCAGCTTTGGGTCAGCACGATATCTGTTCCTGGTCCAGAGCAGGAGGACACTCTTCAGTGGGGTCATCAAACTTCTCTAAAGGGCAAGGCGGAAAATATCTTAGGCTTTGCAGGCCACGCAGTTTCTGCTGTTATTACTCAGCTCTGCCAGTGTGGTGCCAAATCAGCCACAGGGAATACATAAACGAATGAGTGTAGCTGGGTTCCAATAAAACTTTATTTATAGAAACAGGTGGTGGGCCAGATTTGGCCCTTGGGCCACAGTTTGCCAACCTCGTTTTTGAGTCTTGCTTTCCTGGTATTTGGTCTCCCACCCAGCTCTGCCTCAAGAGCTGAGCGCAGGCAAAACTTAATTTCTACTCAGCAAGTATTCCTGGACAACATCCTGTGTGCTCAGCACTCTTCTAGGTGCTGCAAGGTATATAAAAAGATGCTTTCCTTCCCTCAAGGGCATGACGGTTGGCAAGAGGAAGCGATCAGTGTGGATCCAGTTTCTCCATTTGTTCAGCAAATATTTACTTTGTGCTACTCTGTACAAGGCCTTGTATTAGGCACTGAGTGGGGAACAAAGGTGATTCCATTGCAGGCTCCACCCTCGAGGAATGACACAGGAGCCAGGATATGAGACATGTACACAAACAGCTAAAGTCAATCCAAAGCAGAATATAACAAATATAATGAGAGAGCCTGATAAAGCCTGGGCACTAAGGAGAGAGGAGATGTGGGAATCCTAGAAGTGGGGGCCAGCGGGGCAGTCCACGAAGGACGAGTAGAATTTGGACAGGCAAAGGTGTTGAGGGAAAGATGTTTCTTGGTAGAGAAACCAGAAACCAGGGGTGTGGAAGTGGGGCGCCTGTCCGGGAGCAAGGGCGTAAGTCCTTCTGGCAGGAGCACAGAATGCGTGAAGCGGCCATGGAAGGAAAGGTGGGAAAAGCCTGCCAGGCCGGGTCATGAAAAGCCCCGATCACCACGTAAGGACTGTGCATCAGAGTGGATTGTGCCGACGGTTGGTAAAGTTACCCAGCAGTGCTCTTCATCCTGGCCTGAAGGCAGTGTCTTGGTTTGTGTTCCCCTAGAAGCAAGGCTTCCAGTGCAGGCCACTTCCACGGGAGGTGATCACAGGAATGC